>NW_027397088.1:23145988-23189071 GCF_003265705.2 Callorhinus ursinus
TCTGTTCATGTCTTCTGCCCATTTCTTGATTGGATTATTTGTTCTTTGGGTGTTGAGTTTGATAAGTTCTTTATAGATTTTGGATACTAGCCCTTTATCTGATATGTCATTTGCAAATATTTTCTCCCATTCTGTCGGTTGTGTTTTGGTTTTGTGGACTGTTTCTTTTGCTGTGCAAAAGCTTTTTATCTTGATGAAATGCCAATAGTTCATTTTTGCCCTTGCTTCCCTTGCCTTTGGCGATGTTTCTAGGAAGAAATTGCTGCAGCGAGGTCGAAGAGTTTGCTGCCTGTGTTCTCCTTTAGGATTTGGATAGACTCCTGTCTCACGTTTAGGTCTTTCAACCATTTGGAGTCTATTTTTGTGTGTGGTGTAAGGAAATGGTCCAGTGTCATTCTTCTGCATGTGGCTGTCCAATTTTCCCAACACCATTTGTTGAAGAGACTGTCTTTATTCCATTGGATATTCTTTCCTGCTTTGTCAAAGATTAGTTGACCATAGAATTGAGGGTCCATTTCTGGGCTCTCGATTCTGTTCCATTGATCTGTGTCTCTGTTTTTGTGCCAGTACCATACTGTCTTGAGGATGACAGCTTTGTAATAGAGCTGGAAGTCTGGAATTGTGATGCCGCCAGCTTTGTTTTTCTTTTTCAATATTCCTCTGGCTATTCGGGGTCTCTTCTGGTTCCATACAAATTTTAGGATTATTTGTTCCATTTCTTTGAAAAAGTGGGTGATATTTTGATGGGGATTGCATTGAATGTGTAGATTGCTCTAGGTAGCATTGACATCTTCACAATGTTTGTTCTTCCAATCCATGAGCATGGAACGTTTTTCCATTTCTTTGTGTCTTCTTCAATTTCTTTCATGAGTATTTTATAGTTTTCTGAGTACAGATCCTTTGCCTCTTTGGTTAGATTTATTCCTAGGTATCTAATGGTTTTGGGTGCAATTGTAAATGGGATCGACTCCTTGATTTGTCTCTCTTCTGTCTTGTTGTTGGTGTATAGGAATGCCACTGATTTCTGTGCATTGATTTTATATCCTGCTACTTGACTGAATTCCTGTATGAGTTCTAGCAGCTTTGGGGTGGAGTCTTTTGGGTTTTCCACATACAGTATCATATCATCTGCAAAGAGTGAGAGTTTGACTTCCTCTTTGCCGATTTGGATGCCTTTGATTTCTTTTTGTTGTCTGATTGCTGTGGCTAGGACTTCTAATACTATGTTGAATAGCAGTGGTGAGAGTGGACATCCCTGCCGCGTTCCTGACCTTAGGGGAAAGGCTCTCAGCCTTTCCCCATTGAGAATGATACTCGCTGTAGGTTTTTCATAGATGGCTTTTATGATATTGAGGTATGTACCCTCTATCCCTATACTCTGAAGAGTTTTGATCAAGAAAGGATGTTGTACTTTGTCAAATGCTTTTTCTGCATCTATTGAGAGGATCATATGATTCTTGTTCTTTCTTTTGTTAATGTATTGTATCACGTTGATTGATTTGCGGATGTTGAACCAGCCTTGCAGCCCAGGAATAAATCCCACTTGGTCATGGTGAATAATCCTTTTAATGTACTGTTGGATCCTATTGGCTAGTATTTTGGTGAGAATTTTTGCATCCATGTTCATCAAGGATATTGGTCTGTAATTCTCTTTTTTGATGGGGTCTTTGTCTGGTTTTGGGATCAAGGTAATGCTGGCCTCATTAAATGAGTTTGGAAGTTTCCCTTCCATTTCTATTTTTTGGAACAGTTTCAGGAGAACAGGTATTAATTCTTCTTTAAATGTCTGATAGAATTCCCCTGGGAAGCCATCTGGCCCTGGGCTTTTGTTTCTTGGGAGATTTTTGATGACTGTTTCAATTTCCTTAGTGGTTATAGGTCTGTTCAGGTTTTCTATTTCTTCCTGGTTCAATTTTGGTAGTTGATACATCTCTAGGAATGCACCCATTTCTTCCAGGTTATCTAATTTGCTGGCATAGAGTTGCTCATCATATGTTCTTATAATTGTTTGTATTTCTTTGGTGTTGGTTGTGATCTCTCCTCTTTCATTCATCATTTTGTGGATTTGGGTCATTTCTCTTTTCTTTTTGATCAGTCTGGCCAGGGGTTTATCAATCTTGTTAATTCTTTCAAAGAACCAGCTCCTAGTTTCGTTGATCTGTTCTACTGTTCTTTTGGTTTCTAGTTCACTGATTTCTGCTCTGATCTTTATGATTTCTCTTCTCCTGCTGGGTTTAGGCTTTATTTGCTGTTCTTTCTCCAGCTCCTTTAGGTGTAGGGTTAGGTTGTGTATTTGAGACCTTTCTTGTTTCTTGAGAAAGGCTTGTATTGCTATATACTTTCCTCTCAGGACCGCCTTTGCTGTATCCCAAAGATTTTGAACAGTTGTGTTTTCATTTTCATTGGTTTCCATGAATTTTTTTAATTCTTCTTTAATTTCTTGGTTGACCCATTCATTTTATTAAACTCTTTATTGAAGTTTTTGAATCTAGCCTCATAATTAACAGTCTTCACCTTTGACTAGCTCAGTCTAAAATACAGCTAAAATGTTAACTCTCTCTTTTTTGTTTTTAAAATATAGCATCTTCGTTATTCTTATAATCTACAGTGTCCTGGATCCAGAGCCACATCTCTAGCAAATTTCAATGCATTTTACTATTAAAGTCAGATTTAAATGTTAATGATATTTTATAAAGTGATTTTATTATAACAATTTTAAAGTATTCAAATTATTACAAGAGTATTTTTCTAGAAAACAATATATAGTTTCTAATTATATAGTACTTGAGACAATATGAAAGAATCAGTAAAGATCATCTTTTTTCTAACATCCAAGCAATACACCAAATTTTCACATAAATTTATCTAAAATTAGGAAGTTAATTTCAGGCGCCTAGGTGGCTCAGTCATTAAGCCTCTGCCTTTGGCTCAGGTCATGATCCCAAGGTCCTGGGATTGAGCCACATCGGGCTCCCTGCTCAGCGGGAAGTCTGCTTCTCACTCTCCCACTTGCCCTGCTTCTGTTCCCTCTCTTGCTGTCTCTCTCTCTGCCAAATAAATAAATAAAATCTTAAAAAAAATAAATTAAAAAAAGTTAATTTCTTTTTAAAATCCTTATTTTGTATCTGTAGACATTTTAAATGTTTATAGTGACAGTATAATAGAGTTGTTAAAAGTAAAAATAGAAAGAACTTCAATATTTTTTATCCTTAAGATAGTTATACTATTTTAACATTTAAAAAAATCCTAAATGTCAACAAGTAAACTGTTTATGAAGATACAAGTCATTTTACAGTGATTTTTATCCACTTGCTATTCATTTAAATTTGGTTAATACATTATCCAAATAATCATACACCTTCATAACACTGCTGTAATATAAATCAGAGAAAAATAATGTTTTCACAATGCCTAATACACACCTTGTAAAAAAATTCCCACATCCAACTCTGAGTGATATAAATTTCACATGTTAGTATTAAGACAAACAACAAGAAGTATTTAATATAATAGAAAAGAACACCTGTGGAACTCTTCACCTGAATGTCTTACACCAGACATTGGAAGCACCTCCAATCCATACAGCTATCACCATTATCTTTCCCATTAAACATGTCTTCTTGTAGTACTTCTTTATTAATTTAGGGAACCCCATCTACCCATTCAAGTCCGAATCTAGAAATACTTTCTTCTACCTTACTACTCCCTCCTCCTGGACACCCACCCACCCACCCAGACATACACACGCCCATTCAATGAGTAACAAATGTCTTAAAAGTCTTTCTTCTGTCATTTTTCTCTCCATTCTGTTCCCATTGCCATAGTTCAGATCTATTTTCTCTCTCTCTCCTCTCACATTAAAATAGTCTCCTAACTAACTGTTCTCCCCATCTCTAAATCGGTCCTTCACAAACTCATTGTCCCTATCATTCTTTGGTCTCCTTTATATCATATTACTTCTCTGCTTAAGATCCTTCCATTCATTGGTGTATTGATTAAATTAATACTTACCAAGGCCTATAATGATCAGCACTTATAAATGATAGATCTGCAATGAGCATGACACTGTGCACCATCCTTGTCATCCTCAGGCACATCTAGAGTTCCTCCATGTTCCCATTAAGCTTCCTCTGTGCCATCTCTCTCTGCTGCAGGCCCTTGTACATGAGCCGATGCATGAGCCGACCCTCCAGCACCGCTGTAGGTCCCCAGAAACCAGCCTCCATGACCAATAAGAGTTAGGTGATTAATAAGATTTTAATGACTAACTCAAAAAAATTATATGTAGTCAAATGGAGATAACAGAGATGAAAACTGATACATGATAGAAAATGCTTCAAAAAAAGAGGTACAAATTAAGTAAGAGAGGAATTTAAAGGAAAGAGTGAAGAATAGCTCCAAGAAGCTCCTTCCCAAAGCCCTGGGTAATTCCAATGCCTGGTGGTTTGGGGAAAACCTTAGTAGAAACTCTGAACTACAAGACAAAGACCAAAAACTTTGTGATAAACAAATGGCCTTTTATGTTCTAGTATTGGTCTCCATTTTATCCCTTTCCACTGTCCTCCATTCAACCAAGAATCCACACTCTCTGATACGTGACCCCCCCTCCCAAATTTCATGCTTTCTCCTGACCCTGCTTCTTTGCACACCCTGGTAGATTTCTCAGCCTGTGCTTTCACCCCTTATGTGCACAGAGATTTCCTTTTCCTTTTCAAGGTTCTGCTCATCTGACCCAGCGAAGATCTCCTTGATCATTTGCCTGTCACCCAGCCACATACAAAGGAAATTGGGGTCACTCTTTATGTACTTTCATATTTTACATATAAAACTGGCTCTTCAAATACATAATGGAATTCTGAATTCATGAAGTTATAGGGAGACAAGTACTCTCATGCACTGGTGGAGTATAAACTGGAATGATCTCATTGGAAGACAATTTGGCAATCTCATGAAAATACACCTGCTTGCTCATTTCTTTTCTCCTTTCTCTTGAATTCTCCCTCTCTAACAAAAAAAATATGACCAGTAGAAAGACAAAAATATATGTAGAAAAGTGTTATTTCAGTCTCACTAATAATATTAAAAATATTATAACTCAAATATAAAGGAATGCTTACATAAATTCGGGAATGCTTAAATGATAAAATGGGGAAATAAAGAGCCAATCAAAGAATGTTTAATTGCATGAGGAAAATATCATTAACATTAAGGAAGTAAATCCAAATACAAAATTTTATAAACAATTTTCTTTTTAAATATTAAAAATATGCATATTAAAAAGATTAAAATAAAATATGTCAAAATGCTATAGTGGTTATTGCCAGACAACAGGTTTGTGGGTAAATTGTATTTTTTCTCGTGGTATATTTTCCAAGACTATGTATTAGATTAAATAATAAAAAATTGTATAATAATATAATATATTTTAAATAAATTTATTGAATTAGCAGATTGGTAGGCTGAACTAATCTATCCATCCATCCATTTGTCCATCATTGAAAAAGGTCATTCCAATGGTTATGTGCAGACATAACCTTAGTTATGCCTTGTTTCTTCCCCAAATCACTGAAATGAATGATTCCAGGGTCTTCAATCCTGTCTTATCAGCCAGAGAAAGACTGTCTCCAGATAGCAGATAGCATGTTTTCAGAAATTGGACATACAGAAGAGAAAATTGTGAGTTCTCATAAATGAATGCACATTGCATAAACTTTGAAAGCTTGCCCTGCCAGAGAAGTGGAATTGTGACTTGCTAATGACCTTCAGAAATAAGATATTCATTATCTCCAGGTCATACTGACATTTTACTTATTACTGGGGAAAAAAACTCACTTTCAAAAAGCCACTGAAAAAATCACTTTAGAAAAACTTTATTAAATTCTATGCAATACCAATTTCCCCTAACTCATGTTGATTTTTTTTCTCTTACTTTGTTGATTATTCTTGGGGATATTTTGGGACAGACGTTGGTATGTTTAAAGCACAGAAGAGGATGCTACAAAGGCCCTTGAATACTGATCTTGGGTAAGATTTTTTTTTCACTGGTACTCAGAGCTCTTGAGCTGTAAAATTAGGATAATATCCCATCCCCCCACCTTATTGATACGAGAATCCTAAAGATTTCTGAATTGTAAAAATGAATGAGATGTAGGTAAGATTTATCATTGAAATTTACTGAAAACCATTTTATAACCATTATGCTGGAAAGAGAAGAAAAGGTAACAATTAGCATTGCCCACATCATAGAACATCAGTCTTGGGGAGTTTCCAGATGCTAATAGCCCAAGAACGTATTTTCTAAGTACTGAACTTTTAGTTACCAGGATGCGAGGATGTTTGAAAAACTGTCACCATTTTGATTGAAACTGTTCCTTCTTTTTCCTTTAAGCCATCAGCAATTGTCTATAATCCGTACCCTCAATAGAGAGATCTTGCAGAAAAGCTGCCAAAGACATAGACAGAAGCATTTCTTTTTTTTTTTTAAGATTTTATTTATTTATTTGACAGAGAGAGACACAGTGAGAGAAGGAACACAAGCAGTGGGAGTGGGAGAGAGAGAAGCAGGCTCCCCGCTGAGCAGGGAGCCCGATGTGGGGCTCGATCCCAGGACCCTGGGATCATGACCTGAGCCAAAGGCAGATGCTTAATGACTGAGCCACCCACGCGCCCCAAACACAGAAGCATTTCTTGCTAAAAACCAGTAGAGCAGTCAACTTCTTTCAGTGACAGCTCCATTATCACTCTGATTATGAAAAAAGAGATAGAAAAGGAAAAAGAGAATCTCTCTCTTTCCCTCTCTCTCTTACAGGCTGAGCAACTTCTAAAGAGAATTCTTTAGTAAGCTTACCAAGAGGCAAACTAATAACTTTACTAGTCTTGGTGTCACTCATAAAGAAGCTGAAATCCTCGTGTTTTCCAGCACTTTATCACTTAAAGACAGTTGAAAGTTTTGTCCATGGTCTAGACATCATTTTCTTTTTCTAGCTGTCATTTTCATAGGTAGAGCCCTAATGCATGGTGTCTGAGAGAAAAAAAAATCCATACAGTTCTTGCCTGCACCCAACAAACCTCACAAATCTTCAAACTGATTTTCAGATTAAAGTGATCTATCTCCCAGAGATTCATTCTCCAGAAACGAAGCCTCAAACCTGTGTCTGTGAAAGAATAGAGACCCATGGAGGTAGATCATGGCTCGTTTCTTCCTGCCTGTGTGGTTCCTGTGAAGATAGTAGCCCAAAGCTTTGGTAAAGCTGAAAAGCACACTATCACTGGAGTCCTTGGTCTTCCAGGAATTGGGCAAAAGGATAAAGAGAAAAACAATATAGCATAATAGTCAGAACTGAGGTTGCAACACTTGCTTGCTGTGTGACTCATGGCTGTTCATTCACCTTCTCTGTTAGCAGTTCCCCATGTATAAAAGAAAGGAGACACTGTTGCTTAACGCTTTCCAAACTCAATAGGGAATTGGATCAAATAGCAAATTCCATTTCATGAAGCCCTTTGAGGCCTTTCAGAATAGTAAATCTCCAAGTACAAAGTATCATGAAAAGCAGAATGACAGCTTAGCAGTCACCTGGAAGGGTATAGAAGGAAGTGTGTGGTTTTCTCTTTCTGAGAATGTTCTATGAACGGAGGCTTTAAATAGAGACAAAGGGTATACTTTTGTAGTGAGAAAATCAAAGGTGAAGGCAATAGATTTTCATTTTATAAATCACAAATGAGGCATCCTCTGAGCTGCAGGTGTTCACAATAAAGGAAGCAAATACTGCATCAGTCACTTTAAAATTCCCAAACTTGTGCATGGGAGGAGACTTTAATGTTCTGTTTGTGGTTTGGTTTGTTTTCGCAAATGGCTTTCACCAGGTTTCTGAGCTTCAAGAGATTTTTAATTGAAGAAAACATGCCTCCATCGGCAAAAGCTTGCTTTCTTTACCACACACACATACAACTTAGCTCTTTCCTGCCCCTACATATGATTCATTTCACATTTCATTCTAGAGATATCTACTACATGACAGTTAAAAATATGTTTAGAGTCCAAGTCTTGTGTGGAGCAGAGATGACAATTCATAACAAGGATCAACCATTTCCTCTTCTTAAAAGTCTCTCATGTTTTGCCTCTCTCTCTTTTTCCCCTTCCCCTGTGTTCATCTATTTTGTTTCTTAAATGCTGAATCTGTATTATACTTTAGCAAGCCACATAATTTCCCAGGGTTCAATATTTTTTGTAAAGATGGGAGTTTATTTAAAAGAACAATAAAATCAAGAGAAACTAATTTTCACCTAAAAAAAAAAAAAAAGATGGGAGTTTAACTAAGTGAATTCCAAAACCACAACCTCCTCTGGTTATTTGTGATTCAAATGTATACAGATGTTTTTTTGAATCACACTACCAGAAAATACAGCCCCACTACCAATATGTATATTCACATTAATGTATGATATTCTACAACTACAGTTTTTCAGGTTTTTTGTTAATACAACACTCCCCCCCAACCACCACAACAAAAAAGAACCCTTTCAGATAGGCAAAATATTAAAATGCACTGGTCATTTATGATCCTAGTTGAATGAGTTTATCAAATTCTTTCTAATTAAAGAGCACATCTACACTTCTTTTTGCACTCTTTCCTTACTCATTAAAAAAGTAATTAGATCAATTAATTGTTTTAGTTACAAAATCAGAAATTTCTGTGTATTTATAGCAGGCCTGGTCATTGGAGAGATTTCCTTCAAAAAATTAAGAAATCTTTATATCCTAATGACTATTTTTCTTCTCATAATTTAATACTTATTCCCACCTCCCTGAAAGTAATGATCATTGGCATAGAGAGAACACACTAGAGCCCACACAATTAGACTGTGGTGTTTCAGTAGTAGAGCATTTCATTTTTAGTATTGGTCCTTATCTACATAGATCATACATCGATCAACTGAAAAAAAATCAGATTTTATATCGCATGAGAAAAGAATAAGATACAGGAGCATCAGAGAGAGATGGCAATTTCAAGTATGAAAGGAATAGCAGTGTAAGGAAAAATATTACAGAAGGGCACTCATGATTGCCAACTCAATCTTCAAAGAGAAATGAATTAATCAAGGAGATGAAATCATGGGCAGGGTTACCAGGTCTCACCTTCAGTAGGGAATTGGACTAGCAATCAGGAAATCATATTCTTTGTATGGCCGTGGGCAAACTGTTTCATCACGAAGCCCACTGCATGCATTTCAGAATGATAACATGCGGGACACTGTCACATAACCTATAAGGATCTATAAGAGAGTATGCAGATAGGTAACACTTAATATTATATAATTATTATTTATAAATACATATTAATGAAATTGACCTGTTTCTCAATGTGAAGAAAGTAGATAATTTCAGAGCTTAGAGATATTTACACCCTAAGACACTCATCCCCTTTATATCCAGTGAAAAAAATTGATTAGTCCTCCTATTACTTATCAAGAGTAAAAAATTATGTTCCTATCAGCTTCCTAGAGTTGCCATAACAGAATGCCACAAACCTTGTGTTTAAAACAACAGAAATTTATTCTCTCACAGTTACGGAGACCAGAGTCTGAAATGTCCATGTGGGCAAAGCTGTTTCCTTCTCTGGGTGCAGAGGGAGAATCTGCTCCATGAGTCTCTCTTAGCTTCTGTTGTTTATTGGCAATCCTTGGTGTTCCTTGGTTAATGGCAATGTAACTCCAGTCTGTCTCTGTTGTCACGTGGTGTTCTCCCTGTGTGTGTGTGTCTCTGCATGTGTATTTCACTTCTTTTTATTTTAGTCTGTCTATAATAACAAAAACTTGACAAGTTAGGGAGGCAGGTAGCCTGAGATTACACACTCGTAAGTGGGGGAGCGTGGATTCAAGTATAAATCAGTCTGACTGCAAAGATGGTGTTTTTAACTACCACCGGATACTTTTATACTTATCTAGTCAGTCACAGTTTCAAGTATAGGAGGGGAACAAAATGAGCTGGAATGGGAAGAAAATGGAAATTTAACACCACTTGCATAGCAACTCTTGCAACAATGTGGATTCAATAAAATTATCCTCAAAGCATTCCCTTTCTGAAACATTAAAACCAGGAGATGGGCCAACGTTCATTGTTGGCATGGGTAAAATGTACTATTTGCAAACAAACATCATGGAAGCTATTAGCCCAAAAACAGACTTTAAGCTCCATGAGTACAAGGGACGATTTAGTTAAACACCATAGCTTCAGGATTTGGCACTGCATCTTCAGCTCTGCCACATAACAGCTAAATACCTAACATTTTGCAAGAACTTACTAGGAGCCAGAAACTGTAATAAATGCTTTCCTTACATTATTTCATTTTATCATTCACATGGATGCTGTGAGGGCTGTTATCCCTATTTGTACATTAGGAAACCGAGAGTTAGAGAAAGGTAAGTTAATGTCCAAGGTTATAAAACTCAGAAGTGGTGCCATGGGGTACCAAGCCTAGGCAGATCAATTACTAACCCTTCACACTTTGGGTAACAGAAAGGGCAGGACACATTCACCAGCTGTCCAGACATACCACTAACATCTATGCAATTAAGTGCTTCCAGAATAGTTGGGAATCTTGGATATGACAGTAACCATGGACAACTGCCTAGTATCATCACTGAGAATAACAGTAAGTAGAAGGCTAATGACTTTGGACCTAGATTTTTCTCCACAGAGCCATTAGCCCTGCAAGCAACCCATGAAGGACAGAAATTTTTGGCATAAGCATCTTGAATTCCTAAGAGAACTATCTACCCAGAAAACATAACTAAAACTGTAGATTCTGTTTCATTAATAAGAACATTTTTGAGAGTTATCAAGTGAACAGATTCTTTCAAGTTTGCTATGCACACGTGCCTGGCTTTCTCAGCAAACTGGCTCTTCACATTTGGGAAGCATGCCTTGAAGAAGGTTGATTAAAACAGAAATAAAAGAACAACTGGTAATATCAGTAATCCTGATGATCATACAGCAGATGGTAGCCTCTTAACAGAGACAATCAAAACAGCACACCGCATGTCCCCCAGATTATCTTAAACGGAGCAGAACTAGCTACCACAGCAGAGAGGCTTTGATGGTACACCAGTATGATTGGAGTAGCATCCCTTTCTGACTCTGCACACTGAGTTCTTCTTCGTCCACACTTCCTGCCAACAAAGCATACCACCCATGTTATACGTGATGATGGGCAGATTCTCTCTGTTCTACAGATCAACTCACTAGACACATTCCCTCTAACTATCACTGCATTTACAGCTAGGAGATATGTAATCATCACAAGAACAGCTAAAATGTATTGAGTGTTTACTATGTACTAGACTACCATACACTGTGTATACAGTATTATGTACTGTGCCAGGAGTCCTACGTGTTATTATCCCATTTAGTCTTCAAAACACCCCACCGATGTTAATACAATGAAAATCCCTGTTCTACAGAAGAGGAAAGTGGGGATGGAAGTGGTTAAGTTACTTGCACAAAATCAAACCCAAGCTTGACTCTCTTATTCCTTTTCATTTTCTCTTAAGCCTTATGCTCTGCTTAATTATATTTGTTGGGCAGGGACTACCCAGCAACAGATAATTTTGGAGTCAAAAAAGAGTGGAACAGAGCAAACTCTGCAATCTTGACATCACACAACATCTGTATCAGACAGAGAAAGTGACGGGAAACAGTCACAGAGACTTGAATGGAGAGATTATTGACAGCAGTGTTGGCAGGGTTCAGGGATGAGAGAAAGGAGGCCAATGCTCACAAAGACTAGCCCCAGAGGGAAACCAAGGCCAAAGGAAGATGGAAAGAAAACAGTATTCCTGGAGCCGGTGAAAACAAGAACCACAGAGGAGTTATAGCTGTACAAGGTCAAGGTGCTAGAATGAGAAAAAAGCAGGGACAAAATACTCTAATCTCACTCTTTCCTTTTTTTCCCCCAATAATTTGCCAGTGCTGCTTCTTGGCAAGCCCAACTGAAAGCCATTCACCAAAGGGGCCCAGGTGATATAGTCTTTAGAAGCCAAGCTCTTGAGGAACACAGCACAGCACAGGAAAATGGACCCAGGGAGGCACACCAGCACCCTTGTACATAAAGGATCTGGAGACCCTTCTCCTACCTTTGTGCTGAGATTGATGTAAAAGTTAAAAGTCTGAAAGTAACCTGATAAATAATCAAATACAATGATCACTTTTCAGTTTGTGGCATTCAAACATTACCATACCATACTGCCCTCCACAATTTTTGCCCCCTTAGATACACACTTATGCTAATGAATGCCACAGGTGAGCATTATTTCAGAGGGACTAGAAATATGCCTATAGCAGAAGGAATCTTCCTGCCTTGAAAATATCACCCTAGAGTCACTGGGTTGTGCTCTTCCTGATGCTGCTGCCCACTGCTTCCACATTTCCAACGTGGGCAGTATAAACTCTCTCGTGTTTCAAGATTCAGAAACCCCGGCTATCTAGCTCTACAAAACTCATGTTCGGTTTAGTGATGCAATCATAGCAGAAATGTGAAAGCCATGTGGAATAAAGAGCTGTCTGGGTGGGCAGAGGCTGAGAGGGATAAATTACATTATATGCAGACTAAAGCAGGTGATACATACCAAATTGTGGCATAATCAGGTGTGGACCCCCGGATGCTGCTAGAGACCAAGATAAACCAAATGAGAGTGACAGAAGAATGTTTTAGGAATTGGTCCACCAAGATTCAAGTCAATTAATATTAAAATAGTGCTCCCATTTCCAGGAGATTTAAAAATAGTTAAAATCAGTGTTTACTATTTTGCTTAGTAGTCAAACATTTTAAGTTAAAAGGGGCAATAAATCAGTCCCTGAGACAGGTGTTCAATTAAGTAGTGTGTTTCTAGAATATCCTCAACAGTGATAGATTAAGAAAAAATAATGTCACTTTATTTGATCATGTCAGGCTTTTCTTTTAATCTTGAGAATGGCCCAAAGTAAGTTTTCATAGGTAAACTTAAATTTCATGAGGCAATAGAACTGGATAAATAAACAAAGCAAATCAAACTGCCATTTGTAATATTACTTATTTCATTAGTCGAACACCTCTTAGGGAAACACTGAGAGCTATGTGTTGAAATTACACATGCCAACTTGGGCATTTTCTCTGATCCATTAGGCTTTCTTCAAAAGAAAATTAATTATGTTGCCATTCCACAATTCTCTCCCGAAACACTTAAGCACGTGTCAAGGATGCATTTGACACAATTCAGAGCCCCATAAATGCCTTTAACTAAAGCATTTAAACTGTGGTGCACAAGTGGGGAAATACTGTGGATTCAAATGCATATAAGTGAAAGTAGCAACTTTTGAGGAGCAAAAACATCAAATATACTTGGAACTGATATTATGACTATTCCAAGGATGTTTATGTTGCTTCCCCCGCACCCCGGGATTTAGATTGCCTATTAATGTTGAGATACTTTCTTTTCTTTTTTGTTTTTGAGATATTTTCTGATACTTGAAAGAACATTTGAAAACTAATATGCCAAAGCTCTTTCTTACTCTGAGGTCCCATAGCAAATCTACAGCAATGTAATTTATTGCTTCCACATCATATACCATGTTTATGTTTTATAAACTTTCTCAGAGGAGAAAATATCCATTTTTAATTTTCAAATTATAATTCACAATCCAATGCCCCTCCTTCTGAACTTGTTTCTCCTGAGAGAAAACCTGATGTAGATTCTCAGATCAAGACTGCTAACGGAAAAGAATTTTTAGGAATTTCCTCGCTCCCTTGTGACAATTAATTTTGAAATTTAACGTTATTTTTCAGCTGCAGTTATTCTAGCATGTACGATTAAGAATCACAAATAAAATAAAATAAAAGCTCCCTGAGTCCATTGCTATACCCTCCTCTGATCTTCTTTGTAATGCCAAGCTTTAAATCAAAGTCCAAACCTTTCTTTAAAAATGCAGATTTTCAATCTGATGCTACTTTAAAAGGGCTAGTACCTCTTGCCTCACAGGACCCTTCCAGCAATCTTTTTTTTTTTTTAAGACTTATTTATTTTAGAGAGAAAGAAAGAGCACCAGCAGGAGGGGCACAAAGAGAAGGAGAGGGAATCTCAAGCAGACTCCATGCTGAGTGCAGAGCCCGGCCCAAGGCTCGATCTCAGAACCCCAAGATCACGACCACAGCGGAAACCAAGGGTCAGATGCTTAACCAACTGAGCCACTCAGGCAGCCCCTCCTTTCCAGCAATCTTGGGACAGACATTGCAGTTGGAATGATCTCACTTTGCAGTTGAGGAACTGAGGCTTAGAGAGGTAAATGATTTATCCATGTAGTCAACCAGGCTGAGGTGGCGAGCATGGGAGACACAGCATGGGGTACACACAACAGGGCTTCCACCTGGGATGGAGCTCAGTTTTGCAGACAAAAGGACTCCAGTCACTCTTGCCTCTTTGAATCATGGAGAAACTCAGTAGTCAAACTCTGATTCTCTCTTTAGAACCCTATATGGTGATCACCTGGATCTACTGGACCAAAACAATGAAGAACCCTTTTGGGATGGTACACCACAGGTATTCAGAAAGTCATAGAGTCTGCTACCAGTTAATTTCTTCTTTTTTTAAACTAAAAAGCAAAAGTATTTTTAATTGTGGACCCTAAGTTAGAGCTCTAGGATTTATGTCTGGTTAGGCCCCTGATGTGTTATCTTACCCTGAGAAATGAACTTGACCTCTTTGCTTAACTAGGTGCAAAATAACTATAATAAGGGTGATTTCTCAGGAGTGGTATGTAAAATATTATAATATTTGTTATATTTCATCCATGCAGAGGAAAATGCTATGTTAGTTACAGATTAAGACTAGGTTGGGGCACCTGGGTGGCTCAGCCTGTTGAGCAACACGCCTCTTGGTTTTAGCTCAGGTCGAGATCTCATGGGTCATGCTCAGCAGGAGTCTGCTTGAAGATTCTCTCCCTCTGCCCCTCCCCTCACTCATGCTTGCTCTCTTTCTCTCTCTAAAATAAATAAATAAATCTTAAAAAAAAAAAAAAGACTAAGTTAGATGGGAGGCGTCTAGGTGGCTCAGTCCATTATGCATCCCACTCCTGATTTTGGCTCAGGTCATGATCTCAGGGTAATCAAATCGAGCCCTGTGTCAGGCTCCACACTCAGTGGGGAGTCTGCTTGAGATTCCCTCTCTCTCCCTCTGCCCCTTCCCACCCCGTGTTTCTCTCTAATATAAGTAAATAAATCTTAAAAAAAAAAAAAGACTAGATTAGATGGCAATAAATCTTAAAGCAGGGTAGGTGGAGATATTGATCAATAATGACTTTATTAAAAAGATATATAACATCAAATATTTACAGCACTGGAAAATGCATTTCAAGGACTGGCATCATTCTGATAGCCTTCCCTCTGGAAATGTTAATGCCTAACAAGGATAAGAAAAATTCAAAGTTGCTTCTGAACCTACTGACTTCATTGAAAATGACAAAAACAAAAACAAAAAAACAAAACTGCAAAGCATTCTAGAAAAAAAAAGAAAAGCAGCAGGCAAGATTTCAAAGGATATTCTGATTGTCCAAGTCAATGCTTTCTGCTCAGCTTGGCTAACCATGTGGGATATTCATTATCATCTCTTCCTATTATCCTCTCCACACCAACCGATGATTCACCAGATGAAACAATCTCCATTATACATCAAGTAAAAGCATTTGGCTGCCCTGTGTTTTTGTCTAATTCGAGGTGGGTACGGTTATAAAGAGACAATTTAATATGTGTAGAATGGAGTTCTTTTCTGATGGGCTATGGGTTATTACTGTCTGTAGAGCCTTTCCCATCAATAGAGAGTGGATGATTTTGCTGCAGACCATAGGGAATAATTTACAAATGATGCCTACAGAAAAGACCAGGGCTGGCCCCGCAACTGCAGGTTTCCCCCACTATCTGAAAGTAGAGCATTCCTATGAAAGCTTTTGTAAGTTAAATGGCTTAAAGTGAAGAAGCAGTTACCATTAATTTATATGGAAAATTTTTTGAGAATTCCCAGACTCATCCTGCTAACAGATGCACAAAATAACTTGAGATAAAGCACAGATGCTCACAGACCCAGTTCAAAGTGATGGCAGCTTGATGCTGAGACGCTGAGTCCAGTTCCTGGGGAAGGACCTTGGCAGGGGCTACTTTTTGCTCTCAGGCTGCACACTGCCTCTAGAAGGGCTTGCTGCAACACAGATGCTGAACACTATTTTTGCTTTTTATCGTAAAAGTGAAAATCCTCTTCAGATTCCTTTCAGTTAGCGAAAACTGGTATTAATGTAGGTCTTTCATTAAAGCAAAGTGGGGGATACCTGTGATCCAAGTCCAAAGTGCCTTAACAACAGATGTCCTTCTGGTCATAGGAAGCTCATTAGTTGAAGATGACCCCTGGTTTTCAAATAGCCTTAAAAGAAACCACATAATAAAAATAATCTATCAGCTAGGAAGTGATTTCTTAGACAAAAAAAAAAAAAAAAACAGGGGTATGTTCAATACAAATAAATACATAAAGGCCACCATAAATTGGCATAATTTGTGGAGGAACTTTAATATATGTTGGTAAGATAAGAAATGACCCCTTCTGAAGAGATACTATAATTATGCAGCTAGTTTCATAGTGACTCTCTACTGCATTACATGATCTGAGAAGCATTTATTCTCTCCCTTTGTTTTAAAAATAAATTTCATTGAGTTGAGACAATGTAGATAATTGTTTGGTATACCACGTATATCATAAGTAAAATCCAATCCAGAGCAGTGTTTGGTTCACTGGGAGCTCGAATCCATCAATGAATCCATCAGTGAATCCATCAGTGAAGTCGTCCGAGGAGACCTGCTCAGAGCTGGCAACAGTGTGATCCACGTAGATAACGCAGAACCCACTTCCATTTGCTTTAACTCTAAACATGTTACCACATGCCCACTTCCTTCTTTGGACCTCAAATACAATAAATTGAAAACATCATCGTCATCATCTCAAACAACCCAAAGAACATCAGTGGGTCTCTTCGTGACTGTTATTGAACCGCATCCAAGCCCCAAGGAGATCATCTCAAAAAAAAAAAAGAATTTTTTATCGGAGGGAGAAGGTCTAGTACAAATCATCTATGTAAGAAGAAGCTCCAAGGGAAAACAGGAGGGCTGTGAAGGGCAATGAAGTACTGAACAACAAGTGAGCATCCGTGAAGACCACTATGACAAACTTCAGGAACTTTGCAGTGAGCGTGCCCCCTGGGGCTGCATTTTCTCTTTAGCATGATGCGAGATCCACTAAACCCTCACTCCTCATTCCACAGTGAGTGCTTCTGTGAGTAGAGCAACTAAAAGCAGCTTTGGAAAACTATAGAAATGAATTGAATCTCCAACTCTTCCTGGGCAATAATCACATCTTTTGTGCTACGTTCTGTTATAATTAAACAATTCCCCACTGGTGTCACATTGAGCTAATATGATCTTTACCCAGAGGCTGCTAAAGGCTGATATTAAACATCCAGTAATGAGACCACTTTGCCCTCTTACTGTCAGAATTATTTTTAATATGTCAGATAAGAAGAACCCATTATGAAAATATTTCATTTTGGACTTCCTCCAAAAAATGCATAGCACTTCCAAATATATTCCCTCAAATCCTTTCCACATTGCTTCAGGAAGGATAGGTAGGGCTGTTCCAATTCTTCTTCATATCAAAGTAGAAGGAAGGACTGAGTTTATTGGTGCTGATTCAAATATTTTGATGGCATTGCCTGGTCAGTTTAAGAAAGCAAGCTTTTGAATTAAGTCATATCTGCGAAATCAGATCCATGTGCCTGCTATGGATAAACCAGGAAGGAGCTCTATCCATCCTGGGGAAGAGAGACAAAGGGACACATCATCATCAGTTGTGAGGAGTGTTGCAGGATACTTGTTACTCACAAAAGTTAAAATATAAAGGAGCATAAATGATGCTCTTATTTCATTAATTGGAGCAGATTCAAAATTATCTTGTTAACAGTCACCCTGTCACTCACTGGGTATCTGATGTCTCCCCTAGAGGGAAAAGTTTGGCATTATAGCTGATATTACATGAATTTATAGAATATACATACTGAGTTATCAACAGCAATTTTCATATACTTGAAGGCTAGGGGGGAAAAAGTTAAAAACCATAAATTTAAACTTAATTATTTGGCTGGATTCATCTATTTACATGACTAAAACAACCAGTTGTTCATTTGAAAGACCAGACTCTATCATAATTCCTACAGACTTTGCCACAAGGCAAAGTAAAACCCCATTACTCAAGGCCACAGAATGAGGAAATGGTGGACTCCAAGCAAGGGAAGATTTTTTTTCACGGTGATGTGCTTTAAACTAGAATATGCTCTTTAGCAAGCAGCTCAGGGGCTGGAATCAAATTTCCTATCCCATCACCCCTCTAACTAGCTTTATAATTTTAGGCACAGTACTTAGCCTCTCTGGGCTTCAGTTATCACATCTGAAAACTGGGCCCTGAAAAACAGTATTTATTTCACAGGGTTTTATGACGGTAAACCGAGTCAGTATTTGTAAAGTGTTGTACAGTGTCTAGCCCATAGTAGGTGCTCAATAAAGCTCAATAAAGTGAAGTTGCTACAATTATTCTCTAGTTGGTCAGTCATCAAAATCACCAGGGACTTTTGGAAAATTTCTTCCTGCCCCATTCATATTTACTGAACCAGTACATCAGGTTTAATCCAAGTAATTTATTTAATAAAAGTTCTTTAAGTGAGCCTCCTGATCAACTGAGTTTTGACATTATTTTTACACTAACAAATCCTAATAATTATTTCAAGGAGTTAAACTTCTGAGGAATCATTTGTTCAAAAGTATTTGCTTTCATTCACATTACTCCACCAATCTGCATTTATTTATATGCATATATGTCTGTCTGCTAAATCTAATTTATATTAATTGTCCATCATGATGGTTTATTATAATTATTTCCATTATACTAAAAGAAATCATGTTAAATAAGCAGATAATATATCTTACTGAAGCTGAAATACAGTTGATGAAAATATATCCAAATGAAATCTCCCCACCTATGAGATGCTGACTCACTACATGCTCATTATTTCTGGGGCGCCTGGGCGGCTCAATCCATTAAGAGTCTGCCTTCAGCTCAAGTCATGATCTTGGGATCAGCTCAGTGGGGAGTCTGCTTCTTCCTTTCCCTCTGCCCCTCCCCCAGCTCATGCTCTCTCTCTCTCAAATAAAAATAAATAAAATGCTTAAAAAGTGTTCATTATTTCTATGATTTGCCTGTATTCTTGCTAATGAGATTGTGTCCTTCTCTCTAAATGGTAACTGCTGGCTCACTTAACCAGATATAGTATATACATTCTAAACACAGAAATTTCATCACGAGTGGATGTAGCCAATAATAGTTAATTTCTTAAAGAAATTTATAAAGAACAGCATTGAAGGCAGAGAAGCCACGTCCTTCTTGGAAATTGGGCTTTAAGGTACCAAATCAAGAAACAGGCTACTGCTCTCTCAATGTAGCATTTCTTGTTACCCACAGTCCCCAGCCACATGGGCACCACAAATTGCTTTCTAAAAGTAATAACACAGAAGACAAACATTATTCATTTAGACCTAAAATCTATCGGGGACTTTCAGGGGTTTAGATGCTGTAGCCTGCAGCAGACAAGATAAGAAATACTTCAATAAAGATGTACTCAAAGGACGGTTTCCCCTTTCACTGGGGAAAGGATTATATGAAATATTATCTAAAATTATCTTGGAAAATTCTTCTAATATGCACAGACAGATGCACATAGACAGAAGACCCCCCTCTCTTTATTTCCAGGCAAACACCATAATTAGAGATCTTATCAGAATAGTTACCGCTTTCCACACATTTTGATGGAAAGAGAATAGATTTAGAATGAGAGACACCTTCTCTCAATCCTTAAATCCTTCATTGACCTCCCAAGTGACCCCCTGCCTGGTGATTAATCTCCCCTAACCTGAATTTTTTCACATGCAAAACAGAGAATTATTGCAGGGATTAAATTTGATAGTGTGAAATTGACTGATTCCTTACCTAATGCAGAGTTGGCATTCAGTAAATGTAAGGGTTTGAAAACACTTTTCCTTACTATTTATTAATATCAACCATATTTGAGTGTTGGCTGTAACTGCATATGGATAACCTGTTATTGTATTTCAAAAGAATAAAATTACATTGTTTTTCCATTACCCATTATATTTTGAAATCAGTCCTCAACCAAAAATTTAAAATTGCAATTTTTTTTTACTATATAAACACGAGATGATCTGAGAGGACTGACAATTTCTACTGAGCCCAGACCTCACTTAAAACTTCAAGATTCATTTATTTACTTTTATCAATAAGACTATTTCTGTTTAAAGGTAAGAAGACAGAAGAAGACCAAGAGGGTGGAGATGAGAGGTAAGGAAAGGAAGGGAAAGAAGTAGAGAGAAATTGATAGAAAGTAAAGATGGATTGTGACATAGAAAAAAATGTTTACATGATCTTTTAAGCAAAAATGGCAAGACTATTCAATATTACTGCAGAAAAATTCTTTTTTATATATTAGTCACTGAGCTCTAAAATCAAAAGAATATTAACTTCGTTCATTCAACAAATGTTAGGCAATGCATCAGAGTAAACATTTGGGTTATGGAAACACACACTGTGATAAATACATATGTATATATAAGCTATCCATTGGCTAAAAAAACAAATAATATCTAGAAATAAAACGACCACAGAACATAAATTGAAAAATGTCTCACTGTGTGGTTATTTAGTATACATAAATTTAAAATCATGATTCTATGGTAAACAGAAAGGACTGAGCTAGAAAGTCAGTTAACATAGAACCTGGATCCAAATGTGATGCCAAATAACCATGAACTTATGCAAGCCATTTAAATTTTCTGGCATTTAATTTATCATTGTTAAATGGGCTGGTAATAATATGTTTCCCACCGATAGTGCAATGCATTTATGGAAAAAAACTGAAAGAGTATCCCACTAAGTCATTTTGAAAATCACACAAATAAGTGTAATATTGATATCCATTACGAATTGATATCAAATATCACCTATGTGATCACTATCAATAACATATGCTTCTTTACTGTAGAATAAATGAAAATTAAATAAATGATGAGGTATTCATGTTCTGGGATACAAAGATTTTAATATTGTAAGGAAGTCATCTTTTTAAATGTTAAAGTATCATACGATTATCTTTTAATGGAAAATTTCATCATGACAAGTTCCATAGTTCATGGAATAAACAGTTGAAAGAAACTAGCTGATATTTTTTTAAAAATAATAATTATTATGTATTATGAAACCAGAGGTATGAAATTTCATTATAAAGTGCAAACTAGCCAGTTTAAGAGTAGCTACCTAAATCGTACCCTCACCACATATGCTCCAAAATCTCTACAGATCAACTAGAGGAAGAAGGAGCCCACATCTCTGGCATGACAAAAAAGCAGAGAACATCACTTTGAAAAACAAAATTTCAACTGAGTAAATTTGAAGATCTAAGTGGCTTTATTAAGCAGTGTGTGGATCCGCAGCAGCCCATCCAGCAAATAGATTCTCCTGAGTTGTACAAAATAGAAGGTTTCTAGAGGGAAGAGGGTGGGGCAAAGAAGTTATTAACAAAGGAAAATAAGTTATTGTTTCCAGAAGAAAAGAGAAGAGAAGAGAGGAGAGCAGGAACCATAAAATAGGATCAACAACGTTCCTTCTCCTTCCAAAAAGAGCAACCCACTGAAAACACAGAGCTTGGGTAAACTGAGGGGAGAGGACAATTTTGAATTCCCAAGCCCATCCACAAACTGCAGAGATATAAGTAAGCACCATCCACTACACATGCTCCTGGGCGAGCAAAACACAAAATTCAAGAGCGTCAGGGAAAGGAATTTCCTCTGCTCTTCAAGATCCTTCTAGCTGCACTAAGAATAAAACCGACATGACATGAGACAGATGAACAGGATGAAATAGAATTTAACTTCATACGCACTGGAAATCCACACAGATGTGGAAATTCCAAAGACAGGCAAAATGGGGTACATATGTAATCCTCAACCAAGGAGAAGGGGGTAGGGGTTTGAGACTTTAAAGGGAAAGAATGAAATCCTCAGGAAGAATGAAAAAGAGTAAATGTTTGGTACACAAATGTTTGCTGGGCCACTTAGAATTAACACGACATAGAGGGCTTTGATCAAACAGGCCTTGCTAGGTTCCTCCCTGTCTACCATACCTAGTTCATACCATAATGTAGGTATCCATGGTAACAGCTCTCCTCCTGGAGCAGGTCCTCTATCAAAATTCTTTTTAGGCAGTTGAGGGGGAGGTAAAGAGCTTTTCCTGAATCTCCTGGGTTTTGGTGGCTTTTTCACTCAAAATAATCTTCATGCCAAAGTGGCCCATCTTGGAGTGGCCTGCCCTTGGCCCCTTCAGTACCAACATTGCACTTGATAAAATTCCTCCCCACAAGGAACCAGCCATGAAGATAACTGAAATAAAACACCCCAATTTAATTATATATCCCAAACAAGTGTTCTAGGATTAAATAAAAACATGTTAAATCAGAGATTAAAAAAACTAAGAATAAAAATAGACAATTAAAAAAATGAACTGAGAGCTAACTGAACTCAGAAAAAAATTGGGGGTGAAAATAGCACTTTTAATCAAAGAGAAGTAAATGGCTATGTAATAAATGATATTGGGACTAATGGCCATACATTTGAAACTATGTATTGTTATATCTACACCTCACTTCTTATACTGAATAAATTCCAGATGCATTATTACTTAAAGTGAAAAAAAATTCATAAAAGGAAAATTGTAGAAATCACTTCCTAACTATAGATACAACTAAAGAAAACGAATGATAGACTTATCTACATAAAAATGGAAATGTTTACCTAAAAAGCCATGAACAGAATTAAAAGATAAATTATAAACCAGAATGATGTGTGCAACATGTGCCAATGTTCTTTCATACACATATCCACGATATGTAAATGTTATACATATCTTTCATAAAATTAAAAATAGACAATAATAAAAGCAAAGCATTGCAAAAGATAGAGATAATAAGAAAAAAAATTCATTCCCACCGGTAATCAAATAAATGTAAATTAACATAAGAGAGAGTATTTTTTATGTATAAAATTGGCAAAGTTTAATATATATAAATAGAAATCACAATAGACATATGACCTAGTTTGGAGCAACATGTACTCTCATCTGCTACCTGTAATAATGTAACTTGGAATAAAATTTTTGTGATGCAATTTGGCAATATTTATCACAAACATTAAAAATCCTTTCACTCCTGGGCACCTGGGTGGCTCAGTCATTAAGCATCTGCCTTCAGCTCAGGTCATGGTCCCAGGGTCCTGGGATCGAGCCCCGCATCGGGCTCCCTGCTCCACAGGAAGCCTGCTTCTCCCTCTCCCACTCCCCCTGCTTGTGTTCCCTTTCTTGCTGTGCCTCTCGCTGTCAAATAAATAAATAAAATCTTAAAAAAAAAAAATCCTTTCGCTCCTTGGAAAGGAGATAATCGCTGACATATCTTTACACCTAGCAGAACAAATGGCATATAAAAATGTCTAATCATGGAATAACATCTTACCAAACATTTTAAATATTTAAACATTAGTGTTTTAATGAAAAAGAGATACTATATCTCTTTAGTATAGATGCAGTCAGAGGCTCCAAAATAGGATTAATAAATGTCTGACACCACATGGCTAGTAAGTCCTAACAACAGAACTCAAACCCAACAGTCCTGATATAAATTCTAGCAGACTGTCCTCTCTTCTCAGTAGATAATTCTTAATAATAAGCTATTAAATTGAATGATATAAACTGAACTGACATATATCTGATATGTACAAATTGTCTTTTTCAGCCTAAGTGTTCTATTGGCTTGTTCGATATACATAATTTCTCACCGATATTCATAATTAATGTTATGACACTATGAGTTGCTTTGCTAGGACTGCCATAATAAAGACATCCAGATTGGGTGGCTTAAACAACAGAAATTTATTTTCTCACAGTTCTGAAGGCTGGAAGTGTGAAAGCAAGGTATCAGTAGGGTTGGTTTCTTCTGAGGCTTCTCTCCTTGGTTTGTAGAAGGATGTCTTCTTCCTGTCTTCACATGGTTTCACTGTGTGTGTGTATCCAAATGTCCTCTTCTTATAAAGATACCAGTCATGTGGGATTAGGGTCCAGCCTAATGACCCCATTTTAATTTAAAGACTCTAAAGATTCTATCTCCAAATACAGTTACATTCTGAGGTACTAGGATTAGGACTTCCACGTGGTTTTGGGGGAGGAAGGGCAAAATTCAGCCATAATATCCTGCATAAATGTTTTCCTTTAATTTATCCAATAGATTATCACTGAATTCCTACAGTGAGCATGGTGATGAACAAGGTCATAGAGATGGAGACACAGCCCCTGAACTTGGTGACTCATTTTTTACTGAGGAAGACAGGGAAGTAGCCAAAGATCGGTGACTCCAAGTGATGCCACGCGTGAGAGAGTACATACAGAGTGCTGGAGGCATGCCTGGGACCAACCTGCTTAGTCTGAGGGCAAGTCATAGAAGGTCATTTGTTGAATTTTGAGTTACATACTGATTAAACATACTGATCAGAAGCATATGCATCAATTAAGTTTATACTATTATTGCTAAAGGGCTTGAACTTCTTCCTGAAAATATATGGACCCAATAAAAGATACCGAAGCAGGGATGATCATAACATATGCATTTTAGAAAACAAAAATCACTCAAGATAATGTAGATGGTGAATTATCACACAGAGCAAAGTGGAACAATGAGACCCATAAAGAGCCCATGGTAGTAATGGAAATAAAATGTGACGAGGGCCAGAATTAAGTTCATAGGCAGAAAACATAGCATCCTTAGTAACTGTCCTGTTGGTTCACAATCCTTAAAACCATCCTTTAATTCACAAGTATGTGGGTCAATATGAGGATATATCAAAAAACATCTCTGTTTTCATATTATATCCTTTTTAAAATTTTATATGTATAAATTTTGTCCATGTAGGAGAAAACAGAGGACCTTATATAACCAGACTGGAAAAAAAGATGTTATGTGGCTCTCCTTTAGTCCCTCCATGCTGCCTCCTTCTGTAAAGAATGAATTGTTTTGTGTAGCAACCAATTCAGTGCTACCTGTTGATAGTGCCAGTTCAAATAAAGGAAACAAATAAGATATGTTTAGCAACACCAAAGGCGATTGTACTTCATGTTCTCAGTCAGGCCAGAAATGGAAGTGGCTCTTTTCAAAGCTTAATGATATTAACAGCCCAACCTCAAATTGCATATATATTTTTTTGAATGAAAATCTTGACACTTTTTGATGAACCCTTCTTAACCCCTTAGGTTCTTTTTGCTAATATTCACATTAAACATTTATTACCTTGTATAAGCCATGCACAACACAGGTAAGGGGAAAAGAAAAATAATTCACTTGTCTGATTTGCAAATAAAGGTGGAAAATATATGGTGATGGGACCTACACCATTTTTAGAGAAACATGGTGACTGTATTTTCCAAGATGGACTTTCAATTATTTGCTGTTAGGTATTCTGTCATAAATATTTGAGGCATCTTTTATTACCAATAATAACAATTAGTATCTATATTTACATTGTCCTCCTTTAAGGAGGTCTAACCTAACAAAATTATTTGCCCACTCCAACTCTATTCCAGTCTGTAACTGCATGTGACCCATAGGATAAACTTAGTATTTCCTTTATAGTCCTCTATTCTCAGACATTTTAAATGCCAGATGTCCCAAAACTGCTCCCTAAGCTTCACCAAATCATATTTATCAAGCAAAGCTAAGTTGATTAAACCTGCTATAGTACAGGAGCACAACTTGACTCAGTCAAGTCTCAGAAAGCTCCAGTCAGGAACAGATATTTCTAGGATGTAGGGATGTGGGCTCACATAGTTTAAGGAAGATCTTTCAATGTTGTGCTCTGAAACTGGGCTAAATTCATGATCATATTTTATGATTGGTGGACACAGTAAGGTGAGGGTCTTGAAATGAGCCTTGATATGTAAACAGTTGTTTATTCGGTTAGCTATTTGCTCAGGTGAGCAATCAAGTGTCCTGTGCATGGGCTGTTTACCCAGATGAGTGAAATATTTGCTAAGACAAATTGGTTTTCAGGAATTTCCCAAAGCACACAGTAAATGTATTTGTTAGTTTTATCCTCTTCTTCCTGGGCAAGAATTTCTTAGAACATATATTAAAGTCATGTTGATGAAGGAGACCTCAGTTGTCATAAATACATTGGCATATTTCTGGAGTTTTTTGGAGGGAATAGAAGGGTGGTACATATCTTTCAGTTCTTAGAAAACTATTGAAACCTAGGGACCTAGAGCAAAAGTATAGAGGCTTCCTCTTGGCCTGACTCCATTTGTCACACCCCACATGTCATACCCCAAACATGACAATTAGACATTATGAAGCTCAGAATGTCAAAAGTTATCTGAACATAGGAAAATAACTCAGGATTTCCTGCCTGCCTAAAATGCCATTGTCTCCCCAATGTTGCCTAATAAAAGTCTACTTACCCTTCAGATCCTTCACGGCCAGCCCTTAAAATCCAGTTTTTATTACCTTTTCCTCAATGACATTATAATACTCCTTATATATCTGTCACTGAATCTTTACACTTCATTATAATTGTCTACATCTCTCTGTAACAAGACTTTGAACTCCTCAAGGTAGGACTGTGTCGTTTTCATCATTAATTCCCCAGAATCTAACACAAAAGGAAATTCTCAATAAATGTTTGTTGAACACATGATTGAATGAAGCCCATAGATAGACGAACGTGTAGATGGGTAGATGGATGGATAGTTGGTTGGATGGTTTTATGACGAATTTATAGAAATAGATTTTTCATTTCTTCTTGGAGAAGAAATATAGGACAGATATGATTACCAGAAATTTATGGCTGATTGTCCTTTTGTTAACTTCTTTCCATTCAACAAGTATTTAGATAGACCAAGGACTGCGCTAGGTGCTAGATTTAAAAAGGTAGGCAAGGCCAGTGGATGTCTGCCATATTAGAGAAACTGCTTTCTCACTGTAGCTATTTGTCCTATGTAACTACTTCCAAAACTCCACACCATCACAACCACCACCACCACTACCACAGACACCACCATCACAACCACTATCACAACCACCACAATGACAGATAGCATCAACAGTATCAGTCAGTGAACTGAGGACAGTCTCCTAAGATTTCTGTGACCTGGGAAATATTGCCTAAAGCAGTGTTTCTCCAACTTTAACATGCATATGAATCTGCTGTCTTTGTGTTAAGACCTGAGATTCTTCATTTTCCACCAGCAGCAATACGATGCTCATGTTATGGAACCAGGAGCCACATTTCAAGTATCAAGGATCTAGAATAGAGTCCAGAGCCCCAGAGCTTTCTGTTTCAGAGTGCAGCATCCAGGGCTAACCAAAAGCTTCAAGAGATTATAATCATGAATAGGAACAGAATCGGGGAAGAAAGGACTTGAAAACTTGAAATGAAATTCAGATTTCTAAGAAAGTGAATGAGATTTCTCTTACTGCAAAACTCTATTGCCCAACCTCTAGCATGAGATCATCAGGCTGTGTAATGTGCCCTATGCATAGTTTCCAGGGATTAGGACTTGGACCTCAGGGGCATTATTTTGCCAAACACAGTTTACCCTCCGGTCTCCAAGATTCATAATAAAAATGCATTCACCCTATCCCAACATCCCCAAAGTCTCAACCCATTACACAATCAACATAACTACATTATGTTGTGGTAAATAGTTCCTTTATTTTAACTGATATTTAGTTTAAGGTAGCTGCTTTCCTCTTAAACAAGCAAATATGAGACTGTTGACTGAGGGAAGAGGAGACAGGATGGGAGAAGAGAACAAATTTTTTGGATTTTGAATTTAGGCTTTTCAAAGAATCATGGACTAAAACCATCTCCAGTTTTCTCCACAATGCTGAGATACTGTATTAGAGTTTTTTCTTCTTAAGTTCAAGAGTATATGGCACCTGGCAGGTCCTGAGCACTTCACTCTTTTTTTTTTTTAAGATTTTATTTATTTGACAAAGAGAGATAGCAAGAGAGAGAGAGAGAGAAAGCACAAGCAGGGGGAGCGGCAGGCAGAGGAAGAGGGGGAAGCAGGCTCCCCGCTGAGGAGGGAGCCTGATGCAGGGCTCCATCCCAGGACCCTGGGATCATGACCTGAGCCAAAGGCAGACGTTTAACCGACTGAGCCACCCAGGTACCCACCTTCATTCTTAACAAAGGAATCAATATGGGTTTTAAAGGAAACCTGTAGGAGCCATACTAGTTAAAAATCCTGGAATCACCAAATCATTCCCCTCAACAAACACTTCAAAATTCAAAGAAAAAACTGTTCATCCAAGGTTTAGTTGATTATAATTCCAGCTAATGTGTTCACCAGAGGTCCAATTTTGTGATGAAACAATTTATTTTCTTTTTTTTTTAAGATTTATTTATTTATTTTGAGAGAGTGAGAATGAGAGAGAGAGAGTACATGAGAGGGGGGAGGGTTAGAGGGAGAAGCAGACTCTCCGCTGAGCAGGGAGCCCGATGTGGGACTCGATCCCAGGACTCCAGGATCATGACCTGAGCCGAAGGCAGTCGCTTAACCAACTGAGCCACCCAGGCGCCCCCAGTTTATTTTCTGTTGCTCCTATTTCCCTCTTCTGTCTTTCTAAAATCTCTCTTTTCCCTCTACTTCTACATTGCAGGATCTCTACTTACCCTGTCTTTTCATTCTAATTCTCCTTGACTCTGTTCTCTTATTCATTTACTAGGTTGTTGTCATACGAATTTTTGGTAATAGATAAGCTTACACGTATATGTGGATCTAAGCTAACAACTTTCTTAGTCTAGTTATAGAGAACACACTGGCAAAGGTAGGAGTGATATTAAGTAGAATAACTTTTGTTTAAAAAAGGTTGGCAGATGGTAAATTTTTTCTGAACTGGCCTACAATTTCAAATATGCTTTGCTACACAGGTGCCATACAAGAAGACCTCTCTAGATTGTTCCAAGTCAAAGAAAAAGATATATAAAAATCCCGAGTGAGAAAGATTTATAGCAACACTGCTAAGTGTCCAAACACAACCAAAAATTAGCATTATAAAATAGCTTATACCTCTAAAGCATTTTGCAGTTTACAAAGTGGTGAGCACAATTGCAATCTGCTGTTAACTTCCCTCTGGACATGCCAGGTGTAAGATCACTGGCTTTTCCTTTGGTGGGACTTTTTGTTCCCCTAGAGTTTCTCCTTGCTAGAGATTCCTGAAAAAAGCTCCCTTGACTGCTTTGGAGATTTTTTCCCCCTCCAGTGGTTGCCTAAAATTGACTATTTCAGCCACTAGTTTTGTGTGGTCAACCCCAGACGTTTTGTGTTGGGTTGGCTTTCTGCTCTCCACATAGTCCTCCTGGGAAGGATCCCATTTAAAATGATCCCAGGCAGTTCCCATTTAGAAGTGCTTCAAATCCATGAGAAAACTTACACAACCCTACTCCACTACCAATAGATGCTCATCTCTTTTTTTTTCTTTGCTCTGTTGCCTCAAGCCCAAACTCCAGGAGAAACATATTAAAGCCCTCCCCATGATCCCTTTGAAACTCTCCTCACTTGCATTGCTTAAGAAAATGATACTTGTTCTGGACAGTGGAATATGGGTGAAATGTTTGCATTTTCCAGTCCTAGACCTTAAACTATCCTTTGCACTCCTTAATATTCTCTCTTCCCTTTCATCACTGAATACATACACCACTTATTCTAGGAGACAGAACCACATGATGAAGAAGCCTGGATTCCCAGTTCATCACTTGGAGAATCATCCAGGCTAACCAGCCCATTATGGACATATACAGTGGATTCTATATGCATAAAAAAATAATTTTTTATGTTTGTTAGACCAAATGATCTACTCAGATGAATGCAGGCCTATATCCAGAAGTGGAATGATGCTGAGAAAAACCTAAAATATATGGCGTTGGCTTCTTAGACAGCAGGCAACCAAGACAACTGATATTGAAGATAGGTATAAAAGTGATTATTTATGTTATGCAGTGATCAACGAGTTGGTAAAAAATGTTGCTTACCAAGCCTACTGAATGAGAGAAGATATTTGGAAATAATAAATATGATAAGGGGTTAATGTCCAAAATACATGAGGAACTTATACAACTCAACACCAAAAGAACAAAATATCCAATGAAACATGGGCAAAGGACCTGAATAGACATCTTCCCAAAGAAGATATACAAATGGCCAACAGACACATGAAAAGATGCTCAACATCACTAATCAGAAGGAAATGCAAAGCAAAACCATAATGAGACATCACCTTACACCTGTCAGAATGGCTAAAATCAACAACATAGGAAATAATAAGTGTCAGTGAAGATGTGGGAAAAAAGGAACCCTCATGCACTGTTAGTGGGAATGCAAACTGGTATAGCCACTGTGTAAAATAGCATGGAGCTTCTTCAAAAACGTAAAAATAGAATGACCATATGATAGAGTAATTCCACTGCTGCTATTTACCCAAACAAAACAAAAAAACTCATTTTAAAAGATGTATGCACCCCTATGTTTATTATAGCATTATTTACAATAGCCAGGATAAGGAAGCAGCCCAAGTGTCTATCGATAGATGAATGGATAAAGAAGATGTAGTGTATATATACACAATGGAATATTACTCAGCCATAAAAAAGAATGAGATCTTGCCATATGCAACAACATGGATGGAGCTACAGAGTATAATGCTAAGTGAAACAAGTCAGACAGAGAAAGACAAACATCATATGATTTCACTCATATGTTGAATTTAAGAAACAAAACAAAGAAATAGAATGGATTGAAATAAAACAGAGCACACATCATTCCCCCCACCCAATGGTAGAAAATGAGAAACATAAGAAAATGCTCTCTAAACAAATCTTTCTCAACCCCTTTATTTTCACTCTCCTGACTACAACTTGAAGAGAAGAGAAAATAACTTCCTGCTATGGAGAAAAGGGAAATGTTCATTCTGCCTGATGGAATTTTTTAAGAAATGAGCTCTTTTTATCTAAGTATAACTGACATACCATATCTTATTAGTTTCAGGTGTACATAATTATTCACTATTTTATACATTATGAAATGATCTTCACAATAATTACCATTTATCTCCATACAAAATTATTACAATATTATTGACTATCTTCTCTATGCTGTACTATATATTCCTGTGACTTATTTGTTTTATAAGTGGAAGTCTGTACTTCTTAATCCCTTTTTAATTTTTTATTGTTATGTTAATCACCATATATTACATCATTAGTTTTTGATGCAGTGTTCCATGATTCATTGTTTGTTCATAACACCCAGTGCTCCATGCAGAACGTGCCCTCCTCAATACCCATCACCAGGCTAACCCATCCCCCTACCCCCCTCCCCTCTAGAACCCTCAGTTTGTTTTTCAGAGTCCATCATCTCTCATGGTTCGTCTCCCCCTCTGACTTACTCCCCTTCATCCTTCCTTTGCTGTTATCTTCTTCTTTTTCTTTTTTCTTAAAATATGTTGCGTTATTTGTTTCAGAAGTACAGATCTGTGATTCAACAGTCTTGCACAATTCACAGCGCTCACCGTAGCACATACCCTCCCCAATGTCTATCACCCAGCCACCCCATCCCTCCCACCCCCAACCACTCCAGTAACACTCAGTTTGTTTCCTGAGATTAAGAATTCCTCATATCAGCGAGGTCATATGATACATGTCTTTCTCTGATTGACTTATTTCACTAAGCATAACACCCTCTAGTTCCATCCACGTCGTTGCAAATGGCAAGGTCTCATTCCTTTTAATGGCTGCATAATATTCCATTGTGTATATATACCACTTCTTCTTTATCCATTCATCTGTCGATGGACGTCTTGGCTCTTTCCACAGTTTGGCTATTGTGGACATTGCTGCTATAAACATTGGGGTGCACGTACCCCTTCGGGTCCCTACATTTGTATCTTTGGGGTAAATACCCAGTAGTGCAATTGCTGGATCGAATGGAAGCTCTAATTTCAACTGTTTGAGGAACCTCCATACTGTTTTCCAGAGGGGTTGCACCAGCTTGCATTCCCACCAACAGTGTAGGAGGGTTCCCCTTTCTCCACATCCCCGCCAACATCTGTCGTTCCCTGACTTGTTAATTTTAGACATTCTGACGGGTGTGAGGTGGTTTCTCATTGAGGTTTTGATTTGGATTTCCCTGATGCCAAGCGATGTTGAGCACTTTTTCATGTGCCTGTTGGCCATTTGGATGTCTTCCTTGGAAAAATGTCTGTTCATGTCTTCTGCCCATTTCTTGATTGGATTATTTGTTCTTTGGGTGTTGAGTTTGATAAGTTCTTTATAGATTTTGGATACTAGCCCTTTATCTGATATGTCATTTGCAAATATTTTCTCCCATTCTGTCAGTTGTCTTTTGGTTTTGTGGACTGTTTCTTTTGTTGTGCAAAAGCTTTTTATCTTGATGAAATCCCAATAGTTCATTTTTGCCCTTGCTTCCCTTGACTTTGGCGATGTTTCTAGGAAGAAGTTGCTGAGGCTGAGGTCGAAGAGGTTGCTACCTGTGTTCTCCTTTAGGATTTTGATGGACTCCTGTCTCACGTTTAGGTCTTTCAACCATTTGGAGTCTATTTTTGTGTGTGGTGTAAGGAAATGGTCCAGTTTCATTCTTCTGCATGTGGCTGTCCAATTTTCCCAACACCATTTGTTGAAGAGACTGTCTTTATTCCATTGGACATTCTTTCCTGCTTTGTCAAAGATCAGTTGACCATAGAGTTGAGGGTGCATTTCTGGGCTCTCGATTCTGTTCCATTGATCTATGTGTCTGTTTTTGTGCCAGTACCATACTGTCTCAATGATGACAGCTTTGTAATAGAGCTGGAAGTCCGGAATTGTGATGCCGCCAGCTTTGCTTTGCTTTTTCAATATTCCTCTGGCTATTCGGGGTCTCTTCTGGTTCCATACAAATTTTAGGATTATTTGTTCCATTTCTTTGAAAAAAGTGGATGGTATTTTGATGGGGATTGCTTTGAATTTGTAGATTGCTCTAGGTAGCATTGACATCTTCACAATGTTGATTCTCCCGATCCATGAGCATGGAACGTTTTTCCATTTCTTTGTGTCTTCTTCAATTTCTTTCATGAGTATTTTATAGTTTTCTGAGTACAGATCCTTTGCCTCTTTGGTTAGATTTATTCCTAGATATCTAATGGTTTTGGGTGCAATTGTAAATGGGATCGACTCCTTGATTTGTCTCTCTTCTGTCTTGTTGTTGGTGTATAAGAATGCCACTGATTTCTGTGCATTGATTTAATATCCTGCTACTTTACTGAATTCCTGTATGAGTTCTAGCACTTTTGGGGTGGAGTCTTTTGGGTTTTCCACATACAGTATCATATCATCTGCAAAGAGTGAGAGTTTGACTTCCTCTTTGCCGATTTGGATGCCTTTGATTTCTTTTTGTTGTTGGACTGCTGTGGCTAGGACTTCTAATACTATGTTGAATAGCAGTGGTGAGAGTGGACATCCCTGCCGCGTTCCTGACCTTAGGGGAAAAGCTCTCAGCCTTTCCCCATTGAGAATGATAGTCGCTGTAGGTTTTTCGTAGATGGCTCTTATGATATTGAGGTATGTACCCTCTATCCCTATACTCTGAAGAGTTTTGATCAAGAAAGGATGCTGTACTTTGTCAAATGCTTTTTCTGCATCTATTGAGAGGATCATATGACTCTTGTTCTTTCTTTTGTTAATGTATTGTATCACGCTGATTGATTTGCGGATGTTGAACAAGCCTTGCAGCCCAGGAATAAATCCCACTTGGTCATGGTGAATAATCCTTTTAATGTACTGTTGGATCCTATTGGCTAGTATTTTGGTGAGAATTTTTGCATCCATGTTCATCAAGGATATTGGTCTGTAATTCTCCTTTTTGATGGGGTCTTTGTCTGGTTTTGGGATCAAGGTAATGCTGGCCTCATTAAATGAGTTTGGAAGTTTTCCTTCCATTTCTATTTTTTGGAACAGTTTCAGGAGAATAGGTATTAATTCTTCTTGAAATGTCTGATAGAATTCCCCTGGGAAGCCATCTGGCCCTGGGCTTTTGTTTGTTGGGAGATTTTTGATGACTGCTTCAATTTCCTTAGTGGTTATAGGTCTGTTCAGGTTTTCTATTTCTTCCTGGTTCAATTTTGGTAGTTGATACATCTCTAGGAATGCACCCATTTCTTCCAGGTTATCTAATTTGCTGGCATAGAGTTGCTCATAATATGTTCTTATAATTGTTTGTATTTCTTTGGTGTTGGTTGTGATCTCTCCTCTTTCATTCATGATTTTGTGGATTTGGGTCATTTCTCTTTTCTTTTTGATAAGTCTGGCCAGGGGTTTATCAATCTTGTTAATTCTTTCAAAGAACCAGCTCCTAGTTTTGATCTGTTCTACTGTTCTTTTGGTTTCTAGTTCATTGATTGCTGCTCTGATCTTTATGATTTCTCTTCTCCTGCTGGGTTTAGGCTTTATTTGCTGTTCTTTCTCCAGCTCCTTTAGGTGTAGGGTTAGGTTGTGTATTTGAGACCTTTCTTGTTTCTTGAGAAAGGCTTGTATTGCTATATACTTTCCTCTCAGGACTGCCTTTGCTGTATCCCAAAGATTTTGAACAGTTGTGTTTTCATTTGCATTGGTTTCCATGAATTTTTTAAATTCTTCTTTAATTTCCTGCTTGACCATTCATTCTTTAGTAGGATGCTCTTTAGCCTCCATGTATTTGAGTTCTTTCCGACTTTCCTCTTGTGATTGAGTTCTAGTTTCAAAGCACTGTGGTCTGAAAATATGCAGGGAATGATCCCAATCTTTTGGTACCGGTTGAGACCTGATTTGTGACCTAGGATGTGATCAATTCTGGAGAATGTTCCATGGGCACTAGAGAAGAATGTGTATTCCGTTGCTTTGGGATGGAATGTTCTGAATATGTCTGTGAAGTCCATTTGGTCCAGTGTGTCATTTAAAGTTTTTATTTCCTTGTTGATCTTTTGCTTAGAGGATCTGTCCATTTCAGTCAGGGGGGTGTTAAAGTCCCCCACTATTATTGTATTGTTGTCAATGTGTTTCTTTGCTTTTGTTATTAATTGCCTTATATAATTGGCTGCTCCCATGTTTGGGGCATAGATATTTACAATTGTTAGATCTTCTTGGTGGATAGACCCTTTAAGTAGGATATAGTGTCCTTCCTCATCTCTTATTACAGTCTTTGTTTTAAAATCTAGTTTGTCTGATATAAGGATTGCCACCCCAGCTTTCTTTTGGTGTCCATTAGCATGGTAAATGGTTTTCCACCCCCTCACTTTCAATCTGGGGGTGTCTTTGGGTCTAAAATGAGTCTCTTGCAGACAGCATATGGATGGGTCTTGTTTTTTAATCCAATCTGATAGCCTGTGTCTTTTGATTGGGGCATTGAGCCCATTTACATTCAGGGTAACTATTGAAAGGTATGAATTTAGTGCGATTGTATTACCTGTGAGGTGACTGTTAACTGTCTGTTGTCTGTGTTCGTTTCTGCTCTTTGCTGCTTTTAGGTTCTCTCTTTGCTTAGAGGACCCCTCTCAATATTTCTTGGAGGGCTGGTTTCGTGTTTGCAAATTCCTTTAGTTTTTGTTTGTTCTGGAAGCTTTTTATCTCTCCTTCTATTTTCAGTGATAGCCTAGCTGGATATAGTATTCTTGGCTGCATATTTTTCTCGTTTAGTGCTCTGAAGATATCTTGCCAGTCCTTTCTGGCCTGCCACGTCTCTGTGGATAGGTCTGTTGCCAATCTAATGTTTCTACCATTGTAGGTTACATATCTCTTCTCCCGAGCTGCTTTCAGGATATTCTCTTTGTCTCTGAGACTCGTAAGTTTTACTATTAGATGTCGGGGTGTTGACCTATTTTTATTGATTTTGAGAGGGGTTCTCTGTGCCTCCTGGATTTTAATGCCTGTTTCCTTCCTCACATTAGGGAAGTTTTCTGCTATAATTTGCTCCAATATACCTTCTGCCCCCCTCTCTCTCTCTTCTTCTTCTTCTGGGATCCCAATTATTCTAATGTTGTTTCGTCTTATCGTATCACTTATCTCTCGAATTCTGCCCTCGTGATCCTGTAGTTGTTTCTCTCTCTTTTTCTCAGCCTCTTTATTTTCCATCATTTGGTCTTCTATATCGCTGATTCTCTCTTCTGCCTCATTTATCCTAGCAGTTAGTGCCCCCATTTTGGATTGCACCTCATCAATAGCCTTTTTGATTTCGATTTGGTTAGATTTTAGTTCTTTTATTTCTCCAGAAAGGGTTTCTCTAATAACTTCCACGCTTTTTTCAAGCCCAGCTAGTATCTTTAAAGTCATGATTCTGAACTCTAGGTCCGACATCGTACTAATGTCCGTATTGAGTAGGTCCCTGGCTGACGGTACTACCTCTTGTTCTTTTTGCTGAGGTGATTTTTTTCGTCTTGTCATTTTGTCCAGAGGAGAATAGATGAATGAGAGAACAAAATGCTAACAGGTTAACAACGTCCCCAGCATTTATATACTGTATACAAATCAGAAAAGACCTTCCAGTAAGTGGTCACTTCTCTGTTCAGAGAGTTGTTGCTACTCTCCTCTTCGATCTCCTGTTGAGTTCGTAGATGTTCAGAATGGTTTGATCCCTATTCAGCTGAATTCCTGAGACCAGATGAAATCTAGGTCTCCTACTCCTCCGCCATCTTGCTCCCCCTCCTTCTTAATCCCTTTTACTTATTTTGCCCACTTCCAACCATTCCCCCTCTGATAAGCAATAGTTTTTTTCCTATATCTATAAGTCTGTTTCTGTTTTGTTTCATGTGTTTGTTTGTTCTGGGTTTTTTTTTTTTAGATTCCATATATAAATGATACCACCTGCAGTATTTGTCTTTCTCTCTCTGGCTTATTTCACTTAGCCTAATGCCCTCATGTTCCATCCATGGTTTTGCAAATGGAAGGATTTTCTTCTTTCTCTTGGCTGAATAATATTCCATTGTATATATGTACTATATTTTCTTTACCCCTTCATCCATTGGCAGACAGGTTCTTTCCATGCTTGGCTATTGTAAAAAATGCTGCAATGAACACAGGCTATCTCTTCAAGATCCTCTTTTCATTTCTTTTGGATATATACCCAGAAGTGGAATTGCTGGATCATATGCTAGTTCTATCATTATCTTTCTGAGGAACCTCCATACTGTTTTCCATAGAGGCTGTACCAACTTATATTCCCACCAACAGTGCACAGGGTTCCCTTTTCTCTACATCCTTGCCAACACTTGTTATCATTTATCTTTTTTATGATAGTCATTCAAACAAGTGTGAGGTAATATCTCATGTGGTTTTCATTTGTATTTCCCTGATGATTAGTGACGTTGAGCATCTTTTCATATACCTGTTGGCCATCTGTATGTCTTCTCTGAAAATATGTCTGTTTAGTTCCTCTGCCCATTTCTTACTGTTTTTTGTTTGTTTGTTTGTTTGTTTGCTTGTTTTGTTTGTTTTGCTATTGAGTTGTATGAAATTGTTATTTTGGATATCAACCCCTTACTGATACATCCATTATAAATATTTTCTCCCATTTTGCAGTTTGTCTTCATTTTGTTGATGGTTTCCTTTGCTGTGAAGCTTTTTAATTTTATATACTCTCACTTCTTTATTTTTGCTTTCGTTGCCTTTGCTTTTAGAGTTAGATCCAAAAACTCATTGCCAAGAACAATGTTAAACTCTTACTCCCACAATTTCTTCTAGGAGTCTCATGTTCAAGTATTTAATCCATTTTGAGTTTACTTATATGTATGGTGTAAGATAAGGGTCCAATGTCATTCTTTTGCATGTGGCTGTTCAGTTTTCCCAACACCATTTATTGAAGAAACTGTCCTTTCCCCATTGTATATTCTTGACTCCTTTGTCGTAGTTAATTGACCATGTATGCATAGGTTTATTTCTGGGCTCTCTATTCTGTTTCTTTGATCTGTGTCTGTATTTATGTCAATACCATACTGTTTTAATTACTATAGCTTTGTAATATAGTTTGAAATCAGGAAGTGTGATGTCTCCAATTTTGTTCTTTCTCAAGATTGCTTTGGCTATTCAGTCGCTCATAGTTCCATAAAAATTTCAGGGTTGTTTTTCCTATTTCTGTGAAAAATGTCATTGGAATTTTGATCTCTATCAAAATTTATTTTGAAGGACGCCTGGGTGGCTCAGTTGGTTGGGCGACTGCTTTCGGCTCAGGTCATGATCCTGGAGTTCCGGGACTGAGCCCTGCATCGGGCTCCCTGCTCAGCAGGGGAGTCTGCTTCTCCCTCTGACCCTCCCCCCTCTCATGCTCTATCTTATTCCCTCTCTCAAATAAATAAATAAAATCTTTAAAAAATTTATTTTGATAAATTATTATTTGATAAATAATAAATCTCTATCTCTATTGTGATAAATAATAAAATCTCTATCAATTTCATTGACTCTGTAGATTGCATTGTATAGAATGGACAGTTTCACAATATTAGTTCATCCGTTCCATGAGCATGGAATATCTTTCCATTTACTTGTGTCTTCAGTTTCTCTCATCAGTGTTTTCTAGTTTTCAATGCACAGATCTTTCACCATGGTTAAATTTACCCTAAGTATTTTATTATTTTTGTTGCAATTAAAAGTGGGATTGTTTCCTTAATTTCTCTTTCTAACCACTCATTGTGTATTGATTTTGTATCCTACAACTTACCTGAATTTGTTTAATATTTTAACAGGTTTTTGGTGCAGTCTTTAGGGTTTCCCACCTCTAATATCATGTCATCTACAAAAAGAGACAACTTTACTTCTTCCTTTCTGATTTGGATGCCTCTTATTTCTTTTTTTTGTCTGATTACTATGGCTAGGACTTCCAGTAGTATGTTGAATAAAGTGGCCTGTGTGGGTATCTTTGTCTTGTTCCTGATCTTACGGAAGAAGTTCTCAGCTTTTGACCTTTGAGGATGATGTTAGCTGTGAGCTTTTTATATATGGCCTTTATCAATGTTGAGGTACACTCCTTCTACATTCAGTTTGAACAGCTGTATTAACCAAACAATAACTTGGACTATCTCTAAATTAGAAATAACAACAATATATTTTAATGAAACAGTTCTTCATGACAACACTTCAGATTTAAATCAGATTGTTCTGCTAAAGAGGAGGAAGAGAATGCACACTTTTGCTCTTCTGGTTTATATTAAGTACTGCTTCAGTCTCAAGAATTTGAGGAAATGTGTAAAGTATTTGAAAAAGCTTTGAGGGACTTCAAAAAGTATATTCAATAAAACAATAGAGCAGCAAGACTATGAATGCCTTTGAGGCTCCATATTTATTTAATATTTTATGTTACCAACTAAAGAAATATTTTAAATTTAAGAAAATTTAGTTTTAAACAAGGCTTTAAAAAATACTGACAGAATACTACCCACATTGAAAAAAGCCAAAACGTCCAGATGTTATCTAGCTTCTTGATATACTGTTAAAAATTACCTCAATGATTCAATAAATATTTAACTGTCTAGATAACACGTTTTAATGTTTTAAAGAAAACTACCTCCTCAGAAGAAAACTCGTGAACCAGTGAGAGGAGTAACAATGTTACAAAAAGAATCAGAAACTTTGCATCTCTGATTTCATGTCAGTTTGTACCTAATTCAGTCCTGTTTTGTACCACCATTAAATTGCATATTTTACACAAGGGATTGCTAATCCAGAAGATTTGTTGTATAAACATTAGCAAGGTTTAAAGATAGTAAACAGTAAGATGGTAGAAAAAATAACAATAATAGAGGAGATGAACTGCAGACAAGAGATGTCAACACATCTTCAGAAGATGGAAAGCACACAAATCCCTAATTTAGCATAGCAGAAAAATCTGCACCCTATGTGGCTTTGGGGAGGGGTTGCTGATTCAGGTTGCAGAACACAGGAAGTAGTCAGGAATCAATGGCAACAGTCACCATTTAGGTGGTCATAAGAGGTGAGAGTGATAAGAAGAACTGGAGAGAGTCTGGTTAGGGAGCTATTATTCCCTGCCATCCCCTTCCCATTTTAAACAGCACAGCTGACGCTGCTTCTTTCATCTTGGTAAATGTAGGCAAAATTCCAAGAATGAGCTCAATGACCCTTGCTTTCAGAGTAAAGAGAGTATGTGGAGGGAGCCCATGAGTATGAAATCAATTGTATGACTATTATATGACAAAAAGAAGGGTATCTGAATTTAGCCCAAACAAATCACATGAGACCCCTAAAAGTAAAGATCTTTTTCTGGCTGGTAGCAAAAAAGGAAGTCAGAGAACACAGGAAAAGGATTTGACATCCCATTGCTACTATTAAAATGGTGGGACCGGGGACCTGAGTCCTACAATTGCCTTGAACTGAATTCTGGCAACAACCAGAGTAAACTTGGAAGCAAACTCTTCCCCAAAGTCTCCAGATTTAAGCCCAAGCTAGCCAACACCATAATTTTGGCATTGTAAGACCCTAAGCAGGGACCCCAGCCAAACTCACTCATACTTCTGACCACAGACCTACAAGCTAATAAGTGGATGATGTTTTAAACCGTTAGTTTCTGTTAATTTGTTCTACAGCAATAGAAAAATAAAATATCTATATTTCTGTGTTATGTGATATGCCAAATAATATAAATAAAATATGTTTTGTATAACTTATAATATATTAGGTATATATATTATATAGCATACATCTAGATAGAAAACTATAATATATAAAGGAACAAGAACTTTATTTTCTGATGATTAATAATGGATATGTTAATAAGTAAGTCTCTAAGAGATACTTAGAGACTACCAAGGATTAGCATATATTTAAAGATAGCCTCTAACATGGAAGACAGAGATAGAATCAAATAAACTGAATAAAAGGGGCTTACTAAAACAGGCAAAAGGTAGAGCAGAAGTAAACTCCAAAGTAATGAAAATTAATACTAATAGATAAGAGAAGATATTACAGACAGGAAATAATTGAGAGGCACAATCAAAACTTAAGAATGAGGGGTTATGCGTGTAGGGAACAGATGAATAGATAGAGCACAGATATTTAGGGTGGGGAAAATACTCTGTATGATACCATAGTGATGGCCATATGTCATTATACATTCGTCTAAACCATAAACTGCACAACACCAAGAGCCAATCCTAATGTAAATTATGGACTTTGGGTGATAATGATGTCATAATCAAGTTCATCAATTACAATAAATGTACCACTCTGGTGGGGGATGTTGCTAACTGGGGAGGCTCTGCGTGTGTGGGAATTTACAGGAAATCTTTGTACCTTCCCTTCCAGTTTTCCTATGAAACCGAAACAGGTCTAAAAAAAGTCTTCATTTTTTTAAAGTATAGAAAAAAAATGACAGTTGAAACAAAAAATTCTCAATAGGAAGTTTGGAAAATAAAATTGAGACAACTTGTAGAACAACAAAAACAAAAAGAATATTAGCACATCAATAGAGAAAATTGAGTACATATCCACCAGAAATTTCAGAGAGGACAAGATATAGATATTACAAGCAAACAACTTTCCAGAACTAAACACACAGATTTCAGATTAAGATATTCCACTAGGAGCCCAGCATGATGAATTGAAAAATAATTCATACTATACTGCATCATCTCTGACCTAATCCTCAAAACTACTAAACTTGACTTCACTTTCCTTCTTTACAAGGGCATTTTCAATGCCCCTAACTGAAGTTCCTGCCCTTAACATTCTCAAAGGTATTGTTCTTTATCAGAACATAACTCCTCCTTTAAACAAAAGATCAGTCATTCTTTAACGGCCTTGGCACCTTCTTACACTTGTTCGACCTGTCTCAGTGGCCTTGACCCATTCTCCATTTGTCTAACATTTCTGTGTGTTTGCAACTCAAAATCCTTTAATACCCACTAACCCTTTAAGAGATCTTTATTACACAAAACCAACCTCCATGCACGTAAATCTTCAAGAGGTTCTCCATTTCTCAAAGTCACAAATAACCAACTTCATATAGCTATTCACCAAACAAACTTTAAGTAGACTACTGTGTTTTCAAAGATTAAATTCTATGTCCCTACCCCCAGGGCAGATTATGAGATACGGTACTGTGGTCCAGCACATTTCCCCAAGGAATGTAGGATATTTCTATGTGTCCACAGCAGCCAGACTTTAGTCCAGGGCACACCATGAGGTGTGCTTCTCATTCCCTTGTCAGAGGAAGGCACCTTGCTATGCCAAAGCCTAGTAGGTTGGGTCTATGGCTAGGAGAGAAGCAGTGCTAACAGACCTTGCAGCCTCTTTTACTCCAAAGAGAAGGAATGGTTCATAAGCCAAATTTTAGGTTGTGCCTGTTCCTTTTTGCCTTCCCCATTCTTTAAAAACAATGTACTTTCTGCAGAGAACAGTACACACTGCCATTTATATCCCATTCCTCTTACAACACAGTGGAAGCCTAGTGGATGTGGCTTTTCAGGGCCCTGTGTACACAACTTAACAAATGACAGAGAGAAAAGACAAAACTGAATAAAAGGAGAACCTTTTCAACCAAGAGATTCTGAGATAAAGATTACTATTCTCCTGGAATTTTAATGAATTGGTTTCATCACTGACCCCTGGAAAATGTCAAATTCTACATTTATATGGAAATGGAGGACACACTCATGCTTGTTAGCAGCAGTTTATCACACTGAGACTGCTGTGTGATTGAGTGTGGCATTCTCTTTCTCTTTCCCCCTCTCTCTTCTTCTCTCTCCATCCATCCATCCATCCACTCAACCATCTATCCACCCGTCCGTCCATCCATCCATCCATCCATCCATCCATCCATCCATCCATCCAT
>NW_027397088.1:23204071-23232158 GCF_003265705.2 Callorhinus ursinus
CAAAAATTCTCACCAAAATACTAGCCAATAGGATCCAACAGTACATTAAAAGGATTATTCACCATGACCAAGTGGGATTTATTCCTGGGCTGCAAGGCTGGTTCAACATCCGCAAATCAATCAACGTGATACAATACATTAACAAAAGAAAGAGCAAGAATCATATGATCCTCTCAATAGATGCAGAAAAAGCATTTGACAAAGTACAACATCCTTTCTTGATCAAAACTCTTCAGAGTATAGGGATAGAGGGTACATACCTCAATATCATAAAAGCCATCTATGAAAAACCTACAGCGAGTATCATTCTCAATGGGGAAAGGCTGAGAGCCTTTCCCCTAAGGTCAGGAACGCGGCAGGGATGTCCACTCTCACCACTGCTATTCAACATAGTATTAGAAGTCCTAGCCACAGCAATCAGACAACAAAAAGAAATCAAAGGCATCCAAATTGGCAAAGAGGAAGTCAAACTCTCACTCTTTGCAGATGATATGATACTGTACATGGAAAACCCAAAAGACTCCACCCCAAAACTGCTAGAACTCATACAGGAATTCAGTAAAGTAGCAGGCTATAAAATCAATGCACAGAAATCAGTGGCATTCCTATACACCAACAACAAGACAGAAGAGAGACAAATCAAGGAGTCTATCCCATTTACAATTGCACCCAAAACCATTAGATACCTAGGAATAAATCTAACCAAAGAGGCAAAGGATCTGTACTCAGAAAACTATAAAATACTCATGAAAGAAATTGAAGAAGACACAAAGAAATGGAAAAACGTTCCATGCTCATGGATTGGGAGAATCAACATTGTGAAGATGTCAATGCTACCTAGAGCAATCTACACATTCAATGCAATCCCCATCAAAATACCATCCACTTTTTTCAAAGAAATGGAACAAATAATCCTAAAATTTGTATGGAACCAGAAGAGACCCCGAATAGCCAGAGGAATACTGAAAAAGAAAAGCAAAGCTGGCGGCATCACAATTCCGGACTTCCAGCTCTATTACAAAGCTGTCATCATCAAGACAGTATGGTACTGGCACAAAAACAGACGCATAGATCAATGGAACAGAATCGAGAGCCCAGAAATGGACCCTCAACTCTATGGTCAACTTATTTTTGACAAAGCAGGAAAGAATGTCCAATGGCAAAAAGACAGTCTCTTCAACAAATGGTGTTGGGAAAATTGGACAGCCACATGCAGAAGAATGAAACTGGACCATTTCCTTACACCACACACAAGAATAGACTCCAAATGGTTGAAAGACCTAAACGTGAGACAGGAGTCCATCCAAATCCTAAAGGAGAACACAGGTAGCAACCTTTTCGACCTTAGCCGCAGCAACTTCTTCCTAGAAACATCGCCAAAGGCACGGGAAGCCAGGGCAAAAATGAACTATTGGGATTTCATCAAGATAAAAAGCTTTTGCACAGCAAAAGAAACAGTCCACAAAACCAAAAGACAACCGACAGAATGGGAGAAAATATTTGCAAACGACATATCAGATAAAGGGCTAGTATCCAAAATCTATAAAGAACTTATCAAACTCAACACCCAAAGAACAAATAATCCAATCAAGAAATGGGCAGAAGACATGAACAGACATTTCTCCAAAGAAGACATCCAAATGGCCAACAGGCACATGAAAAAGTGCTCAACATCACTCGGCATCAGGGAAATCCAAATCAAAACCTCAATGAGATACCACCTCACACCCGTCAGAATGGCTAAAATTAACAAGTCAGGGAACGACAGATGTTGGCGGGGATGTGGAGAAAGGGGAACCCTCCTACACTGTTGGTGGGAATGCAAGCTGGTGCAACCCCTCTGGAAAACAGTATGGAGGTTCCTCAAACAGTTGAAATTAGAGCTACCGTTCGATCTAGCAATTGCACTACTGGGTATTTACCCCAAAGATACAAATGTAGGGACCCGAAGGGGTACGTGCACCCCAATGTTTATAGCAGCAATGTCCACAATAGCCAAACTGTGGAAAGAGCCAAGATGCCCATCGACAGATGAATGGCTAAAGAAGATGTGGTATATATACACAATGGAATATTATGCAGCCATCAAAAGGAATGAGATCTTGCCATTTGCAACGACGTGGATGGAACTGGAGGGTGTTATGCTGAGTGAAATAAGTCAATCAGAGAAAGACATGTATCACATGACCTCACTGATATGAGGAATTCTTAATCTCAGGAAACAAACTGAGTGTTACTGGAGTGGTTGGGGGTGGGAGGGATGGGATGGCTGGGTGATAGACATTGGGGAGGGTATGTGCTACGGTGAGCGCTGTGAATTGTGCAAGACTGTTGAATCACAGATCTGTACTTCTGAAACAAATAACGCAACATATTTTAAGAAAAAAGGAAAAGAAGAAGATAACAGGAGAGGAAGAAAAGGGGAGTATGTCAGAGGGGGAGACGAACCATGAGAGATGATGGACTCTGAAAAACAAACTGAGGGTTCTAGAGGGTAGGGGGGTGGGGGGATGGGTTAGCCTGGTGATGGGTATTGAGGAGGGCACGTTTTGCATGGTGCACTGGGTGTTATGAACAAACAATGAATCATGGAACACTGCATCAAAAACTAATGATGTAATATATGGTGATTAACATAACAATTAAAAAAAATTAAAAAAAAAAAAAACAATGACAAAAACCTATAGGCACAAAAAGACAATATCCCCCAACCTGTTCTTGCATGATAATCTCAGAATAGTAGAGTAGAAAGGCTTTTCAAATTTATCCAAGTCATTTATTTTGTGTTCCAAGAAAACTGCAGCAGAGAAGACAGAAGTGGCTTGTCCAAGGATGTAGGGCCACACCAACCCTAGAATCTAAGTCCCCTAACTTCTAAGTCAAGAATTTTCACAATAGCATGCTGATTCTTCTGGTTAGAAATAAAATCAATCTTGACCTCATGCCTGCCTACAGACAACCTAGGGGTATCCCAGGGGCAGGGAAGGCCCTTAGTCCCTGATAGAATGATTTTTCCTCCCTCATAACCCTAAACTCTCCAGGACCCTGGGATTCAAGGTGATTAAGGGTTATACAAGGACTTCTGGTGGTGGGAAAAGCCCACTGTATAAAAAATGTCAAGACCACATTTGTACCCCCCCTCCCACTAACTCATTCCCAATTGTGTATAAGGCACAGAAAGTTTTCTGATATAACAGCGTTTTAATCATCACTTTCCAGATTATAGAACCCTCTTTGGATCTCCTAATAACAAAAACTTCAAGATGCTTTCAAAATGCATCAAGTTAACTGTATTTACCTCTGTAATTCACCTGAGATTTCCAGGATGTACTGGAGCATCAGACTGCCTGTTTTCTCAGGGATGATACAAGTGCATATATGCCCAATGTGGCCTTCTATGCTCACACACCAACCTCTCCCAGTCCTGTTCCCCTTACTGTGACAATCTAGCATCTGTAATATTTATCTAAGTGCTTGACCATGCCATAATATCTTTATGGGGGGTACCAGGAGCCCAGAAACCTTGTCAAACAAGTAGGTCAATGAGGCCTCACAATACTATTCCCATGCTCCTTGAACATAGTTCCATAGTTTATCCAACTAAATAACTCCTGTAGTGAAATCAAGCATTTAGGAATAGTTTTTCTGTTATCATTGGTTCTTTCTTGCCTTCTTAATAGTCCACATCTCTTTTGTTTTGCAGATCAAGTTCCTTGTCTTACTTACATGACCTTTTTTTTTCCCATAAGCCACCTCCCAAAAAAAGGGGTAATTATAGGGCCTCCTGATGAATCTCTGTATACCCAAAAGAAGCGAGGTGATTCTAGTTTGGAAGAAACATAAAAATAAAACAAACAAAAAAGACCCTTGGATTATGGACTAAAGAAAGATGGAATGAATTCAGAGTGAAAATATTTTGAGGTATGAAAAGTATACCCAAGCGAACTCAAATCATGAGAAAATTATAGCAGTTTTCTCAGGAAGCCAAGAGATCATGGGCAGTGAATGACTCAGCCTTAGGGACTTCAACACAAATATCCAGACTGAGCAATCTCAGGGAAACATGCAGACTGATATTTCATGTGAAAAAAACCAGCATTCATCTCAGCTCCTGTACCTCTTAGCTACCTACTCGTGTAGGTTTCTGACCTGATTAAACATAATTTATACTGAGATCCAGCCTTATTGGGTTTGAGAATGGTGACATTATGACCTAATAGAAAATGGGATTAGGAAAGTGGAGTATAAGACACATTGCTGATCTCTACCTACAAAAATAAAGGCAAAATCTCCAGAAAATGGGAGAGAAATTACCTGTCAGATGGTGCTGAGATAATTGTACAGATGAAGGCAAAATGTCTCATCCTTTGCCATTTTAGATGCTGGCCAAAACTCAAAGCCAAGGCTGAAGATGGAATAAAGTGGATATCCCATTTCAATGAACTTTTCAGAAGACTTCCATAATAGATGCAAAACAGGGACTATCGTCATTAATGTCACTGGTTTCTAAGGTGAGTGGCACTGAGCTTGTTTGTTATTTTTTTTTTAATCTGTCTGGAGTGTGAAATGCAGACATAGTTTTTGATGTTGATACCTTTATTGCTAAGATAGTGCTGTACCCTGACTGCCATTAACTGGCTATTTTGAGCCCTACTGCATTAATGAGCATTATGCAACAAAGGAGTAGAAAGAGAACATGGAAATTTTTACTTTTTCTCTTAGAAGCTTGGCATAGTAAATAGACTGTTTCACTAAAAGCATGGTCATTAGAAATATGAGAGGGGAGGTATATAATACACAAAATAGTTCAAGGTCAGGTAAATATACCTGAACTTTTTCTAATAATTTCTAGAATCATAAATTGAATATAAAGAGACACAAGACAAAAAAATGTGAATTTTCAGGTCTTAAAACCCAAGAAGAAAAGAAAAATGTTTCTCTGTAAACTAACCTGAACATCGACACTTGGCCAAAATCTAGGCTGCTAGAATCCTAACATTTCTAAACAAACACATAAGGTGAGGGTAATAGACCCATTTTAAATACTATTTCCTGTTTCAGGATTTGAAAATTGAAATAATTTTCACTTTTGCAGGTTTTCCTTAATTCTTATCCACAGGCACACAAATATTAAGTAGTTGTAGGGGCCACTTTTACTTAGCCTTTTCCATCCATATTTATGATCAGATATTATTCCACATTCCTGCATTGCTTTCCTAAGTATTGTTTTAATGGTAGCAAAAAATTCCATCATATTGATATATCATAATTTATTCCATCATTCAAGAAGTGAAGTATCTTTTGAATTGTGAATGATGATTCAAGTCTTGGAAAGAGTAAAAACTTGCATTTCTTTCAGAGGTTTTCCAGTGTGGACACAGGGTTAGGGGAGGGGAGCAGGTTACTTAGAGGCCAGGAAAAACTTCCATAAATCATCTATTCTAACAGAGATCCCAGAACCACAAAGCGTTTGTGTTCCATCTGCACACAGTTGAGGTTTGCTCAAGGGCACTAATGTGACTCAAATCATGTGTGAGTTTCATTGCATGTAACCTACTACTAACATTAATATCTGAAATTTTGAGAAGCCCTTTTAAAAAAAAAAAGTAAATAGGAACAAATTTAAGATTATCCTATGATGATACCTGGAACACTCCATTCCAGTGTGCAGCCTGAATGGGAAAGAAAGGTGTGTGTACATTCAGAAAAGGGTTGTATATGTGAATGTCACTTCACATATAGCACGACAACAAAAAAATACTTGTAGGAAATGGACAGCACTACCCTAGATCCTCTCTAGTGTTCAACTGACTGATGCCCCACAGAATTAATGGTTTCCAAAATGGGAATGTCTTTTCTATTCCTCACTCTAGAAATTCCCTAGGAAATGCCCTGGCTGCCACAATAAAGAGCTGTACACATAGAGTGCCTCCAGGTATTCTCCAGAATCTTCACTATTTTCAGTAAGTTAAGGAGAAAGAAATGGGGGAGAAGGTTTGGAGACACCATTTAAATGAGGGTTCTTTCTAATGTTTGCCAGATATTTCTCTCTTTCTCATGGCTGTTTGTAGAAAAAAGCATAAGCGTAAGAAAACATTAAGATGCGGAAGTGGTTCTCAAACTTGGCAAAACACTGGAATCATTTGGAGAGTTGTTTAAAAAAAATGCCTAGATCCCCAAAACAGAGATTCTAATTTAACTGGTCTGGGGTCAGACCTGGGTCTTCAGATATTTAGAAGTTCCTCAGTGACATTGATGCGCAGCCAAGTTTGAAAACCACTGAGATGTTAGGCCCAGTAAGTTAGCAGCAGCATTAATAGGTCCAGGTCACTGATCTTTAATGATTAAGGTGCTTTCCTGCCTTAAGGTCTGTGATCAAATTAATGTTTCTAAATCTGAAGTGGTAACTGAAGCTCACAGAAAACACAGAAGTACAGTATTCAACAGAACTTTCTGGTGAAGTATCCATTAGGGAGGACTGCTGTTATAAAAGGTTCAGTCCTAAAATTGGTTACTTGAGATGCCAAAAGGGAGTTTTTAACTTGATTGTTTCTCCAAATGTTTTCCTTTTGGTTTGGAGGGAAAGAGAAAATTATTTTTCCCTCCACCCTCCTAGGTTCTCTGCAAGGACCCTATAAATTAGACTCCTGAAAGACAGCTTAACATGAGAAATACAAACAGAAGTTTATTCACACGTGTGTCACACATACACATGGGAGTAGTCAGTGATGAGGAACTCAAAGGGATGGTTAGAACTTGGGCTTTTATAGCATCTTCACAAGAGAACAATAACTTGCTTAGAAAAGTGACAAGACAAAGGAAAAAAGACTTTGGGTTTCTAGGGTGGCACATTTTGGGAAAGCAAATATATGGGGAAACTAGTAGATAAAGGGCTAGTTTGGGCAAGATTTGTTATATGGGTTCCTCTGGTGCTGTATCTGGGCTGATAAGAGTCTAGAGCTGCCTCTGGTGATTAACATTCATCCTTCCTGGTAGAAGGGACGTGGAACACCTTTACAAATGTGGGTCTTGCTCTTAGACAAATAAGAGGAGGGCAGAGAGCTTTTCTTATATCTGCTTCTTCTCAAATGCCTTTGGCTCAAAATAGTCCTAATGCCCAAGTGGCATATTTGAGGGTGAGGTATTCTGCTACCCTTAAATTTCTTATCTCTCGTTGCTCCCAAATAGTTCATAATCTACTGCCAAGTTTTAATTTCTGCTCTGAGTTCCAAAAGAATCCAGCAGTGAGACAAATAAGACCATAGATTTAAAGATCATAATTAGGTATCCATTAAAAAATAATATGTGTTTATTGCAGCATTATGCACAATAGCCAAGATATGGAATCAATGCAAGTGTCCATCAATAAACAAAATGATAAAGAAGATGTGGTATTTACATATATAAAATAGAATATCACTCACCTGTAAAAAAAAGAATGAGATATTGCTATTCGTGACAACATGGATGGACATAGAAGGAATTACGCTAAGTGAAATAAGTCAAAGACAAATACCATACGATTTTACATATATGTGGAATCTAAAAAGCAATATAAACAAGCAAATTTACAAAAAGACTCTTAAATACAGAGAACAAACTAATGGTTGCCAAAAGGAAGGTCGGGTGGGGGGATGGGTGAAATAGGTGAAGGGGATTAAGAGCACACTTATCATGAGGATTAAGAGCACACTGAGTATTGTATTAAATTATTGAATCATTATATTGTACACCTGAAACTAATATAACACTTTATGCTAATTAGACTTCAATTAAAAATTGACAAAATAATAATAATGCCCAAATCTTGAAAATAAAGCAAAAGAAAGACTGCATGTCCTTTCAATGTCATGCTAAAACATGAACTCACAGATCCACCCAGGGATTCTTTAATTATGTCAGGAGATACAGTAGTGCTTGACTTGCCATTTATTATTTATCAGAGCCAAGATTCTATGAAGTTACATATTAAGTTATAGATTTTGTCTGGTAGAAATACAAATTATCCCTTTCCAGTGGAAAAGTTACTCTCAAAGATTATGCTTTTATTGCCCTGTAGGACATTAACTGGTTTGCGGTCTAATTTAGTAAATTTATCCCAGGATAACTTTCCTGAGGGACTCACTAACTACTTTTCTTCTGATCATCTCTTGCACCAGACTTATCATCGTGCTGGTTTCCTCAAGAATGAATTACATAAATCTTTGCCACATGTTTACTCTATATTTGTATTAAAGTCGGGATTTAATTTTTTTGAAAATTACGCTTTGACCCTTGGTGGCATTTTTCTTTAAATTCTCTTCCATCCCTAGAACTTTCCCAGTTCAGTGCAAATACCAGCATTATACAAGACACTGTTGCATAGGAAGTTAAAATAAAACAGACAACAGAAGGTTGAAAATGCAATAAAAAGGGAATACATAACTATGTTTCCAGCTACTCTGACACTCAGATGTGCAGAAATGGTACTTTTTTTCTGAATTTACCTTAATCATAAGCCTTCATTCCCTCTCAGTAGCTAAAATCACTTAATCTCCCCACTTCACGTTAACTAAGTATCTTTCACTTGAAAACAATCTTCTGAGGAATTATTCAGTCTGTTTAAGATTTAAACTCAGTCAACTCAAAATTCAATCGCCTTAACAAGTCCTTCTTCTGTCTCAGGCATCTTTTCTTCCCCTCCTACCTGGGTTGTTGTGGGATGAGGGAAAAAAAATCTATCCTACCATTGATGCAAGGAAGGCATATCTTCACAAATGTGTCCTCTGAGATCTCAATGGACTCAGGTCAGTTCACTGCTGACATAAATGGTCCCACCGAAGAATCTGACAGCATCTCAAAGACTTTTCTAGAAAAGATTTGAGGTCCACTCTTTGTCCTGATGCCAGAACTCTTGTGTCCTCCCAGTCTGATCAGTGTTCTGGGATATCCAAGAATATCTGAATTTCCTCCCCTCTAAGTGTAGGCTGTGGGAAAACAGTAATATTAATTCCCATCTTTTCTTTGCCTAACCTCTTCAAGTTAAGATTGAAAGCCAATTCCTCCAAGAATCCCAGGCGGAAGGGGCAGATGGACATCCTCTCCTTGGATTTCTTTAATGTTTCTCCAAGCCCAAGGTTCTGACCACAGAACAGACCTCAGCATTCTTGCTCTCCTGCCTCTCTACCCTGTTCCTTTCCTGGCCCAAAATGGGCTTCCATATCCCCCTTTCATGACAGAAAATTATTCTCTCTTACATCTTCCCTTGTCTTGGGTTAACTTAATTTATAAAATCTCAGCTCTAAGCCTTCAGCTTCAACTCCCTGGAACTCAAATACCTTCATTCTTTACACTAAAAGCCTGAATCTTATAAGATATACACATGAAAGTCTTGGCTTCCAAATTATTTTATTTCAAATATATTCCAAGCACATATATAGAAAATGAAAAATTAAGTGGGGGTGGGGGGGGAGCATCATCTTTGTTCTCAGCCGGGTTCAGTCTTCTCCCCACTTCAATGGATTTTGATCTTTAGAAAGACAAGAGTTACTTGGAATTTAAAAAAAATAAAATCTAGATATCTGATGCTATATCCTATATTACTTGTGACATTCTCTAATATAAATGAGGCTCACCTCTAATTCTGAGCTTTTATAGAAGAAGTAGCAAATACTTACATGCATGTATAAAAAACATGAATCCTGGGGCACCTGGGTGGCTCAGTCGGTTGAACATCCCCCTCTTGAATTCGGCTCAGGTCATGATCTTAGGTCATGGGGTCAAGCCCCAAGTCCGGCTCTGTGTGTCCCTCTCCCTCTGCTCCTCCACCCCACTCACACTCTCTCTCCCTCTGCCTTAAATTATTAATTAACTAATTAAAAACATGACTACTAGTAGAAATTACAAAGACTAACTCACAAACTCTCTCTTCTTTGCATTGCCCCTTTCCTTCTTTCTGATATTTGTTCCTTTGTTATCTTTGCCCATTCAGTTGCACATCTTTGTCCATTTTTTTCTCTTTTTACCAACATTAGAGTTGGTTCTCAACAACCCTAGGGCATCAGCATAATGAAAACCTCATCATAACAGAACTCAAAGTTAGGAAACTTCTTATATCTGAAAAAAAGTCCCATAAAAATTATTAATTAATTTAAAAATATTAGAGCTTACTAAATAAAAATAATGTCAACAAAGATATCAAGTACATTAAATTAGTAATCAGCTCAGTCTATTTTCCTTTGTTGCTTATGAAAAGAATTTTCAGAATCTCCACTTTCCATGGTCTCAAGCTTGGGTAAAGAGATGTAAAAAACTTGGTACTCATAAAATGCTCATGTACAAAGCAAGTATATGTAACTGGAAAATGCTTACATACAACAGGGTATCCCAGAGTAGCCTGAACTGGGATGCACGTGGTAATAAAAAAGGGAGAGATGGAAAGCACCCATTAGCTTCCATCAACCTGTTATAACATGTCTCATCTCCTTAGTATCTAAAATCAATTCTGTCTTCTAAGGCACAAACCATTCTCCTCAACAGCTTTTGTTATCCTCAAGCCTCCTGTGTACAAGTTTCTGCCTTTGTCTAGACTGTGAATGCTCTACAATCATAATAATCTTCCTAGCCCCAATCCATAGCTGTTATTTTACCATTTATCCTCAACATCCATACCTCAAATTCATACATACTGGGGCCAAAAGTGTCTAGGTTGTGGCAAAGAAAACAAATAAATCCAGTTACTAGAATTTCCTATATTTCTTACAAGAGACCAAGTAAGAGTTACTATATTACTATACTGAAAAGAAATTTATATAGAAATTATAAACACCTAGAAGAAAGTGTTCATTTTATAAAGAAAAAATATATACATTTAGTACAAAAGAAAAAGAAAAGGTGGAACTAGGTCACAGAATTGGTGCTTTCGGGCACTGTTCTGCCCTGTTGCCTCACAAAGCACAGCAGCTAGACATATTTCCCAAGAAATTGGGAAGCTGGCTTTGGTTAGGACCCAATAAAAAGGAAGGTGGATCAATAAACAAATGTTGGATGCTGTAAGATAGAACCATTCACTTGATGGATTCCTCATATAAATGACACCTTTACCAGGTATGAGGGGGTAGGATTAACAGGGTCCCCCAAAGGCCAGCACCTCTGGCATGCGTGCACTTGTGAGGCGCTCCCATGCTGAACTGGGACTGGACCTGTAGAATATGAAAGAGGTGATGCTATATGACTTTTGAGGTCAGATCATAAAAGTCTCTAGTTTCTGCCTTGGACTCTTGGAACATGCTCTTGGGGAGCTGTAAGCCATTGTTTAAGAAATCACACTACCCCAAGACTGCCATTTTAGAGGTGCCAATTCAATTTGGGTAGTCTGTTACATAATAATAAAGAAGTAGATCAACAGGTAATATAATTGTAAGAAACTTCCCAAATATACTGCCTCTCTAAACGCATTTCATTTATCTGTGTTGGTTTCTCCAGTTAGTGTTAGCGTACAGCTTTTATAATTACTCCGTTAACCATTGCTCTATCCATTTACTCTTGTGCCTTTCTTTTTATAAATTACTTAGTTTTTCCAATGGTGGATTATCTTTAGAACTATAAGCAAATGGGTTTGTCAATGAAAGTAGTGTTTATATTGATTTGTGAATTAAGGAAGGAGGGTACCCATAGCCAACTTAATACTTGGGAAGTGATGAGGGCTGATTTATGTGGTTTGAGAGATCTTGGTAGGTTTCAAAGATGCAAAGAGTTAATTAAGGCTGGAAGAAAGGAAAATGAGCAAGAGATAACACTAGGTACCTAGCCATGCCTATTAGGGAAGTAATCTGAACTTTAACCTAGAAGCATTAAGGACTGATTGAAAGAATTAAAACTCCCAAGTTGTATCATTACCCTGGCATACTAGAAAGCTAACTTTGGGAGATTTTAGGCCAAAATAGTGGATTAGCCACATGCTACAAGATTCCTACCCCAAATTCAAAACACTACAAATTCCAGCAAAGGTGAGAAAATTAGTAAATATTGCCAGTGGTTTCATGGAAAACAGGAAAAGGAGTTCTAGTAAAGGATACTCACGTTGCTTCTAATTCTTCACCGCCACAAGTAATTCTGCAATAAACATCTTCATATCCCCTTTTGGACCCAGACCACATCTTTTTATTTCATTAAATCAAGGAAATTCTAATTCTAAGCCCCATTTTTTTTTCAGCTCTAGGGGAATGCAACCAAAATCATTCTTCACTCACCCAATCCTCCCTTTCTCCAAACTCCCTGGATCTCATAGCAGCCCTCTTGATCATTATTTGTCATCAGTCCACATTAGTCACCCCTTAGAAACCTACAATGTCCCAGGTGCCATGGCCTCATCCATCTACAGCACTGTTCCTTCCAAGTCTGCTATTACAGGCTAAATTCTTCAGGAAGCTGAGACATCAACAGATGCTGAAGGAGAGAAAGTAATTAAAAAGATTTATTGAGAAGAAACATCTATACAAGGAAAAGACTGGAAGGAACCATCAGACAGTAATTAATGCAGGCCTGACAAATCAGCCAGTCTAATCAGGAGATCCTGAGCAAAGATTGCCCATAAGAAGAGTTCTTGATAGAACAAATAATTACACCCCTGTAAGATGCTTTGCTCAAATCATTGGCTTAAGCTTGCCCAAACAAGAACTTGCCCTGGGCTCAAAAGCTGAGGCAGGCCCTGAAGGAACTAAGACCTGAGTCCCACACATATTCTCCCCCAACTCAACTGTTTAACAGAGATCAGAGTCACTTATCATTGACAGGATGCTGACTTCTCTTCTTGACTGGCTAGACCATGGGTATAAGAAGTCCAAAGTACCTAGGCAGCAGGTATATCTCATATTTTAGTGAAAAACTTGCTGAATCACCTAGTGAGAGTGCACTTCCTTTGACATCAGGACTTCTGACCTTGCAGAGCCCAGAATTGTGGGATGGGAAGCAAAAATGCTCCTGATGGGACACTGGGAACATGAGTAACTGGGGTCCATCCTACTTCTGCTCCTGGGTTCCAAGATCCATGTATTTTTTCTATTAGGGAAACAGCACATATAAAAGTCTCCAATTCAGTGTTTATACCACATACTGGAGGAAAACTCCCCTCCCTTGCAGAATATCAGTGCTGAGCCGGCACTTCAGCTGCACATTCAGCAGGGCATACCATAGTTCTATCAGGCGGGCAGCTTCTGGGTGGTGCTATATCCAGTACAACCAGTGGGTCCTTCACCTCCTTCTGTGTGGAGTTATGACCCCAGTTGGATGCTATGAGGTGTGAGATTCCATGCCTGAAGATCAGGCCTTCTGTCAAACCCAGTCAAGTGGCATTGGCTGAGACTCTGGGGGCAGGTAAGGTAAATCCGTGCTCAGATTACATGTCTATTCTGGTGGGAACAAACTGCTAGCCCTTCCAGGGTAGAAAGGGCCCAATGTAGTCAATTTGCCATTAAGTGGCCAGTTTGTTTAAGAAGTAGTGCCATACCTGGGGCTCAGTGTTCATCTCTGCTGCTGGCAGGTTCAACATTCAGAGGCAACAGAAGCTAGGTCAACTTCAGCAGGTTGAAGTCCGTACTGGGATCCAGGTATAGCCTCCAAATTTGCCACATGGCCACTTTGTGAAGATGCTTTTCTTGCTAGAACTCTGGTGATCAATGACAAAGGCTGGATGATATCAACTGGATAAGTCACTTTTCCTATTTGATTTTTAGTACCTCTTCCATGGAGGATGATTTCTGTTGGGCATTAATGTGTAATATAAAATTCTCCACACTTTGTGCCCACTATATTTATCTATCTACTCCCCTCAACTCCTAGACCAAATGGACTCCACTCTTCTAATCATTTTCCATCCAGGCTCTGACCAGCCATGTTGGTCACTGGCCACTTCCAGGAATATGTATATTCTAATGTTATGTTTATATGTACATATATCATCTCTCCTTCAACACAAAGTGCATGACCAAGAGTACTGCACAAAGCTCCAGATGCTGTCTTTCAATCTGAGGGAGCATGACAATGTATACATGGCATTTCAGCTCCCCAAGCGTCCCATGCAGCCACTCCTCAGGGCAATGAGCCAGTTTTTTCACTCTTTTGAGTGACCAAGAAACCTACCTTCCTTTCCCATTCCTGAGGAATTTTCCTTCCTGGCCTCCTTAAGTCTCAAAGATGTGTCCCTCTCTCCCATCGCACCCCCACTCGTAATGTTATGGGTTGAACTGCGTTCACTAAAAGATACGTTAAACTCCTTAACCCCAGTACCTATGACAACAGAGTTATTTGGAAATAACATTTTTGAAGGTGTAATCAAGTTAAGATGAAGTCACTAAGGTGGGCCCTGATCCAATGTAACTGAAGTCCTTAGAAGAGGAAAACGTCTTGTGAAGACACGTTTAGACTGGGAGAAGTCCATGTGAGAAGAGAGGCAGAGATTAAAGTGATGCACAAGTGAGCAAGGGATGTCAAGGACTGATAGCCATCAGCAAAAGCTGGAAAGAGGCAAATATCCATTTTCTAGTACAGGTAGTGGAGGAGAGATGGCCCTGCTGACACCGTGATTTTAGACTTCCAGCCTCGAGAAGTGTGAAATAACACATTTCTGTTGTCTTAAGCCACCCAGTGTGTGGTGCTTTGTTATGGCAGCCCCAGGAAATGAATACAAGGTGGAAGAACCACAGACATTTACAAAAGTCTCATAGATTCCTTCATTCTAGGCTGCTTCCAATGTTCTAATGTTTCTGCCTGGCCCAAATCACTGCAGCAAGACACTGCGAAGTCTGACTGCCATTTTTCAATAGGTTAGCAAGGAGAAGAAGGGAAATATGGAAACAAAACAAAAACAGAATAACGTTTTAATAAATTCTCCTACTCCCATAAAAGTAAAAAGGACAAATGTCTAGTGGAGAGGCTGAAGTCTGGTGTAAAAATCAGAAGAGATTACAAGTCAAGAATACAAGGCAAGGGGTGCCTGAGGGGCTCAGTTGGTTAAGCGACTGCCTTTGGCTCAGGTCATGATCCCAGAGTCCTGGGATCCAGCCCCACATTGGGCTCCCTGCTCAGCGGGAAGCCTGCTTCTCCCTCTCCCACTCCCCCAGCTTGTGTTCCTCTGTCGCTCTGTCTCTCTCTGTCAAATAAATAAATAAAATATTTTTTAAAAAGGATACAAGGCAATAATTTTATAATTGTGTCCAAGAATTTTATTTACATATTCTGCTACATTTTTGTGGCAGAATAAACCTGGATAAAAATTTCAGCATAGAATAGGCACCAGGATATGATTAAACTGAGTAATCAATTATAAGCAAGATTATTAACAGTAAATGTTCCATATAAATTTACCTGTAAAGGTTATTTAGGTTTTTACTAGAATAAACTTGAAAATCATTCATTTTTCTGAGTTACTTCCATAGGGCAGTCATCTCCAAATTTTGTACATTAAGTACCAGATCAGTAAAATACTGGGTGCACATGCCCTAATTTTTTTACATATATTTATAAATTACATATCTTAATAACACTTGATTGTCCTTGTTTTTTGTAAAAAAAAAATGCGAATAATAGTTCTAATGTTTTTTTTTTTTTCTCACATGCCAATAGACTACTTGGCCAGTGCCAGAATCCAAACATCCACTTGGAAACCATTGATCTAGAGCCAGATTTGGCAAACTATGGCCCATGGCCCATATCGGGCCCCCAATCTGTTTTTGTAAATGTAGTTTTATCGGAACTCAGCCATACTCAATCCTTCATGTATTGTCTCTGGCTGCTTTTTCACTATAATTACAGAGTTGAGTAGTTGCAACAGACCCGTATACCCCACAAACCCTAAAATATCTTTTTTCTGGTATGCAGACACCTTCTCCAGAAAACTCAAAGCTCTAACTCAAAAGCATGACATTTTTTAAAAAGCATGAAATTGACCATAATCTTTTAAAATTTAGTGAAACCAATGTTAAGTAATGTAGTATGATCAACACCCAATAAAATAAATGTGATTTCACTAATAACCTAATTAGTTGACCCCCAAGTAGGTAAGCCTATATATGCCCTTTTAATGAATGATTTGTATGTTTGATTTGATATTATATGAAGAAGAAGGCAACATATATAGCAAAAAACACAGGACTCATTGTCAAATACCTGGGTTTACCCTCTGACTCCATCACTGGCACCTGTAAGATCCTACGGAACTCACTTAACCTCTTGAGTCTCGGGTTATCTCACCCGTTAAAGCTACTATTCTACTTCATAGAATTGTTGTGACCATTATAAGAAAATAAAAGATAAAAAAACCTGAAAATAATTTATGAAACTATGAAGGTTTAGGAGTAAATATAGTCATTATTAAATAATAACTTGGTACTTGACTGAAATAATGAGATCTTTTGACATCACATATAAAACAAGAAATTATTAATCATCATCATAGCACCATCTGCCCCCTCTCACTAAGAATTGGGCAATAAGTATGGGCAAAACATTGTTAGACACTTTAAGAGATAATATGTAACTTATGTCATTCCATATTTGTTTCCTTATAGGATGCTAATATCCTAAATTTTAAGACACTCAACTAACACACTGCCATTGCCGTTTTACCATTTGGTAAAAATTGAAAGTAAAAGGGATGATGTGTTGCCATGGTGCCGCGGGCTGAACTGTGTTCTCCAAAAAGATACGTCCACACCCTAATCCCTTGAGCCTATGTACGCAACCTCACTCGGAAAGGAGTTTTCGCAGTTATCAGTACATTAAGGATCTTGAGCTGTGATCAGTTGGGATTTGGGGTGGGCCCTATATCCAAATGGCAGGTGTCCTTTCTAAGAGAAAAGCAGAGGGAGATTTGAGGGCTGGGAGGAAGGTGTTACAAAAGCCTCACGGAGGCAGGGATGACAGGCCAGCTGCCACAAAGCAAGCCCTACTCGCAGTCATGAGATGCTGGAAAGCACCGTCCCTAGATCCTTCAGAGGGGGGTGTGGCTCTGCCTGGATTGCACACTTCTGGCCTCCAGAAGGGCGAGAGAATGAATTCCTGTTGTTGGAAGCCACCACACTTGGGAGGCCTTGTTGCGGCAACCCTAAGAAACTAATACACGTGGCATGGTTTTATTTTTGCTTCCTTCTGAATATTAGACTAAATTTTAAATAGCTACATTGCAAAGGGTAAGGGAAGCCCTCACACAGGGCAGGAATGGGATCCCTGTGACGAGGCAGCTTTCCTTATCACAGAAAGCTCTGCTTCAATTAGGTCCAAGCGAGAAAGACTGCAGGTGGAGACAGGTAATTAGGATGAGTGGTCACTTAGAGGAAAAAAAGAAAAACCCATTTAAAGGAAGAAACATTAAAATTAAGGCTTTTAGAGAATTTTAAGACAAGAAAAAGAAGTCATAAAAATTGATTAAGAAAAGAAGGGGTGGATTCACTTTCACGACACTGAGATTTGTCCTTTTAACAGACAACGTTAATAGCGTACATTTTGAACATGGATGAGCCTGTTTTCAGAAGTTTAGAGAGATTTTTTTTACGAAATGCACAACTTTAAGTATGAAAGAGAACTCTTTTGGCATAGTTGCACAATGAGAATTTTTTCATTCAGTCACGTTAAACATAAGCAAGATTTTTGGCAGGGAAAATTAGTGGTTTAAATCAAAATAAAAGAAAATAAAAGTTCAGCATGACGATTTAAAAACTTATTTCAAAAAAGCAAAGTTTTATTTGAATCCAGTTACAAAGACAAAAAGTAAAATGTAACTGTGTGAGGACAGTTATGTCAGAAGGCAAGAAGCAATACTGAAAGGAAATAAATAAAACATGATCAATGAAAACAATGAAAATTCTCCATCCTCTTATTCTCACGGTCAGCAGGGTCTGGCACATTTGCCCTCAAAATATTGCAGGTTTTAAGGACCTTTTTCTCATATGCTGGTTTTTGCAAGAGCAGAACAAGCAAAGGACGGCCCCTAACCAGACACCACAGGACATACATACTCTGGCAATTGAGCAGAAAAGGTGAAACAGGGTTGGTTTAGCAAAGCTTTCTGAGGCCATAAAGAGAAAGTATGAGGGACTTAACCAGTGACTTCTCTTAGTGCAGAAAGACGCTGGTTAGAGAAACATAATGAAGATCATCTGCGAAAAGAGGAAATACAAAATGGATTCATTGAGTTAAATCTCTACCCCTTTCCTCATTCACAACTAAAGAGACCAAGAGAGGGAGAGATGGGGGTGGGTGAATGGGGCAAAGGAAAGAATGATAAGATCTATCACGGAAGGTCTAGTCGTGTAGCTTTATCCTGTTACTCGTAAGTGAGGGAGAGAGAAATGTCATACGGGTAAAAATATAATTTCTTGAGGGTTAACGTGAAATATTAAAAGATTTTTAAATAAATAAAATCTTTAAAAAAAAAAAAAAAGGCGCCTGGGTGGCTCAGTTGGTTAAGCGACTGCCTTCGGCTCAGGTCATGATCCTGGAGTCCCGGGATCGAGTCCCACATCGGGCTCCCTGCTCGGCGGGGAGTCTGCTTCTCCCTCTGACCCCCTTCCCCCTCGTGCTTTCTGTCTCTCATTCTCTCTCTCTCTGAAATAAATAAATAAAATCTTTAAAAAAAAAGAAATATTAAAAGATTTTCCCATTGCAAATAAGGCAATTAAAACTATTCAATTTGACAAAGCGCTGGACCCAGCTGAATTGCACCATAATTCATGAGGAAAAAACAGTAGCAAGGGAAACAGAAAAGTTCTTGGCAACACGGTTTGATGCTCAATAAGAAAAGAATAAAGGGAACAATCACATCTGAGTCACTAATAAGCATTCTTAGATTTAGCAAAAGAAAATCTTTAAAAGAACTAGTTTTCCCAACTTCAATTATTAAGGACAAGAATAAAGATTCACTGAAATCTATGTATTTGTGATCTACCTAGGAGAATTGGCCTGAATGTAGGAATTTAAATTTTCTTTTTATTCAAATTTCAGGATAACACAATTTTATAACCATGTCACCTAATAACAAAAGCTCATTAAATGAACAAAGCACCCCAAATCATCCTGAATACCAGAACTAATGATACCACATTTTACAAACTGATAAAAAATAGCTAGCACACATAAATAATAACACTTAAAAAATTTTTTTCCAGAAAATGTTTCTTTTTTTGTTGTTGTTAAAGAAACACCTTATCACCGTTAACACAATTAGTACATTTTTTATGGAGTATGATAAAAAAAAATTAATCCTCCACCCTAACTCTACACATAGATCATTCCTTCTTTGACCTGGCCCATGGTTCCTGATTGGTTGGTGCCCAAGGATTGTGCGTCACCCCCTGTATCACAATAGGGACAAAACCCCAGCCTCATCCTAGTTGTGCCTTTGCGGTCACTGAATCCAGCCAGGCAGGTGGAGCAAAAGCGCTCTTTAAATACATTCTCCCCACATTTTCTAACTTTGTTTTTCTGCTTCTGTGGGGTTGCTTTTACCGCCCAGACCTCAGGAGTCTCTGCTTCCTAACATGGACATGGATATGACGAGCAGGACTTTGGAAGCATGAGTGTGTGTGTGACAACAACATCCTCGTGGGAAGATTTAGTACACCTGCAGCAAAGCATGAGCGGCCACATGAGGCCAGGCTGCAATGAGCAGATGTTCTGTCCAGTTAAAAGAGAGCCTATGAGTAGAAACCAAAAGGGATGGCATAGGTGACATTAAAGAAACATGAAGCCAGATCAACCAGATAATTTAGTGAAGAAGTCAGACAAACCAAAAGAGAACCATGTTGGTTTTTTTAAGATTTTATTTATTTATCTGAGAGAGAGAGAGAGAGAGAGAGAGAGAGAGCTCACACAAGTGGGGGGAGGGGCCACTGTACAAATACAGTCCTTGCCTGCATGTTAAAATATAATCTTTTTTTTTTTCATCTATTTGAGAGAGAGACAGAGAGAGGGAGCACAAGCAGGGGTAGTAGCAAAGGGAGAGGGAGAAGCAGACTCTCCACTGAGCAGGGAGCCCAACGTGGGGCTCAATCCCAGGACCCTGAGATCATGACTTGAGCCCAAGGCAGATGCTTAACCGACTAAGCCCCAGGTGCCCCTATACTATAATCTTAAAAATTACAGAAGCTATTGAGATAGTTCAAATATCCATATTTTTTGTCTTTACCTGGATATATTATTTACAAGAGAAGACTTAACCTCCCTTTAGCACGATAACTCTGACAACATTGATATAATTTGCCCTTTGCTAATAGCATTAATGTACTGACATTTGAAACCTAGGAGATAAAGAATGACAGCTGATTTACAAAGATGCCACATCAACAAGAAAAATGAGCATCCCTGGCCCTCCTCCTGTCCTAAGCTCTTCCTCTTCGTCTTCACATTCTTCTTCAGATACAGGTAATGCTAGTGGCTAGAAGTTCCTTGGCCTGGGAATTTCTCTGCAACTCTGTCCCAGGCTAGCTCAAATCAAAGTCAGAGGGTGACAAAGGGTATCAGGTTCTCTACCAGTGACCCTTCACAGTCCGTCCGTAAGCCTTCCATTAAGGTATACCCTCTGTCTTTGAGGTTCTTCTTCCATGCTCTAACCAAACTTCCCTTTTTATGGCTTTAGAGAATTCTCCTTAGCCATCACCATGGAAAAATCTGACATACTAATATATAAAATTTAACAGTAACCAAGCCAATCCCCTCCAAGAGAGCAGTAGTAGTAACTGTTAATTACAAAGAGCCTAATATGCACTAGGTACACTGAGAAAGGTACTCTACTCATAGAATCCCATTTAATTGTTTGAAACAGCATAATTAGGTACTGCAATGCAGACACTATTAACTATTTTTACAGTTGAAGCAGCTGAGCTTCAGAGAGATTAAGAAACTACACAAGGTCCAACGATGCAGGGGGAGATTCTAAGCCAGGTAAATCTGACTCCAAAATATGAGCTCTTTCCACTACATTTTAATAGGGAACAATGGTTTTACCAAATATTCTTGGATTTCTAATAGTGGAAATCCAAAGACTGTTTAAAGAGACTTTTTCTTGCCTTTTTGTGTTTTGTTTTGGGGTTTTAATTGTTTTTTTATTTGTTTTTTGCTCTAGGGGAAGAAACTTTAATAGCAAGTACACTACCCGAGGTCAGGCATACTACCTCTGGTCAGAGGTCAGTCCTTCCTCAATCCAAAAGACCAGCTATCTGAACAAAATGTGAAGGCACAAATTTCTTTCTTTCTTTTCTTTGAATTGTGAAAGATAAATTATTTTCCCCCAAAATCACCTACAAAAGTTAATTGACGGCATTTATGAACAAGACATTTATATAGGTTAAGAGTTGTCAAAAGCAGAAACCACAAAACCGTGCATAGGCACGCTTGCTTCATGTCTCCGGGGACCGTCTCGCATTCATCTCTGCTCTCAGAAGTTAAAGCACTGAGTTGTCAGACGACCCCAGTGTGGGCTATGACCTCTACTAACCAGACCGGGCTCTATCTTCTACTACAAGAGCTTTCATGTTGTTGCATTTGTTTCAAGAAAGCATAATTCCAAGGAGAAATTTCTTATGCAAACATTTTAATACAGCCCTGTAAAATCTCAGTGGGGAAAAAAAATGTTATATCCTATCCTGAGATCATGTAAAAGAATCTACAAAATAAAGGAGTGTTACTGGGCTATTTTCAGCAATATCTTCCTGATTTTTAATTATTAGATGGGAAGTGGAAGAATACACGTGAGCATGCACGTGTACTCTTTGGGAAATGAGAGCTATATCTGAATACCCTCTTCTCAAGGACAACATGACCTGGTAGGAATGGCATGCAGGCTGGCTTCAGGAAGAACGCCAATCAGTCAGAGGTAAGACAAGCAGTGTTGTCAAGAGGTCACTATGTACTGGCCCTGTGCCACATTCCTGACGTAGTTTATCTCATTCCATCTTCCCAAGTACCCCATGGAACAGCTAGTAATAGTCTCATTTGACAGTGAAGAAACCAAAGTTCAGAGAAGTCCAGTCTCTAGCTGAAGGACACAAGCAGGCCAATGACAAAACTCAGATCCAACTATCCAACAATAGTCAGCATGTTCACTTTGATCCATCATTCTGTTACCACTTCCAAGGATTTTCTGGATAATCACCTGAACAATATCCGCTGTAGACAGAAAGAGATTTAAATATATTATATAAAATATATGGGATATTACATATGTGTTATACATTTTATAATTATAATTAATTGTATCTGCTATATAATTGTTAAATAATATAACTAAATATATTAATATACAAATATGTAATATAAACAAAAGAATTATGCTATTACTTTTAGCTATCCATTAATGCCTCCAGAGAGCTTCTCTTATTCTTTATCTTTTTTTTTTATGATTTAGTTATTTGAGAGAGAGAGAGAGAGAGCATGAGCGGGATGGGGAGGGGAAGAGAGATTGGGAGAGAGACTCTCAAACAGACTCTGCACTCTGAGCGTGGAGCCCAATGCGGGGCTCGATCTCACAACCCTGAGATCATGACCCTGAGCCGAAATCAAGAGTCAGCCACTCAACTGACTGAGCCACCCAGGTGCCCTCTTTTTCTTTGTCTTAAAGAGAAAACAAGTATTAGGGAGATGTTAGTGATCAAATGGAGACTTACTCCCTCATGCATTCAGAGGAACTGAAAGAGAATCAAAGAGGAAATCTGCCACTCCTTTTCTCCTCTCTCTTTTGTGTCTGTCCTCGGTAAGCAGTGAAACACCAGTAAGCTTTTTCTACTGTTCAACTTTTTAAGGGAATTTTGAAAAAGAGGCACTTAATTTTAGAGTGTCTGAGTCCACTTGAATATCAGGGAGAAATGATGATACTTGCTAATTTTCACTCCGAGAGTAGACAGATCCAGAAGAGTTGGAAGCTATTATCCTTAGAATAAAACTGAAATTTGTCAGGTAGAGTTAGTGTAATACTGGTGGCAAAAGACAAACTCACAAAGGACAGTGATATGACTAAGAAATTTTTAAGCCCATGAATGCTTTATAATTAAGCAATTATTTCAAGTATGTTTAATCTGACTTAAAATCAGTCTATGAGGTAGATATTATCCCAGGTTTGCTACTAAGAAAACAAGATTCAAAAAGGTTAAGCAACTTGACCAGCATCGTATGGTTCGCACATAACTGACGTGGGGATAAGATGAAGGCACCTAACATCTAGACCCCACACTATTTCTATGACATCACGCTGTAGCTGTAGGAAGAGAAAGTATGATTGTCTGATAACTTCACGGGGTTGTCTTGAAAATCCGATGAAACTTCATGAGGGAACAAGCTGATAAATGGTAAACCTGTCATCAAATATGCACTATGAACTTGGCCTCAAGCTGGCCTCATTCAATAAACACCAACAGCATGAGATCCTGTCAGTGTGACACATAAATCCAGGATCAAAAACCGTTTTAGGTTTAGCATCAATTCTCATTAAAAAAATTCTTACAACGTACATGTGATTTAGTAGTGAAACATAATATGCACAGTGAGTGAGAACAGTGGAGAAAGAAGCAGGAGGAATCAGGGATGGCTTTCTTCTGTACAACCCTGGTTTTCCTCCGACCTGGCACACATCTGAACAGAGCCAGCTCCTCCCCAGGGACCATGGCTCTGAAGTGGAGGCAGGCACACACATCCAACTAAGACCACTGGGAGCAGCTGCTCAGCCAACCGTGTTTATCCTTTCCGGGGGTCCCTTGCTCGCGGTCAGAAGTGGTGCAGACAGATGAAAACATGCTGCCCCGGGCACTTCTGAAATGTGCTGAATTGCACTAGATAAAAAGCAACTAAACTGTTAGAGTCAACTCTCCAGAGAAAAATACAACTCTCAGCCCTGGAGAATGGAGAGAATTATTAAAAATCAGGCAAGAGAAACGCTCATGGCCAAATAAGTAATGACATTGGATACTTAGATTCCATAGACTGGCTAAACAGAAATGGAATACTTTCCTACTCACTGCAGTGATCGCAGCAACCGACATCCAGGAAGGGAAACACAGCGAAGGAGATCTCTAGAAAAAGAGATTGGGTAGAATGTAGCACTAATGGGGTAGGCTACAGAGCAGGAGAACAGCCTGGAGGAAGAAAGGGTAAGTCAAGAAGAGTTATTCCTAGCCTGCCAGGCTATCCTGGACCATCCAGCCTTTCCTCAATGGCTTCTTGCATCAGCTGTCCTCAAACTGTTGGGCTCAGGCTGACTTTATGCTCTTAGAAATTATTGAAGATACTTCAGCTTTTGTGGGATACATCAATTTACATATAACATTAGAAATAAGGGCATTTTAATATATGTATTTCTTAATTCATTTAAAAATAACAATACTAAACCCATTATATCTTAATAAAATGTATATTTATGAAACAATAACTGTATTTTCTTAAATAAAGAACAGCAAGGAGACTGGCATTGGAGACTTTTGCAAATCTCTTTAATACCTTGCATAATGGAAGACAGCAGGATTTTAATCTCTGCTTCTACATTCAGTCGATTACAGTATCATATGTCATGTAGCCTCTGGAAGACACTCCTGTATGCTCATGAGATGATTAGACTCATAACTACAAATAATGCCTTAGTATTATCATAATATTTATTATTATTAATTAATAATATTAATATAATAATATTTTTGACTTCATGAACCCCTGAGTTGTTGCAATCCCCTACTTTGAGAATTACTGTCCTACACTTTACCTTCATTCTGATTCTGGAATCAGAATTTTGTTAACTCCTGATTCCCTTCTGGCCTTGCAAAATTGCTTGTGCAATGTTCGAGTTCCAGAAAGTTACACCTAAAAACAGCTTGGTGATCTAGTCCAGGCTTTTCACTCATTAAATAAAAATTTTGTTATGTGCCATGCACTGTTCTAACACTAGGAATATACCAATGAATAAACTGAGAGTTATAAAACTCAACTATTAAGACAGAGGGAATCAGGAAATAAACAATGAGAAAAAAAGCAAGATAATTTCAGATGTCACAAGTGCTGTAAGTATAAAAAAAGTCAAGGTAACCAAGTTACTCTTGGGGTTGGAGTTGTCCAGAGAGATCTTATGACTTGCGTAAGGTTATGCATAGCTAGTTAGTAAGAATCAAGAACAGAACCTATGGTGTTACAAAGTAAACTTCGGGGGCACCTGGGTGGCTCAGTCGGTTCAGTGTTCAGCTCTTGGTTTTGGCTCAGGTCATGACCTCAGGGTGGTAGAATGTAACTTCCTGTCAGCCTCCACGCTCAGTAAGGGGTCGGCTGGGATTTTCTCTCTCCCCCTGCCCCTAGCCCCCCACTCGCACATGTGCTCTCTCTCTCTCTCTCAAATAAATAAATATTTTTTAATTTTTTAAAATTTTTTATTGTTATGTTAATCACTATACATCATTAGTTTTTGATGTACTGTTCCATGATTCATTGTTTGTGCATAACACCCAGTGCTCCACGCAGAACGTGCCCTCTTTAATACCCATCACCAGACTAACCCATCCCCCCACCCCCCTCCCCTCTGGAAACTTCAGTTTGTTTTTCAGAGTCCATTGTCTCTCATGGTTCGTCTCCCCCTCCGACTTACTCCCCTTCATTCTTCCCCTCCTGCTATCTTCTTTTATTTTTTCTTAACATATATTGCATTATTTGTTTCAGAAGTACTGATCTGTGATTCAACAGTCTTGCACAATTCACAGCGCTCACCGTAGCACACACGCTCCCCAATGTCTGTCACACAGCCACCCCATCCCTCCCACCCCCCACCACGCCAGCAACCCTCAGTTTGTTTCCCGAGGTTAAAAATTCCTCATATCAGCGAGGTCATATGATACATGTCTTTCTCTGATTGACTTATTTCACTCACCATAAACCCTCCAGTTCCATCCATGTCAATGCAAATGGCAAGATCTCATTCCTTTGGATGGCTGCATAATATTCCATTGTGTATATATACCACCTCTTCTTTATCCATTCATCTGTTGATGGACATCTTGGCTCTTTTGACAGTTTGGCTATTGTGTGCATTGCTGCTATAAACATTGGGGTGCACATACCCCTTCGGATCCCTACATTTGTATCTTTGGGGTAAATACCCAGTAGTGCAATTGCTGGATCGTAGGGTAGCTCTATTTTCAACTGTTTGAGGAACCTCCATACTGTTTTCCAGACTGGTTGCACCAGCTTGCATTCCCACCAACAGTGTAGGGGCGTTCCCCTTTCTCCACATCCCTGCCAACATAGGTCATTTCCTGACTTGTTAATTTTACCCATTCTGACGGGTGTGAGGTGGTATCTCATGGAGGTTTTGATTTGGATTTCCCGGATGCCGAGCGATGTTGAGCACTTTTTCATGTGCCTGTTGGCCATTTGGATGTCTTCTTTGGAAAAATGTCTGTTCATGTCTTCCGCCCATTTCTTGATTGGATTATTTGTTCTTTGGGTGTTGAGTTTGATAAGTTCTTTATAGATTTTGGATACTAGCCCTTTATCTGATATGTCATTTGCAAATATTTTCTCCCATTCTGTCGGTTGTCTTTTGGTTTTGTGGACTGTTTCTTTTGCTGTGCAAAAGCTTTTTATCTTGATGAAACCCCAATAGTTCATTTTTGCCCTTGCTTCCCTTGCCTTTGGTGATGTTTCTAGGAAGAAGTTGCTGCGGCTGAGGTCGAAGAGGTTGCCGTCTGTGTTCTCCTTTAGGATTTGGATGGACTCCTGTCTCACATTTAGGTCTTTCAACCTTTTGGAGTCTATTTTTGTGTGTGGTGTAAGGAAAAGGTCCAGTTTCATTCTTCTGCATGCGGCTGTCCAATTTTCCCAACACCATTTGTTGAAGAGACTGTCTTTTTTCCATTGGACATTCTTTCCTGCTTTGTCAAAGATAAGTTGACCATAGAGTTGAGGGTCCATTTCTGGGCTCTTGATTCTGTTCCATTGATCTGTGTGTCTGTTTTTGTGCCAGTACCATACTGTCTTGATGATGACAGCTTTGTAATAGAGCTGGAAGTCTGGAATTGTGATGCCGCCAGCTTTGCTTTTCTTTTTCAATATTCCTCTGGCTATTCGGGGTCTCTTCTGGTTCCATACAAATTTTAGGATTATTTGTTCCATTTCTTTGAAAAAAGTGGATGGTATTTTGATGGGGATTGCATTGAATGTGTAGATTGCTCTAGGTACCATTGATATCTTCACAATGTTTGTTCTTCCAATCCATGAGCACGGAACGTTTTTCCATTTCTTTGTGTCTTCTTCAATTTCTTTCATGAGTATTTCATACTTTTCTGAGTACAGATCCTTTGCCTCTTTGGTTAGATTTATTCCTAGGTATCTTATGGTTTTGGGTGCAATTGTGAATGGGATCGACTCCTTGATTTGTCTGTCTTCTGTCTTGTTGTTGGTGTATAGGAATGCCACTGATTTCTGTGCATTGATTTTATAGCCTCCTACTTGACTGAATTCCTGTATGAGTTCTAGCAGTTTTGGGGTGGAGTCTTTTGGGTTTTCCATGTACAGTATCTTATCATCTGCAAAGAGTGAGAGTCTGACTTCCTCTTTGCCGATTTGGATGCCTCTGATTTCTTTTTGTTGTCGGACTGCTGTGGCTAGGACTTCTAATGCTATGTTGAATAGCAGTGGTGAGAGTGGACATCCCTGCCGCGTTCCTGACCTTAGGGGAAAAGCTCTCAGCTTTTCCCCATTGAGAATGATACTCGCTGTAGGTTTTTCAGAGATGGCTTTTATGATATTGAGGTATGTACCCTCTATCCCTATACTCTGAAGAGTTTTGATCAAGAAAGGATGCTGTACTTTGTCAAATGCTTTTTCTGCATCTATTGAGAGGATCATATGACTCTTGTTCTTTCTTTTGTTAATGTATTGTATCACGTTGATTGATTTGCGGATGTTGAACCAGCCTTGCAGCCCAGGGATAAATCCCACTTGGTTGTGGTGAATAATCCTTTTAATGTACTGTTGGATCCTATTGGCTAGTATTTTCGTGAGAATTTTTGCATCCATGTTCATCAAGGATATTGGTAATTCTTCTTTTTGATGGGGTCTTTGTCTGGTTTTGGGATCAAGGTAATGCTGG
>NW_027397088.1:23232558-23237518 GCF_003265705.2 Callorhinus ursinus
CCATTCATTCTTTAGTAGGATGCTCTTTAGCCTCCATGTATTTGAGTTCTTTCCAACTTTCCTCTTGTGATTGAGTTCTAGTCTCAAAGCACTGTGGTCTGAAAATATGCAGGGAATAATCCCAATCTTTTGGTATCTGTTGAGACCTGATTTGTGACCTAGGATGTGATCAATTCTGGAGAATGTTCCATGGGCACTAGAGAAGAATGTGTATTCCGTTGCTTTGGGATGGAATGTTCTGAATATGTCTGTGAAGTCCATTTGGTCCAGTGTTTCATTTAAAGTCTTTATTTCCTTGTTGATCTTTTGCTTAGATGATCTGTCCATTTCAGTCAGGGGGGTGTTAAAGTCCCCCACTATTATTGTATTGTTGTCAATGTGTTCCTTTGCTTTTGTTATTAATTGCCTTATAAAAGTGCCTGCTCCCATGTTCGGGGCATAGATATTTACAATTGTTAGATCGTCTTGTTGGATAGACCCTTTAAGTAGGATATAGTGTCCTTCCTCATCTCTTATTACAGCCTTTGTTTTAAAATCTAATTTGTCTGATATAAGAATTGCCACCTCATCTTTCTTTTGGTGTCCATTAGCATGGTAAATGTTTTTCCACCCCCTCACTTTCAATCTGGGGGTGTCTTTGGGTCTAAAATGAGTCTCTTGCAGACAGCATATGGATGGGTCTTGTTTTTTAATCCAATCTGATAGCCTGTGTCTTTTGATTGGGGCATTTAGCCCATTTACATTCAGGGTAACTATTGAAAGGTATGAATTTAGTGCCATTGTATTGCCTGTAAGGTGACTGTGACTGTATATTGTCTGTGTTCCTTTCTGATCTATGCTGCTTTTAGGCTCTCTCTTTGCTTAGAGGACCCCTTTCAATATTTCTTGTTGGGCTGGTTTTGTGTTTGCAAATTCCTTTAGTTTTTGTTTGTCCTGGAAGCTTTTTACCTCTCCTTCTATTTTCAATGACAGCTTTGCTGGATATAGTATTCTTGGCCGCATATTTTTCTCGTTTAGTGCTCTAAAGATATCATGCCAGTCCTTTCTGGCCTGCCAGGTCTCTGTGGATAGGTCTGTTGCCAATCTAATGTTTCCACCACTGTAGGTTACATATCTCTTCTCCCGAGCTGCTTTCAGGATTTTCTCTTTGTCTCTGAGACTTGTAAGTTTTACTATTAGATGTCAGGGTGTTGACCTATTTTTCTTGATTTTGAGAGGGGTTCTCTGTGCCTCCTGGATTTTGATGCCTGTTTCCTTCCCCACATTAGGGAAGTTCTCTGCTCCAATATTCCTTCTGCCCCTCTCTTTCTTCTTCTTCTGGGATCCCAATTATTCTAATGTTGTTTCGTCTTATCGTATCACTTATCTCTCGAATTCTGCCCTCCTGATCCTGTAGTTGTTTCTCTCTCTTTTTCTCAGCCTCTTTATTTTCCATCATATGGTCTTCTATATCGCTGATCCTCTCTTCTGCCTCATTTATCCTTGCAGTTAGTGCCCCCATTTTTGATTGTACCTCATTAATAGCCTTTTTGATTTCGACTTGGTTAGATTTTAGTTCTTTTATTTCTTCAGAAAGGATTTCTCTAATAACTTTCACACTTTTTTCAAGCCCAGCTAGTATCTTTAAAGTCATGATTCTGAACTCTAGGTCCGACATCGTACTAATGTCAGTATTGAGTAGGTCCATGGCAGACTGTACTACCTCTTCTTCTTTTTGCTTAGGTGATATTTTTCGTCTTGTCATTTTGTCCAGAGGAGAACAGATAAATGAGAGAACAAAATGCTCACAGGTTAACAACGTCCCCAGCAAATATACTCTATACAAATCAGAAAAGACCTGAAACCAGGGGAAAAGAAAGGGAAAGAAAGAAAAAAGAAAGAGAAAAAAAAAGAAAAAGATAAAAACAAACAAAAACAGAACAAAACAAAAAAAAAACAGAATATGATCAAATATGATCAGGCTAGTGCATAGATCAGTGCCACACACTAGATTGTGGGTGTATTTTTGTCTGTTAGAAGAAAGTGCCTCCTAAAATTTTAAAGGAAGAAAGACTTATATATGTACAACATAAGGGTTGATACAATGAAGGGATGGAAGATGATTATAAAGATGAATCTTATAAAAGGTTTTATAAACGGAATTGATAAGAAGTTGTTTGAAAGAAGAAAGAAGAAGATTTAAAAAAAAGAAAAAAAAATGGGAGAGGTTGTGATCACGCAGACTAGAACAAAGCCATACACTAGTGATTTAGGGTATATTTTGATCTGTTAGAAGGAACTGTATATCAAAATTTTAAAGAGAGAACAACTTATATAAATATATATGCCAAAAATAAGGGTAACTACTATGAAGGGATAAAATATGACTCTAAAAATGAAAAATAAAAAATGTTTTTTTTAAAAAAGGGATTGATAAGATGTTGGTTGAAAAAGGGAAAAAGAAAAATTCAAAAAAAAAAACAGTTAAAAAAATTAACTTTGAAAAACTAATGAATCATGGTAAAAAAGCAATGAATTCTATGTGCAGTATTCCCCTAGCGCTGGAGTTCTCCCGTTCTCCTTGATCGGTAAACTTGGTCTTGGCTTGCTGGCTGTTCGAGCTGATCTTCTGGGGGAGGGGCCTGTTGCCGTGGTTCCCAAATGTCTTTGCCGGAGGCAGAATTGCCCTGCCCTTGTCGGTCCGGGCTAAGCAAGTTGCTCGGGTTTGCTTTCAGGAGCTTTTGTTCCCTGCAAGCTCTGGTACAGCTTTGGAGGACAAGGGTGAAAATGGTGGCCTCCCAATCTCCACCCAGAGGAGCTGAGAACTCGGGGCCCCGCTCCTCAGTGTGCCCCCAGAGAAAAGCAGTCACTCCCGTGTCCCCGGTCTCCGGCCGCACTCCGCACTCACCCGGCCTGTGACGGAGCGTTTCTATGTCTGGCACCCGACCCTGTGCGGAGTCTCCAAACCCAGCAGATCTCTGCGGTGCGCTCCCACACCACTCCTCCCAGGGGAGGAAGGGGAGTCTCTCCAGATCTGCCACTTGTTGGGTCCCTGCTGGAGGCACAGTGGCCCGACTGGGCTGCGGATCACAGTTTATGGCCACCCCGAGCTGAGAGCCCGCGCCTCGGCTCCGTCTCTGCAGCCGGCTTCCCCGCTCCAATCCCTGGGAGCTCTGCTGCACTCAGGCACCCCCGGTCTTTCTGTGACCCCGAGGGTCCTGAGACCACACTGTACCGCGAGGGTTCCACCCCCCGCTTAGCCACTGCAGCGACGTCCCTCAGCGGAGTCGACTTCTAAAAGGTCCGATTTTGTGCTCTGCGGCTCTAGCACTTGCCAGAAGCGGCCGAAAGAGGCCCCCTCCCCCGCCGTCCATCCTCCCGAATATCTCCTCGGATTCACTTCTCCACATGTCCTACCTTCCAGTAAGTGGTCGCGTCTCTGTTCAGAGAGTTGTTGCTACTCTCTTCTTCGATCTCCTGCTGAGTTCGGAGGTGTTCAGAATGGTTTGATCCCTATTCAGCTGAATTTCTGAGACCAGACAAAATCCAGGTCTCCTACTCCTCCACCATCTTGCTCCGCCCCAATAAATATTTTTTAAAGTAAACTTGGTAATTACTTGGGTATTGGGTAGTACCGATGGCTTTTTTAATTATTAGAAAATCATCAAAAGTAATTTTTGTTGGTGTTTTCCTCTAAATTATTTCACCTGACTCTTCTCATGGAAATGGTTCACCAGGTAATTGGCCCATGCTTCTTTTAAGTTGCCTCAAATCCTTTGTAAAACCAAAAACCAAGAGAGAAGCAAACATTTTAAATCTTGACTATTATATTAGCAACATGCCTGGGAAGAAAGGTCTTATAACATAGACCAATATGCCCACAAAATCACCCCCAGAAAACAGAGTTTGCTGGATACATAATTGGTCCAAAAGAGAATAAAATTTATCTTAGATACCTCCCACAATTACTTCCTTTCCTCATCCCATCCGTGCCCCCCAGCAATCCAGGGTCCCACCCTGAACACTCTTTTTGTGTACATATTCTTTAATCTTTTTTTTTAATCTTTTATGATAATACAAGATTCATACAGAAAATTGCACAGTTGGCTCGATGAATTTTCCCAAACCAAATACTCCCATATAACTAGCACTTAGCCTTGTGAAGCAGGATCCTATTAAACAAGCACCCCAGAAACTCCCTTTGTACTTTCTTTCAGAAATTACCACTCACCAATGGTAAACAATATCTTGGCTTCTAACAGCATAGATTGCCTCTTTTGTACTTTGTATAAGTGGAATCATATAACATAACTCCTTTGTGTCTGGCTCCTTGAGTTCAACATTTTGTTAGTGACATGCATATTGTTGCGAAATTATAGATCATTTCTTTTCATTGTTGTAAACACACATCTCATTGTGTGAATATGCAACAATTCATTCATCCAGATGGACACTTGGATTGCTTCCAGTTTAGGGATATTATGAACAGCCCTGCAATGGACTCACTAACTCATGTCTTTTAATGAACATATGTATATATTTAGTTTTATATATATTTATTTATATATAGGCATACCTGAGAGATATTGCAGGTTCAATTCGAGACCACAGCAATGAAGCAAATATTGCAATAAAGTGAGTCAAATGAAGTTTTTGGTTTCCCAGTGCATATAAAAGTTATGTTTACATTATACTGTAGTCTATTAAGTGTGAAATGGCATTATGTCTAAAAAGCAATTTGCATATCTTAATAAAAAAATATTTTATTGCTAAAACATGTTAACCATCATCTGAGCTTCCAACAAGTCATAATCACTGATCACAGATCACTGTAACAAATAAAATGATTATGAAAAAGTTTGAAATACTGCAAGAATTACCAAAATGTGACAATGTGACAGAGAGACTCAAAGTGAGCAAATGCTGTTGGAAAAATGGTGCAAGCAGAGTTAATCAACACAGCATTGCCACAGACCCTTAA
>NW_027397088.1:23237618-23243206 GCF_003265705.2 Callorhinus ursinus
ATTTTACATATATATATATATATATATATATATATATATATATATATATATGTTTGTTATAATATATTAACATGCTGAAAAAAATTTTGGTCATAGGGTTTACTTGTATTCATCCTTAGTAAGGACTGTCAAACAGTTTCCAAAATGGTCATTCCAAATTACACTTTCACCAGCAGAATATGAGACTTCTAGAAAATCTCTCTTTTTTTCTACTGAAATTGGAGGAGCTTTGATTACTATTTCTCAGGACCAGAGTCGCCACTACTGAATTCTGTAAACAATCCAGTGATTAGTTTCATATCTTTGATACCTGCCATGCTGACCCTTGTAGGGGTAGAGATATCTTAATTTGGATATCAGGATTTGTCATCACAGCTCTTAATGAAAAAAGCAGTCTTAAATAATGAGTCATTAAACATTAATCAACAAGCCAGTAGTAAAAGGGTCTTATGGTTTGGGTTCCCAAATCATACAGTCTGATCTCCTATTACTCTGCAACAAATAGAAGCCAGGGTCAGATACTTGGCATCAGGACAGAGCTGCTCACTAGCACTACTCCATCTAGCCCAGAGCCTTGTACTGTGTGTAGTTCTCAGACCAACAGTGCTAACAGCACCCGAGCCCAAGCTAGCAACGCAGAGTCTCAGCCCGCCGCCCCAGACCGCCTGAACCAGAATCTTCACTCAGCAAGGTCCCTGTTATAATTTGCACGGCACGGTCATCTAGAGTCATATACAACAAGGCAGAGCCTCAGATGCCAAATTTTATGGATATGAATTCGTAGAGCCTGTGGGGCAGTTCACAGCCTAGGCACATAACACCTACAAAAAGTCAGCCAGCCCATTTCCAGGCTGTCTTTTTACCTCCAACCTTAGTGCCCAAAGAGAAGACCAGAGTTTATTGAGAGGGCACGCACATAAGCAATTTTTAATACAATGTTGTTGCAGTCCTTGACAAGATTTATAGTAAATGTGATAGAATTACAAAAAGGAAGAATTAGTTCTGTTTGCAGTGATAGGAGAAGACTTCAGAGGGTCACAGAAGTTTTGCCTGGTCTGGAATGATAGGTGAGAGTTTGCCAGTCAGAGAAGTAGTAAATCAATCAAGAAAAGAGCAAAGAGCGAGAAAGAGAAAAAAAAAAAATTATTCAGAAAATTTCCTTTGTAGCATTTCTGGTCTTTACTTTCTGGGTCTTTTCCCCATCTCTGCAGCTCTCCCCTTCCATGTAGCACCAATATTAATTCTCTCTCCTCCTCCATGTCCCCGCTAGATATGCATTCCTACCCACATCTCTTCAATCATCTGATAGGTTCAGCTGCACAGGCTGCGCACTACACAACTCCAGAGGTGAACGCTCAACACAGACAAAAATATAAATGGAATCCATTGGAGTTACATTCTGCAAATGTCTGAACACAGTCGAGCCAAGTCTTGCACTCGATACTCAAAGAATACTTACTATAGGAATTACACTATGGAATACTCGTCAAGAAATACTCTTCCTTTGATATCTGTGATACTGTATTATCATGTGATTTCTTTCCACAGTTTCCAAATACATGATTTTCTGGCCCTCCACCTTCTTATTCTGAATGACAGTCAGCATATTCCAGATCCCCAAAGCCTCAGTCTTCAGCGCTTTCTTTCTCCGACAATTACATATAACATTTTTCTCATAGAATACCCATTGGTAATTGCTATACTGATTCCCAAATCCCCAATCTGCTTGTTTGTTCTTTTGTGCTTTCAATCTTCTGTTCCATATCAACAAATGTCTACAGGACTTTTATTTGCCTCAAACACTTATGAATAACTCATCAAATGCCCTTGTACACACACACACACACACACACACACACACACACACACACTCCTCTACTGCCGAAAAATTTCCCCTAAACAATTACCCCACCTTTCAAAATCTTGGAGTGACCACCAATTAATTCTTCTATTTCAGCTACATATACACTCAACCTGTTGATTTTTTTAAATCTATGTTATATTTTCATTTTTCTTTGCAACCTCACCTACTGGCAAACAAGACCATGTCAATTCTAGGGGACACTGACTATATGGCCATCCCCAAGTTTCTTATTTAAGAAAGCATAGCAGAACGCAAGAGAATGATAGATAAGAGGACAACTTATTGTGGAGATAAGTTTGAATCCTTTGTTTTTTTAAATTAAATCATTTACAAACTCCAGCACCTTAATGACGGTTAGTATCAATGATCCACGGCACAACTCATTAGTGACGTCACCTGTGGGTCTTGAGACCCCTCAAGTGGATGACATAGAAGGCGTGACTCTTCCTCACCTACATTACTGGCGTGTTCATTATACCTTATAAAGCTCTAGAAAGAAATGATCAGCCTGACACATGCTTCCCACATCTCTGAGGCATCATACTTAGTATGAAATTAGATACTTGTTAATTAGTAGGCAGCATAATCTTCAAACACAGAAATAAAGTAACAAAGGCAAAATTCCAGGGAGGTATTTTCCAGAAGGGGACTCATCATGGAGCTGCCAGCTTCCAGAGACCACTGTGATCCTCGGCTTCCACCTCTGTCTCCAAAAGCAGGTGACCCCAGTCTCTCCTCTGTCACCACATGGCCCTGTCCTTGACTCTGACCCTTCTGGGTCCCTCTCATAAGGACCCTGCAGCTACCCTGAGTCCACCTGCATAATGCAGGGTAACCTCCCCACCTCAAGGCCCTTAACTTAATCCTATCTGCAGTTTCTTTGCCTTATGAGGTAACATGTTCCTAGGTTCCTGAGACTAGGACGTGGGAGCCACTATTTATTACAGGGGGGGACATGCAAGGTCAAAGAAACTAAGCTGGCAAAGTCTAGGACACCGGAAGACATGGGCCTACCTCCAAACTGCTTCTTTTTAATACTTTAAAAATTAAACTAATTTTTGAATAAAGATAATGCAAGCAAATTAAGAAAAACTCAAATAACCATAATCCCACAATTTAAATAAACCAGTTACTCTGAAGGGCAATATGTCACCTCTAAGTCAGATTAAGTGTACGCATATGTTATGACCCACAGTGTGACAGAAGAAGTATCCATGGGGTGCCCATTTCAGCATTACACAGGGGGCAGAAAGTTGGAGGAAGCCTGGCTAGCCAATGTTAGAGAAGTGGGCAGGAAAATGTGATGACAGAGACCATGACTATTATCCACCATCAGGAGGAATAATCAGATGTACTCTAGCATCGAAGATGGACCCAAAACAAAGTGCTAGTGCACACTGCCTAAAAACAAGCTATTGGCACAGTGCTATTTATATAAATCATATATAGACAAAGACATTCCCTACATATATTTTGCAAGAGCACATCTAAAAAATTATATATATCGTGTGTGTATCTCTAGGAAGGACATTAACTTGGGAAATGACAATAAAAGGAATAAATGAAAAAATGTTTAAAAGAGAAAAAAATATTCCACTATTAACATGTTGGTATATTTCTTTTCCCTCTGCATACTGTTTTACATATAGATATATAGATATATAAATATATATCACTCATTTTAAGTAATGGGGGTCATTTACAGTTTTATATCTGGCTCTTTTAAATACTTAACATTAAATCATGAACAGCTTTCCCTCTTTAATAGCATCATTCTGATTATTGCATCAGAACAGATTCCTAGAAATAGAATTACTATGTCAAAGGGTCGAAATGTTTTAAGTGCTTTGAACGTATAATGTCAAATTGCTTTCCAGAAAGATTGAACCATTTAAAAATAACACCAGCACTATATGAAAATGTCTGTATCACAGTATTATGAGCATAATCATTATTATTCACTTTAAAGGTTAAAAGTAGAATCCCAAGAAATCAAAGGCATCCAAATCCGCAAAGAGGAAGTCAAACTCTCACTCTTTGCAGATGATATGATACTGTATGTGGAAAACCCAAAAGACTCCCCCCCAAAACTGCTAGAACTCATACAGGAATTCAGTCAAGTAGCAGGCTATAAAATCAATGCACAGAAATCAGTGGCATTCCTATACACCAACAACAAGACAGAAGACAGACAAATCAAGGAGTCTATCCCATTTACAATTGCACCCAAAACCATTAGATACCTAGGAATAAATCTAACCAAGGAGGCAAAGGATCTGTACACAGAAAACTATAAAATACTCATGAAAGAAATTGAAGAAGACACAAAGAAATGGAAAAACGTTCCATGCTCATGGATCGGGAGAATCAACATTGTGAAGATGTCAATGCTACCTAGAGCAATCTACACATTCAATGCAATCCCCATCAAAATACCATCCACTTTTTTCAAAGAAATGGAACAAATAATCCTAAAATTTGTATGGAACCAGAAAAGACCCAGAATAGCCAGAGGAATACTGAAAAAGAAAAGCAAAGCTGGCGGCATCACAATTCCGGACTTCCAGCTCTATTACAAAGCTGTCATCATCAAGACAGTATGGTACTGGCACAAAAACAGACGCATAGATCAATGGAACAGAATCGAGAGCCCAGAAATGGACCCTCAACTCTATGGTCAACTTATTTTTGACAAAGCAGGAAAGAATGTCCAATGGCAAAAAGACAGTCTCTTCAACAAATGGTGTTGGGAAAATTGGACAGCCACATGCAGAAGAATGAAACTGGACCATTTCCTTACACCACACACAAAAATAGACTCCAAATGGTTGAAAGACCTAAACGTGAGACAGGAGTCCATCCAAATCCTAAAGGAGAACACAGGTAGCAACCTCTTCGACCTTAGCCGCAGCAACTTCTTCCTAGAAACATCGCCAAAGGCACGGGAAGCCAGGGCAAAAATGAACTTTTGGGATTTCATCAAGATAAAAAGCTTTTGCACAGCAAAAGAAACAGTCCACAAAACCAAAAGACAACCGACAGAATGGGAGAAAATATTTGCAAATGACATATCAGATAAAGGGCTAGTATCCAAAATCTATAAAGAACTTATCAAACTCAACACCCAAAGAACAAATAATCCAATCAAGAAATGGGCAGAAGACATGAACAGACATTTCTCCAAAGAAGACATCCAAATGGCCAACAGGCACATGAAAAAGTGCTCAACATCGCTCGGCATCTGGGAAATCCAAATCAAAACCTCAATGAGATACCACCTCACACCCGTCAGAATGGCTAAAATTAACAAGTCAGGGAATGACAGATGTTGGCGGGGATGTGGAGAAAGGGGAACCCTCCTACACTGTTGGTGGGAATGCAAGCTGGTGCAACCACTCTGGAAAACAGTATGGAGGTTCCTCAAACAGTTGAAAATAGAGCTACCCTACGATCCAGCAATTGCACTACTGGGTTTTTACCACAAAGATACAAATGTAGGGACCCGAAGGGGTACGTGCACCCCAATGTTTATAGCAGCAATGTCCACAATAGCCAAACTGTGGAAAGAGCCAAGATGCCCATCGACAGATGAATGGATAAAGAAGAGGTGGTATATATACACAATGGAATATTATGCAGCCATCAAAAGGAATGAGATCTTGCCATTTGCAACGACATGGATGGAACTGGAGGGTGTTATGCTGAGTGAAATAAGTCAATCAGA
>NW_027397088.1:23243216-23310592 GCF_003265705.2 Callorhinus ursinus
TGGATGGAACTGGAGGGTGTTATGCTGAGTGAAATAAGTCAATCAGAGAAAGACATGTATCACATGACCTCACTGATATGAGGAATTCTTAATCTCAGGAAACAAACTGAGTGTTACTGGAGTGGTTGGGGGTGGGAGGGATGGGGTGGCTGGGTGATAGACACTGGGGAGGGTATGTGCTATGGTGAGCGCTGTGAATTGTGCAAGACTGTTGAATCACAGATCTGTACTTCTGAAACAAATAACGCAACATATTTTAAGAAAAAAGAAAAAGAAGAAGATAACAGGAGAGGAAGAAAAGGGGAGTATGTCAGAGGGGGAGACGAACCATGAGAGATGATGGACTCTGAAAAACAAACTGAGGGTTCTAGAGGGGAGGGGGGTAGGGGGATGGGTTAGCCTGGTGATGGGTATTGAGGAGGGCACATTCTGCATGGAGCACTGGGTGTTATGAACAAACAATGAATCATGGAACACTGCACCAAAAACTAATGATGTAATATATGGTGATTAACATAACAATAAAAAATTAAAATAAAAAAAAAGAATCACAACCCCCCCCCAAAAAAAAAGTAGAATCCCAATACTGCTATATACATGTTTTATAAGCAAATCAGAGCATTTTCATATAGAGTTGGCTCTCATTATTCAGGGTGGTTATTTTCTGGAAAGCCTTCACTAGTTAGCAGATACTGAACAATCGCTCCTAGGGCAAATACAGATTCGGATCCCTACAAGCCTCTGCTCACAACTGATCAATACACAATCTTGTCTTGTGTATATCTCTATTTTAAAAAGACACGTTGTATAATATATATTATTGATTCATTTACATTGAACTCATGGCCAAGAGTACTACAATTCAGGCCTCCCAGGGGCTTACAGAACACACCCCACTCTCTCTAGAAGGCAGACCACAGCGTTCTTGCACTTAGGAACACTAGTTAGCCCTTTACCTCTGAGCCCTGGAGCCATTTTTAAACAGCAAAATCAACAAAATCACAAAAATGAAAACATTGTGGCAGCAAATACACTTTGAAAGAGACACTTGTTTGCAGTCTAAGAGTTGAAATAAGAAAGGAGACCATCGGCTTGTTGGACTTCAGCTGGGAACATAAGCATCAGGTGACTCCAACTTAGCACCATTCTACAGTCAAAGCACCATGAGTATTGGTTTGGGGATTACAAATAACTTTTAGCAAGTAAAATATGGAATCTCTGAAGAATGAGGATTGACTGCATGTATGTATCATTTTAATTTTCTCTATTTTAAAGTCTTCATAGTTTTGTCCATTTTTCTATTTATGTCTTAGCACATTTACTAGCAATTTATATAGAATTCTTCATATATTTAAAGTATTAGTCTTTTCTTTAAAAGTTATTTGAGAGAGAGAGAGAGAGAGAGAGAGAGAGAGAGCACAAGCTGGGGGAGGGGCAGAGGGAGAAGCAGACTCCCCGCTGAGCAGAGAGCCCAACGGGAGACTCGATCCCAGGACCCTGAGATCATGACCTGAGCCAAAGGCAGATGCTTAGCCGACTGAGCCACCCAGGCACCTCTAGAATATTAGTCTTTTATTTCTTTGGTTTTGGACAAATATTTTATCAGTTTGTTGTCTATTAATTTTGTTCATTTTTTCATTTACGTAAGTTTTATAATTTCAATATGGTCAAACCTATTCCTCCTTTTTCTTCATACTTTCATTGGTGCTATTCCTAGAAGGCTCTTCATATCCAGAGATTAGGTAAGTATTCACATAAATCTTTATTCTTGTATAGATTCAATTTTGTTTTTAACATCTGTTTAGGGTCAATATTGGCATCTGGTATTAGAAGAGATTCTAATTTTTCTTCTAAATAATAAACATTCCTGGTGATATTTATTTAGTAATCCATCTTTTCCAACTTCATTGAAATATAATTTATGTATAACATCGTGTAAATTTAAGTGTAAATGGAATGATTTGATACACATATATACTGTGAAATGCTTACCACAATAAGGTTAGTCAACACATCCTCTAACTCACTTAAGTGCCATTTTTGTTATGATGAAAACATTAAATCTCTACTCTCATAGCAACCTTCAAGTATAAAATATACTATTGTTAACTATAGTCACCATGGTACACATTAGATCCCCAGGACTTACTCATCTTGTAACTGAAAGTTTGTACCCTTTTACCAACATCTCTCCATTTTCCCCACCCATTAGCGACTGACAACCACCATTCTACTCTATATAAGTTTAATGTTTTTAGATTTCACCTACAAGTGATATCATATAGTATTTATCTTTCTCTGGCTGATTTATTTCACTTAGCGTAACACCTTCAAGTTCCATCCAGGTTGTTGCAAATGGCAGGACTCCTTTTTTATAGCTGATTTTCTTGTTGTTGATGTTATATCCTGAAACTACTAAATTTGTTCATTAGGCCCAATAGTTTTTGGTAGAATACTCAGGATTTTCATGTCATCAACAAACAGAGACAATTTTACTTCTTCTTTCTGATTTTGATGCCTTTTATTTCTTTTCCTTGCCTGATTGGTCTGGCTAGGATTTACAGTAACTATGTTGAATCAGATTGGTAACACTGGGCACCTTTGTCTTGTTCCTGATCTGAGAGGAGAAACTTTCAGTTTTTCACTGTTGAGTATGATGTTAGCTGTGGGTCTGTCCTATAAATATATATACTGTTCCTTTAACCATGGGCTTAACCATTAACCAATGGTCAACCAAGGATGTGGTTTTTACCCTTGAGGAGAAGTCTATCCAAGTACACTTTCCTACCATCACACACTTCCACCCCAACGCCACTGGTCCTCTGTGGCTTTTCCTGGGACTGCTGGTGGATGTCAACCCACCCACGCTAAGAGAAATTGCTCATCAGATCACTAATACTTCCCTCCTAGAGAAGGGAATTTGAGACATAACAGCCCTGGTCACACAGCCTTGCTTCGTGTGTCTTTCCAGAGAAGCATACTTAATAAAACTTTTTTTTTTTTTTTTTGCTTCTGAGCTCCATATCCTGGCATCATGGTACTGCATTCAGGTTGGCTCCACCTAGTAACCTGGATTCTACAATCTCTTACAAGCAGCCAGTTTCAGTTCTGTGGCATGGCGGCTACTTGTGGTGCCTCTTCCTATGACTTAGCATCAGCCTCTGAAATCAGCCTCCCCTCTGCACACATTATTTTCAGCTGGAAAATGATCCCAAGTAAACTTCTGATTTTCTTTATTTTGTGCCCCAGACCTAACAGTGAGGACTAATACTTCTGCCTTGTTCTCCTCAAGGTTTTCTGTAGTTTTTGAAAATCCCTACGTTGAGTAGCATTTGCTTTTGTTACATCTCTATCTGCAGCATTTCCATTTACATTGTTGGTCTCATTCTTTTCAGAGAAGCTAAACAGAATGCATAACCTACTCCTTAAACTCAATGTTTTCCTTCCTAACACATACAGGGCTAGCACCATTTGGCTTTCTTCCTTTTACTTGTGTTGGATCTCCTCCCAGTCATTTGTTTTCCTAATGTCATCCCCTCAAATCTGTTCTGTGGGATCTCCCATAGTGAAAAATATCAGTAATTTCTGAGAATGCCAAAAGAATAAACTGTTCAAACAAATCTTGCCTACTGTCACATAACCTAGCTGTGATGTTTGCTGAGGCCCCTGCACTCATGAAGGGCATTCGCAACCACCACCTCCTGAACTCTATGTATTTGCTCAAGTCCAGTGTGCACTCAGTCAAGGCCAATATAAAAATAGACACCCACCTGTGAACCAAACTGCCCTACACTGTAGTTACCACCCAAGTAAAATACAGCATGGCCTGAGACATCCCATCTCCCAATTAGGCTAGATCCATAAAAGGCCAAATGGATGAATGCAAAACCAGCTTTGTTGCAAATCATCAAGATTTAACCTCACATAGCCTGGTCCCCACAAAAAATCTCAATCTCCAGGTTTCATTGTACCCCCTAAGTCCCAGTCTTTTGGTGTTCTTCAAGGTTCCTAAAATGCACTACCTATTGAGTTAGGAGGTAAATAACAGCCTGAGACATGAGCCAAATGAGTAATCAGACAAAACAATATGGCAGCTGTAATATGTGAGTGCTCCCTGGGACTGTTCATCCCTGCTCTTCACACTTCCCAGTGAAGTCTGAGCCTAGCATCAGTTCACTCCACAGGGACTCTGTCTGGGGAACAAACATGCTCTCATCCTTGCTTTACTCTGGCCTGGGGTGGAGGGAGATAGAGAATGATGTCTGAGAGATTCAATCTACCAAACAGGGAAATGTGTACCAATAACTGGGAGTAAAGTGTGGAAAAAGAGAAGTCAGAACTGCTCTAGAAAAAAGAGGTCTGTGAGAGAGGTGTTCCTTGAACACTTGCCTATGGTGTTTAGTGTGTGAACTAATAAGATCATGATGGAAGGTACTGAAAAGTCACCATCATCATCGTCATCGTCATCAATCATCATCATCATCATCATCATCATCATCATGTTATTATTACTGACTCGTTGAGAGATGGAAAGTCTGGTTAGAGGAGAAAGAAGTGCTCTGTATTCTTGAATAAACTCATATTCACATCTTCCTCTCCTCCGCTATGACTGTAAGAGCCTACAAAAGAATTACAGTCATAGAAGAATAGTAATATTGCTCACCTTGACAATGAAATATGGAATATATCATTGGCTATTTTTTCTTTGGAGGTTTTTACAGTGTTGTCAGAAATCCTAAGGTCCTTAAAACTCAGTGGACAAGACCCCTCTCTTTGATTGGGCTTTCCTGTTAGAAGTCATGGTCTATGAGCAATTTCTTTACTCAGCATTTTTTTCTGAGTGTGAAGAAGTGAAAATCCACTGCTTTGGGGACAGGACAGTAAACACAGGAATTTCAGAAAGGAGCTAGAAATCAGGGCATATGGGGACACAAGACCAAAGGCTGTTGGGAGGCTAATCTTATATAGAGTTTGGATTCTCCACACAAGGCTTGAGACGGAAAGAGACGTAGTTTGGAATGGGTGTGTTCTGCCCTACCTTGAATCTGCATTCAGAACTAAGGAATTTTTTTTATTATGTTATGTTAATCACCATACATTACATCATTAGTTTTTGATGTAGTGTTCCATGATTCATTGTTTGTGTATAACACCCAGTGCTCTATTCAGTATACGTGCTCTCTTTAATACCCATCACCAGGCTAACCCATCCCCTCACCCCACTCCCCTCTAGAACCCTCAGTTTGTTTCTCAGAGTCCATTGTCTCTCATGGTTCATCTCCCCCTCTGATATCCCCCCCTTCATTTTTCCCTTCCTGCTATCATCTTCTTTTTCTTTTTTAACATATAATATATTATTTGTTTCAGAGGTAGAGGTCTGTGAATCAACAGTCTTACACAATTCACAGCGCTCACCATAGCACATAACCTCCCCAGTGTCTATCACCCAGCCACTCCATTCCTCCCATCCCCCACCACTCCAGCAACCCTCAGTTTGTTTCCTGAGATTAAGAATTCCTCATATCAATTGGGTGGCTGGGTGACAGACATTGGGGAGGGTATGTGCTATGGTGAGCACTGTGAATTGTACAAGACTGATGAATCACGGATCTGTACTTCTGAAACAAATAATGCAATATATGTTAAGAAAAATAAAAGAAGAAGATAGCAGGAGGGGAAGAATGAAGGGGAGTAAGTTGGAGGGGGAGACGAACCATTAGAGACGATGGACTCTGAAAAACAAACTGAGGGTTCTAGAGGGGAGGAGGGTGGGGGGATGGGTTAGCCTGGTGATGGGTATTAAAGAGGGCACATTCTGCGTGGAGCACTGGGTGTTCTGCACAAACAATGAATCATGGAACACTACATCAAAAACTAATGATGTAATGTATGGTGATTAACATAACAATAAAAAATTATTTTTAAAAAAAGAATTCCTCATATCAGTGAGATCATATGATACATGTCTTTCTCTGACTGACTTATTTCACTCAGCAAAATACCCTCCAGTTCCATCCACGTTGTTGCAAATGGCAAGATTTCATTCCTTTTGATGGCTGAATATTCCATTGTATGGGAATTTTTAACTGAGACCAGACCCCACAAGAGAAGAAAAGAGGTTCTTAGAGGTCAAGATGTAGAAGATACCAAAAAGACTAGATTCTGCTGCTGAAGAAATTGACATTCTCCATTATCCATTTCAACCCCACCTCAGAATGATATCCTTTCACACCATCACTAAAACTGTGTGTAATTAAAACAATTAAGCATTTTCTCCAAACTCATTACATCCATCAAACTGCCTTCAGATAGTCCGTTTCGGGACCCAAGGTAGATATAATATCCATATCAAACTTAATATCTACATCAAATAACTTATAACATAAGTAAGATGAAGCATTAAAAATCATGTGACACATAACAGCTTAATAAAGAAAACTACTAAATGGCCATTCACTTCCATTGAATCATGACTTTCCTGGGACTCCAGTTCCACCTGCATAAATGGAGTGACCACAGTCAGCCATCTCCAAAGCCCATTCCAGAGTCCAAATTCTTTGATGTTGAAATGTATAAATGACTTTCCCTGTTCTCCAGCCACTCCTTCACAAAGGTCCAAGTCTCTGAGAAGCACAGCACAGTGGGCAGGACCCCTGAAGCATCATCCTTTTGGTTCTCAACATTAGGACCAGGACAGTAACAAGTATTCAGTTTTGCAGGTGTCCATGGACACCTTTAGCTCCCTTTCTGCCAATGTGTTATGCAGCAAAAGACTATTAATACACCCAATAACCACAAGCAAGCCAAGAAATAGAACACTGGCAGCACCCCCAGAAGCTCCATCTCTGTCTCATTCCAATGACAATCCCCTCCATCCCCAGCCGAGATAATCACCATTTTCACCTGATTAGAAATCACTTCCTTGCTTTTCTTTATAGTCTTACTACTCATTTATGAAAGCATCCCTAAATGACATGGTTCAAAACTTTACATGAATGAAACATTACTGACCTATTCTTTCACGTCTTCTTTCTTTTGGTCCACATTATATTTGCAAGATAAATCTAAGTTGTGTGTATCTGAGATGTATTCATTTTCATTGCTCTATAATTTCTGTGGGAATCACACATAATGTTGTACCCATCCTACTGTTGATGGATGGACATTTGGATTGGACAATTGTTTTCAATTTGGGGCTATTACCACAATGATTCTATTAAGATTGATGAAATGTGTATATATTCTGAAGCACATGTGCACACACCTCGTTATTTGTGAAACAGCCAGGTTATAGAATGTACTCACCTTCCCAATATTACAAAATGCCATAAGGTTGTCCGTTTTCTGAAGGGGTGGTACTAATGCATATAATGAATCTACAGGAAGAGAGGAGGGAAAGAGAAGAAGGAAAATGGCAGGAGCTTGTCATCTGTATTTTCTGGTAATGAAATTCTGTATGGTTAATAACAAATCCTTTTTTGTATTTTGGATTTTTTGGGGGGGGAGTTTTGTGGATTTTTTTGACTGCCCAGTATGATTAGGCCTCCAAATGATAACAGTTCCCCCTACAGCTGGACCACTCCCATGAGGAATTCAAGTCTGTTGGAGTTAACTGAATTTATTAATTTTGGCCTCTTGAGATTCAAATTACTCAGGCCCTAGATGCAAAATCATATATTCTCCAACCTTTTTATAATTCTACCTACTCTAACTAAGCTTTATGCAAGCATCATGTTTTAGGATTGGCCCAAAATCAGGGAAGACTACCTTCTCTGTATTTGTTAGTATTTAATTTCTTTTTTTTCCTTTTTTTATTTTATTATGTTACGGTAATCACCATACATTACATCATTAGTTTTTGATGTAGGGTTCCATGATTCATTGTTTGTGCATAACACCCAGTGCTCCACGCAGAACGTGCCCTCTTTAATACCCATCACCAGGCTAACCCATCCCCCCACCCTCCTCCCCTCTAGAACCCGCAGTTTATTTCTCAGAGTCCATAGTTTCTCATGGTTCGTCTCCCCCACTGATTCCCCCCCTTCATTTCTCCCTTCCTACTATCTTCTTTCTTTTTTTAACATATAATGTATTATTTGTTTCAGAGGTACAGGTGTGTGATTCAACAGTCTTACACAATTCACAGCGCTCACCATAGCACATACCCTCCCGAAAGCTGGGTCGTATTTAATTTCTTTAACTAATGAAATAGAAATTTTAGGACACTGTGAAAGAGACCCACCAAAGAGGTCTTAAGCCTTGTCATATATGCCCAAATAACACTCTCCTTCCTGCTCATTTCCAGTAGTTGGAAAAAATGTAGTCCAAGCAATCCAGATCTCTAAATTGGCCCAAGAAAGGGAGATGCTGCAAGAAATATCAATGTGCAGGAAACATAGTCTGCTGCTCCAGGAAAATTGAGGGTGTGCCCTCACTCTGTTTTATAACCTTCATGGCAGAAATAGAATCTATTCATAGCCCCTCCCCCTGCCCCCCGTATTTAATCCCACTCTACTTCTTGCAGGTGAATCTCAATAATGTTCAGACAAAAGGATGTTCTTTCCAGTAGGGATAAATAGGGTAAAGACTAAGCCATTTTAACCAAAAGACCCCAGAATGTAGTGGCTTTAAGAGAATAGGTGTTTTTCTTACTCATACAAACATGAGGACTCCTGGTTTGCAGGGTGGCTCTGCTCTGGATGGCCATTCAAAAATATAGATTTCGGGATGCCTGGGTGACTCAGTCAGTTAAGCGGCTGCCTTCGGCCCGGGTCATGATCCCAGGGTCCTGGGATCGAGTCCCACATCAGGCTCCTTGCTCAGCAGGGAGCCTGCTTCTCCCTCTCTCTCCCTCTGCTTATGCTCTGTCAAATAAATAAAATCTTTAAAAAAAATATGTAGATTTCTTCTTTCTCACTGCTTCACTATTCCATGCCATTGTCCAGGCTTAAAACTGGATAGTAGTCAGCCCATGCTCTAGCTCACAAGAACGGAATAGAGGGGAAAAAAATCAAAGGCAACAATTTCCTTTTAAGCAAGTAGAGCTGAAGTTGGAATATATATAGTTGTTAGGTTTCCATGTTTTACTTGAAGGGGTAAGCTACAAAACTTTTAATGAAGAAACTATATCAATTTTACAATCTCTTCCAGAAAATGGAAGAGAAGCAACACTCTCTAACCCATTTTATGAGGAGACCTGCATTACTCTAATACCACAGACAAATAAATTACCAGGAAACTCTCAAGCAATATCCCTCATAAATACAAATAATCCTCAACAAGATATTAGCAAATCAAAATCCAGTGCTATATAAAAACAAATCTCATCACAACCAAATGGGTTTCATCTAAGGAAGGCAAGGCTGGTTCAGCATTCAAAAATCACTCAATGTAATTCACCGTATTAACAGACTATGAAAAAATGTATTAACATCTCAATAGATGCAGAAAAAACAGTTGATAAAATTTAATATCCCTTTATTCTAAAAACTTTACCAACTATAAATAGGAGAGAATTGAACCTACCAAAGGGCATTTACAAGTAATAATAATATAGCTAACATCAGACAAAATGGTAAGAGATTAAATAATTTCCACCTAAGATCTGGGAAAAGGCAAGGCTATCCTCTCTCCCCTCTGTTATTCGATATCATACTCTAAGTCCTTGCCAGTAAATAAGATAATAAGTAGGGGGGAAAAGCATACAGATTGGAAAGAAAGGAAGAAATCTGTCTTTATTCATGAACAGAACTGTCAGTGTAAAGGATCCAAAAGATTCTTCAAAATAACTCCTTGATCAAATAACTGAGTTTCAGGATACCAGGACAATATACAAAAGTTGTCATATTCCTATATATCAGTAGTAAACAACTTGAACTTGAAATTTAAAAAGAAAGACATTTAAAATAGCATCCCAGTAATGAAGCTTAGGTATAAATCTAACAAAATATGTTCAGGATCTATGCTGAAAACTACCAAACACTGATGAAAGAAATCCAGAAGCTCCAAGTAAAAGGAGGGATAATTGTCAGAGATTGGAAAACTCCATATTATTAAAACGTCAATGACCCTCATTTGGTGTATAGATCCAATGCAATCTCAACCCAAGTCAGCAACCTTTTCTGTTAATAATTGACAACTAACTCCAAAATGTATACTGAAGTCCAAAGAACTGAGATAATCAGAAACAATTTTGAAAAGATTAACAAATTAGAAGACTCATGACATCCTATTTCAAGACTTACTATAAAGCTACAGTAATCAAAACAGTGTGGTTTTGGTGAAAAAGGAGATAAGTAAATCAAAATTGACAGTTACCCACGGTGATTTTTGGCCCAGTTGCCAACGCAATGGAGAGAGGATAATGTTTTTGACAAATGTCTGCTACAACAATTGGACATCCATTTTCAAAACAAGAATCTCAATGTGTGCCTTATTTTACAAGACTTAATTTAAAAATAGATTATAGTCCTAAATATAAAGTCTTCTAAATATCAGTCTTTTAGAAGAAATAATTGAAATCATTGAAACCTTGGTTTAGTCAAACATCTTATATTTGACACCAAAAGTATGATCTATAAAAGGAAACAAGTTGATAAACAGATTTCATCAAAATTCAAAATTCTGCACTGTGAAACACATTGCTCAGAGAATTTTTTTAAAGTCACAGAATGGGAGGAAATATTTGCAAATTACATGTCTGACAAAGGCGTGTACCAGGGGTCGGAGGGTCAGGAGAGAAGAGTGTAACTACATAAGGTCAACGTGAATGAGTATTTAGGGTAATGGAACTATTCACTACCTTGATTATGGTGGTGGTTACACAACTGTGTGTATTTTTCAAGACTCATAGACCATACACCAAAAGGAGTAAATTTTAGTGTATATAAATTAAAAAATAAAGAAGAAAAGATGATGCGAGTTGACAATATTTTTAACCATTGGTACAGTCACATGGATATGTACCAGCTGAATAACAGCTCTGAATAAGGCCAACACCCATGAGAAAAAAAATTTAAATAGTCAAATAAACCATGTGCTTAAGGTTTGTATCTATTTGAGGAAGTGCTTGATTTCTTAGCTGATTTGTCTTGCCTCTTTGGAGTTGTGGCACTTCTGGGGTAAATTCTGGAAATGAACTTAGAGTTTGTCTCCAGAGAAAGACAAAGTACTACCTCAAGAACTATCTCATGGGGGGAGGTGGGGTATGACTCTCTAAGTAGAGCCGATGGTATTGACAAAAAAATCAAGATTGAAATTCTTAAAGGATTCACAGAGCCTTTGCTGATGGAAAAATAAACATCTCTTGGTCTGCAGACATCCAGAGAGAGATTGCATGGCTTTTCACTTAAGGGGAGAAAATGGGAGATTCTGAGGAGAAACAGAGCCACATCTTCTAGTCTTCAGTCCCTGCCTTTCACACTTGCCTCTCACAGATTAGGACCTCAGGAGAAATTTGGTCTCAGCAGGCTGGCCTTATAATTTTGAGTGTGAGGGTAAACTTTGCACATATAAAGGGTTAAATTGGAAACAACACTGGATATCAATGCAGGGGTATATACAGCTTTAAAGTTCCCTGATTAGGAAACCTGCATTTTGTAGAAACTGCCATGTACTATGTCCCCCCCCCCCACTCACCTCACTCCACTGGCTTTCTTCCCTATGCATGGAACCCTTTCCCTCCCAACCCTCCCTGACAGCCCTCCATGTCAGACAACAGTTCTTGTATGCATCAGTGTTTATTTCCATCAATCCATTACCTATTCCAAAGGCACATGCATGTTAAAACCTTACCTAATTAAGAAATGGCAGATATATGACACCTGGTAAACATCAAAGCTGGTGGGAAAAATTTAAGAAGCTTGGGAATGCATATATGAGTGTGGGGGGTGCTTATAAAAAACCCCAAATGGACGATTTTGCTTAAAAAATGAGGACAGCTTTATTGGTTCACTCTGTTAAATACTCCTTACTCAACTAGCAGAAAGTTTCAAGCATCAGAGAATTTCCCAGCCATGCAATGACTGTTTGGGAAGCAATTTGCCAGATGTCTGTGAGAGTAAACTCACTGTAGGTCCCTATGCAATTAGGCTCCTAGAAAATCTCAGGATTAGTTATCTGGTGCAATATCCTTTATCCGGAAATGGTCCCTGTGTGACACCAGAGAGGAGAACAATGAGCACCTAGCACATGGTGGGCATGAACTCAAATCTTATCTCCAATTGTAAAGCCTCCAAATGGTTATAGAAATGGTGAAATGGTTCCCCATCATAAGTGTGTCATTAATATCTTTACTACGATTACTGGTCAGAACTTCTTTTCATTAAAAAGAAACATGTCAGGGGGTGCCTGGGTGGCTCAGTAGGTTAAGCAACCAACTCTTAGTTTCAGCTCAGGACAGGATCTCATGGGTTGTGAGATCGAGCCCCGTGATGGGCTCTGCGCTCAGCGGGAGTCTGCTTGGAATATTTTCATCCTCTGCCCCTTCCTCTCCTTTCTCTCTCAATAAATAAATAAATAAAATCTTTAAAAAAAGAAACATATTGGGATGCCTGGGTGACTCAGTCGGTTAAGCGGCTGCCTTCGGCTTGGGTCATGATCCCAGGGTCCTGGGATCGAGTCCCGCATCAGGCTCCTTGCTCTGCGGGGAGCCTACTTCTCCCTCTGCCTCTCTCTCTGTCTCTCATGAATAAATAAATAAAATCTTAAAAAAAAAACCATGTCAAATCACTCAGCAAATGAGTAAATGCTAAGGATGTTGTGATTCCTTAGGACTTTAAAGAATAGGGTTGGACTTCAGGAACATTGCTGAGCTTGCTCTGCCCCATCTCCTTCCAAAGAGTGAAATAAATAAATAAAAGCAAAATATTCACTGTCTGGGAAAGAAATTACTAGTAAGACATATGACAAGGATCAGTGTTGGGAGGGACTGCATATTTTAATTATGTATACAAATGACTTGGTACTGAGAACAAGATTTGCAAATTACACTAAATGGAGAGGGGGAGAGACACAGCACAGTAAATAATAAGGTACCCAAATGCCAAGCGGCAGCCAAGGATTTACATTATTATGTGTTATATGTGGGCTTAGAAGATGGAAAATGCAGATAAGTGTAAATAAATGTCAAATAATGTGCCCAGTGGCCAAGAAATATAGAAAGTGAATTTGAGATCAGGGGAACAGTGCTGCAGCATAATGATCAGGACTGGAAGCAAACATGGGTTTGTCACACCCAAAACAAGCTTCCAGGGAAGCCAGAATATTTCTGTACAAATTGGGATGGAAGAGAAAATCTACTGCCCCTGGTACACAAACATCCACCCAATACCTTTCCAAGCACAAAGGCATTGGCTTCTCCATCGACTTCATCCATGATCTGCACGTAGCATTTTACTGGTATTAAGAGGAAGCATGGAGTTACAGGGATGATTTTACTTAGTTCTAGGTCTGTCAATTTTGGTCTTGTTACTTCGTATCTCTGGACCTGTTTTCTCATCTGTAAAATGATAAGATAGGCTCAGTGATGTCCCTCACATTTACTAGAGGACCTCTTAGCCAGCTTTTATGACAAATGGTCACAGAGAGTTTGTCAGGGCTGAGATCCCTCTTTGTTGTGGTGGTCCCAGCACATGCATCTTGGGTACTTAGCACAGTAAGAAAACATTTGTTACATGTTGAATGAATGGTTAAATCCTTTGAGATATGCTGACTTTCATGATTCGGTTCATTCCTTGTTGAAATTTCTTTTTTGAAAAGGTCTTTACTATTTCAAATAAATATTTTCAAATTGAATTCCAGAAGTCAAGGAAATACCTAATTCATTCAAGAAGAAAAAACTGATTTTACTTACCTGGTTGTTTCTTGCCAAAATATCTCAGAGTTCAGAATCATACAAGAATGATCTCAGAGTTTAGAGTCCCTGCTTGGAAGGCTGGGCTGTTTGCTGTCAATTTCTAAGGCAGTTTCACATTTGTTATTTCAATTTTTACAACAGTCTTTTGAGTTAAGAATTGTTAACACACCATCTGTTGTATAAATGAGAAAACCAAAATTCAGAGAAGAGCAATTATATATATATATATATATATATATACACATACATATATATATGACTAGATATTTGACTACATAAAGACTATATATATATATATATACACACACACACATATATACATATACAAATGGCCATTTTCTTTTTTCTTCCATTTTCTTAATTATATAAGTATTTCAGATAAAAACATTAAGATTGGAGAATCTCTAACACAACTTATGTAGGCAATAGCCTGAATACTACAGATTCATTCCTTGAGGTAGTTGGTAGGGAGCTGGGAATCCAGATTCACACCCTGTGTGTGGATGCTGGCCTCCCCACTTACTAGTTGGGTAACTTTAGGCAAGTTACTTGAGTTTTCTAACGTTGAGTTGCCAGGTCTATAAAATGGCAATAATCATAATACCTACTTCATAGGGTTACTATGAAGTGAGATCATACATTTAATGTAATCGGTGTGTAAAAAGTACTCAATGAATCCAAGCTCTGAGTATGAAGAACATCTTAAAAATGAACTAAAACAGGCCTGAAATATACATTTTAACACATGGAAGATGAAGCTTAAGAAAGAAAGATTTTTTAAAGCTTTTATTTATTTATTTTAGAGAGAGCATGCACGAGTGTGGGGGGCCAGTAAGAGAGGGAGAGAGAATCTCAAGCAGACTCCCCACTGAGTATGAAGCCCAATGAGGGGCTCAATTTCATGATTCTGAGATCATGACCTAAGCCAAAATCAAGAATCAGTGGCTTAACCAACTGAACCACCCAGGTGCCCCATGAAAGAAATATTTTTGAAGAATATTAATAACATAATAAAAATATGAGAGAAAAGAACAAGATACATAGCCTTACATTTAATATCACTTTGTTTATAAACAATATAAATGTTTGATGAAAAGATTGGAAAGATAACTCCAAAGTATTTGTATTATTCATTCCCTGGTGGAGAAATTATTGATGATATATTGATGAAGAGTGATTTCCTATTTCAGTGGCCTTACTAGAAAAGATGAAGCTTCTGGCAAATCATCTCACTTACTTAACCAATGGAAATACTGCAAATACAAGTTCATTGCCTCACACTTCAACAAGAGGAATGAGCTGACCTTGCCTGGGCATTGTGAAAGGAAGTGTGTACTTCCATAGTGAACTCTGCAGAGCCGAGCATTACAAGAACACCATCCCACTCATGGAGGTTCTTCTTTAGCTTGTGTCTTATTAGCACTTCTATCATCATTAGATATATGAAAACAGGAAGTCAGGCTCGAGAACTAAAACATAGCTTTCAGAGCACCTTATAGTACTTCTTCAATGTAGATTGAAAGAATACAGGCCCAGAGCAATTATACGACTGGACAAGGTCCAGCAGCTGTCTAAGGAACAGCCTGGTCAGGAGTCCACAACTGGCAATCTTCAGGCCCTTGAATTTCCCCAAACATCCTTATGTCCAAGCGGAAGTACACTGATATATCCAGTCAAAATTGCCTTACCTATATATTTTTTTTAATTTTTTTATTGTTATGTTAATCACTATATATTACATAATTTGTTTTGGTGTAGTGTTCCATGATTCATTGTTTGTTCATAACACCCAGTGCTCCACGCAGAATGTGCCCTCTTTAATACCCATCACCAGGCTAACCCATCCCCCTACCCTCCTCCCCTCTAGAAACCTCAGTTTGTTTTTCAGAGTCCATCATCTCTCCTGGTTCATCTCCCCCTCTGACTTACTCCCCTTCATTCTTCCTCTCCTTACCTATATATTAATGAGGGAAAGGATATGGTTCAGCATATGTACCCAAATCAAGCATTTAAATCCAGAATAGCTTTTCAACAAGTCATCAAAGTTGCTTTGCCATTCTGTTCAAATGAAAACAATATTCAATACAACCAAACAAAAAATCAACCCCAAATCGAATCCTTTCTGATGCAGTTTTTACACGGTAACTATAGCATTTCTACCTTTGAAGGTCACAAATACCCATGGTGTCATTCAGTCATCAAGAAATAATCATGGACAAAGGATAAATATTGTCTCACATAAGAATTCTATTTTTTTCCTGAAGGGCAAAGTAATATAATTTGCATAATCTCAGAGATTTTTTTTTTATTACAAAGGCAAGAATGCCAAATCCCCTTTTCATGAACGCTTCACATAATAAAAGTTAGGCTCATAGGCAGATAGGCAAGCCAATGCAGGCAGAATAATTAAGATCCATGACTATGAAGAGCTGGAAAGGGAGGTGGGCTTCTGGCAGTGAGGACTAATAGAGTAATTATGAAAAACCAGGGATAGTACCCTGGAAAGGAGTGGAAAAGGCCTTGAGACCTACTGGGTTTTGTCTCCAAAATGAAAATCTATCTGCAGGTAGATTTGATATGCAGTCTCCCCGCCACCAGACTGCCTGCCCAGAGGAAAGATGCACTCTGCATTTGAGGAGCAGCCCCAGTTCTGAAATTTGAGCAACTGAGAATTAATAGCTTCTAGGAAGGATGCCTGGGCGTCTTGCTTGTCTTCCCAAGAGGAATCAGCCTTCACGACTCCCAGATTCTCTACCCAAGGCTGTTCAGCTTAGACACAGAGATCTGAGCACTGGGAGTCGCGCCAATTATATTAAAAGTGAACAAGTCCCTTTTCTGCCTTGATAGCAAGCCACAGAAGTACCGTTGATGTGGTCACCTGGTAATTCACCTCTTCATCAGAGAACATGAAAATCTTAAAGAATGAAAGACATATCTTGGAAGATGACAAGGAGTCATAATGACAAGCTGTACAGGTTATCTAACTGGGCAGCATAAATAAAAGTTGAAAGAAATAGACCTGAAAAAGTATTTTACACATTAAAAAAAAAAATCCATAATTGCCTTCCGTGCTAGATTGTTAAAGGCAAAAACCGGGACCATTTACAAAGCAATTAGGTGTTATCCTGGGGAAAACAAAACATTAAAAAGAAGATTACACTCAATTGTTCAAAGCCTCTTCTTGTGCCCTGTAGGGGTCCTGTGCTTTACATGTGCCACTGAAGAGCTGACCTACCAGGGGTATCTGGTGAGGTTCTCCGAGCCAAGCCGCTGATGGCAGAGGACAGCTTCATTACAGTATGATAACACCTCAACTTTGCTGCTTGTTTGAGACCTGAAGTGCCCCCAACTATAATTGGATAGCTCCCCACATCTGAAGTCCAACATCATCGCCAGTCGTTGACAAACAGAGGACAAACTCAGCATCACACAGAAATTCCAAGGACACATAAATACGTTGAGGAGAGTTGCTTCTAAAATATGAAGGGTGGGGGAAGGTAAAGAAAAAAGAGATGAAGAGCAGAGACCTTCCCCTGCTTGCATCAACCTTGCAATCATCTCTTTGCCTCAGGACACTCCTCTTTATCAGCTGAAGCCTCTCGTTCCATTGTTTTCTCTCCTATTGGAGCAATTAAACAAAAATCAGGGTCTAGTGGTCACAATGCTTGCTGACATGGCTCACCTGGCACTTTCCAACTGGAAACTTGAGTCATGAATTCCTCCCATCCAACAAGGATGCTGTAGTCAGTACTTTTATTCCCTGGAGTGTGTGGAGTATGTGTCGCCTTCTAACAAGGATGCTGTAGTCAGTACTTTTATTCCCTGGAGTGTGTGGAGTATGTGTCGGCATTCTTCATTCCGTTATCTGCCCGATTGCAACGCCAGCCCCCCGACACCCCAGGTTTCCCTGAACTGCTATTTTCTCCTCTCTGCTTTATCTTCTACTGATCTGCTGAGTCAACATGTGCTTTCTAAGAAGTAAAATATCTGTATTCCATATACACTTGTTCTGAACATGCAGCCAAAGTGAAATTCTTTTGGCTGGTACATTTTTTTTAAGATTTTATTTATTTATTTGAGAGAGAGAGAGAATGAGAGACAGAGAGCACGAGAGGGAAGAGGGTCAGAGGGAGAAGCAGACTCCCTGCTGAGCAGGGAGCCCGATGGGGGACTCGATCCCAGGACTCCAGGATCATGACCTGAGCCGAAGGCAGTCGCTTAACCAACTGAGCCACCCAGGCGCCCTGGCCGGTACATTTTTAAAGTTATTACCAGCTCCAACCTTTGGGGGCCTGTCAATTTGAACAACTATAGCTAGTTCAAATGGAAACTAAATGCAGTACTAGCAAGTAATTGCTCATTTTAGATTACAGTTGGAAAGATCAGAGTGTAAGTGGAAGTCTAATAGATGTCAGCACAGGTTTTATTAGTAGCTTTGACTATGCCTTAATTGTTCAATAACAAAGAGCTTTATAGCGCAATGATGAAGAGCAAATATCAGACCACTTGGATTTGAATCCCCGCTCCCTTTACCAGCTTAGCGATCTTGACCTTCAGGAAACTATTCAATTTCTTAAAGCCCCAGTTTTCCCATCTCTAGAATGGATGTAATAATAGTATATTGTAGCAACATTTATGTGAGATAATCTCTTAAGGGGTTAGCACAATGCAAATACATCATCCAGAACTAACAAAGGTTAGCTGTGTTAGGAAAGTATTATAGAGAAAATGAACAGAATTAAGGTTCATTTTTCTTAAGGGATATCCTAGATAATTAGTAAAATCTCAATACATGAAATTTCGAGAGCAGAGATTCTCAAATTTTAGCATGCATCAGAATCATCTGGAGAGCTTGTTAAAACTCCCATTGCTGGACCCCAGTCCCAGTGTATCTGATTCAGTAGGATTGCGGTGGGGCCTGAGAATCTGCCTTCCTAACCAGTTCCCATATAATGCTGACGCTGCTGGTCCGGGGGCTCCCTGAGGAGAGGCGTTACTATAGCTAAAGGAGAGCAAGCTGAGGAACTATTAGGTACCTACCATGTGTCAGCCACTTTGTACACCTACCATATTTAGTCCACTGAAAGGCATTGATCTTGCTCTCTAGATATAAAAGCCACACTTGGAATTCAGTCATAAATTTTGCCATTCAGTTCTAAAAGGTTGACTAGTATTGAGATATTTTCTTGGGCAAGAAAATTATTTTCATTTACAGACATATGATTTGAATCAATCCTGCTCAATCACTGTAGTTAAACAGATTTTTTGATCTATTCATATGCTTTGGAGGTTGAATAATATACTCTATCCTACCCTGTAAAATTTATATGCCAAAAGATTTGTCATACCTAAATGAAAAAAAGAACACAAGGGAGGGAAGTAAGTGATAGGTCAGGAAATTAAATTCATAATAAAAGTATCACTTTCAACATCTTCTATTTTGGCATTAATCCAAATTCAGATATCAGTAACATTCATTAGTTATTAGTAAAATTTTAATAAGAATATTAACAACTCTCTTTCTGATCATTATCAGCACTTTTCAAAAAATACAAGCTACATAATAAAATAACATCACAAAATAAACTGAAAGTTTAAATCTATGTCTCAAACTTTTCATGAGCACTTAGTGGAACATGATTTGAGAAAAAGAAAAGTTTGTTTAAAATGGGAATGGGATAAAGGGCTCTTTTAAACCCTTGAAACTCCATGTCCAAGATGAAGAATGAGGACGTTTCTACCTTTCATTTAAAATATTATTCAGAGTATAATTTTTGAAATCAGTTAAATCAATAAATGCCATGTAAAAGCCTGGTATGAACCAAGTGACCTCATTAATGCCAGCTTCACAGTTTAATGACATTCCATCATATTGAATGTTAAGGTGTAAAGTACAAATTAATCATGGCAATAGGAGTATGCAATTCCATTTTGTCTTGTTAGAATGCATTAGTTGACTTTAGTTAATTTGACCTTCATAGCAATGACCAAATGAAACAACTTTTAAAATAAATGTGTAACAAGCCTTTATCTGGTGAAATGTAATACCTTTTGCTTTCAAATAACTACTAGTGAGTAGCTGTTAGAGCAAAGCTTCTTACAAAATGCTTTCGTTTCACTACTTCTCAAATAGTAAGTCATTTGCATGCTTCTATTAATGACTGATACCTAAAACTACTGGATTTTCCCCATTCCAGGAACATGTTCAAAGAACTGCAATCTTACAAATAAAATGTAATGAATGACTTAATAGGAAAGCATTTCGTCTGCATTTCTCTCCACTTTAAACACATTTCTCTATTTTTTTTTAAAGATTTGATTCATTTATTTGAGAGAGAGAATGAGAGATAGAGAGCACGAGAGGAAAGAGGGTCAGAGGGAGAAGCAGACTCCCCGTCGAGCAGGGAGCCCGATGCGGGACCCGATCCCGGGACTCCAGGACCACGACCCGAGCCGAAGGCAGTCACCCAACCAACCGAGCCACCCAGGCGCCCCAAACAAATTTCTCTATTTGAGATTTTTTTAAAATAGAAATAAATGAGATTTTGAGAGACAGAATTTTATTGCTAGTAGTTTGAATATTTTTTTCTTCCACCAAAGCACAAACCAGAGCTTGCTTTTGCCTTTAAAAATGGGCAACAGATATTCTTTATCTTACAAAACAAAGTCTAATTTTCCTGACAAGCATTGGTTAGCCAGATTACCCCATTCAGCCTTTTGGACACAGACATTTTCTAAAAGTTAAGACCACTGAGATAATAAGGAACAAAATGTGATGATAAAGGTTTGCTGAAAGAATAAGGAATTCTAGGCACATCTGATGAGTCTATTCACCAACAATTATGGAAGCCAGGCTCCCTACAGAAATAGCTATTCTCCAAGCTGTGTAATTATTGATCTGCAGATGCTGCACGTGAGCTGACTTTGGGAAGAAGCACTAACTCCAAACCCCTCTGCTTAAATATCATTAATTGAGCTTCTTCTACCTGTTAGCCATTATTCTAGAGATACAAAAAAAATTGTCCATCCATCCTCTCACCCCTGCCCCCAACTCAACCCCGTCTAGAGGGTTTGCAATCTCCTGAGAGAAAAGTTATGTGCACAGTCTGTCCTTCTTTTCCTTTGTTGTCCTCTGCTTGGTCCCCTGAACTCCAGCACACTGGGCTTCTTTTAGGTCCTTGAATGCATCGTGCTACCTCTTACCCCAGAGCCTGAGTACATGCTCTTCCCTCTCACTTGGAAAATGCTCCCTGCCTTGACCATGGTACATATTACTCTTTCTTCAAGTGCCATAATTAACACTGTTTTCTCAGGGAAGCTATCGCTAACTCCCCATTATATATCCTCAAGGCTCTGAGATTTTTCCTTTATAGCAAGTATAGTCTTTCAATAACCATGTATTAGTAGAATTATTTGATCTACGTCTATATTGTCCACTTGTCAACATCAAATGTTCTTGGTTGCTTACCATGTGCCATGCACTGTGTCGAGAACATAAATGTGTTGGGAATTCATGCTGGGAAACAAGACAGAGTCCTTATCCTCATGGAATAGTCATCAAATAAAAATCATAGTAAATACTATGAAAGAAATACACAATGTTTTATAATTGATAAAAGCCTATTTGATATAATGGGGTCAGGGACACTGATGCATCAGAGATGAGATGGTACTAACAGAAAATGTATTCCAGGCACAGGGAAGAGCCAGTGAGAAAGGCCTTAAACCCAGAAGAGCGTCCTCCAGTGAAAATCATCAGACAAGGCAGGCAGGGCTGGGGTGTAGTGAGCAATGGGGAGAGGACCATGAGATCAGGATGCAGTGGTCAATCAGGCAATAAATCCCAGAGTTAAAGAAGGAGTTTTATTTTTACTCTGAACAAACTGAAAGAATGAAATCTTAGTACAACTGGGTAAGTCATGGCACAAAAGGACAGCAAGTGGTTCTGCTGAAGAAGAATCATGAAGTACAAAGAGCATGGACAGGATAGTGCACTAGGTCTTTTTTTTTTTTTTTTTTTTTTTTTTTTTAAGATTTTATTTATTTATTTGAGAGAGAGAGAGAATGAGAGATAGAAAGCACGAGAGGGAAGAGGGTCAGAGGGAGAAGCAGACTCCCTGCTGAGCAGGAAGCCCGATGTGGGACTCGATCCCGGGACTCCAGGATCATGACCTGAGCCGAAGGCAGTCGCCCAACCAACTGAGCCACCCAGGCGCCCAGTGCACTAGGTCTTAAAGGGACTCGCCAAGAGGCAAAGGAGAGATTATCAAGTCTACACATGGTGCCTTGTTACTCACTTCTAAGACAACCGTTCTTTAGCCAACCTTCTGGAATAAAGAGGACACGGCAATCACCCATGAAGCCCTGCTTATTGTTTCAATTTAACCACCTGAAAATAAAGAACTTCCTTTATGCCTTCGTATTAGAAAAAAAAAAAAAATACCTTTCAGACAGAACTGCCATCTTCCAGTAATTCCACAAAACGACCAACTGAAAGGGGAAGAGGAAAGGTACCTGCTCTGTATATGTTCCCTAGGCCTTTTAGAAAACATAGGGTTGTAAAATCTATAAAGAACTTATCAAACTCAACACCCCAAGAACAAATGATCCAATCAAGAAATGGGCAGCAGACATGAACAGACATTTTTCCAAAGAAGACATCCAAATGGCCAACAGGCACATGAAAAAGTGCTCAACGTTGCTCGGCATCAGGGAAATCCAAATCAAAACCTCCATGAGATATCACCTCACATCCGTCAGAATGGCTAGAATTAACAAGTCAGGGAACGACAGATGTTGGCGGGGATGTGGAGAAAGGGGAACCCTCCTACACTGTTGGTGGGAATGCAAGCTGGTGCGACCCCTCTGGAAAATAGTATGGAGGTTCCTCAAACAGTTGAAAATAGAGCTACCCTACAATGCAGCAATTGCACTACTGTACCCCATACAAATGTAGGGATCCGAAGGGGTACGTGCACCCCGATGTTTATAGCAGCAATGTCCACAATAGCCAAACTGTGGAAAGAGCCAAGATGTCCATCGACAGATGAATGGATAAAGAAGAAGTGGTATATATACACAATGGAATATTATGCAGCCATCAAAAGGAATGAGATATTGCCATTTGCAACGACATGGATGGAACTGGAGGGTGTTATGCTGAGTGAAATAAGTCAATCAGAGAAAGACATGTATCATATGACCTCACTGATAGGAGGAATTCTTCATCTCAGGAAACAAACTGAGGGTTGCTGGAGTGGGGGTGGGGTGGGAGGGATGGGGTGGCTGGGTGATAGACATTGGGGAGGGTATGTGCTATGGTGAGCGCTGTGAATTGTGCAAGACTGTTGAATCACAGATCTGTACTTCTGAAACAAATAATGCAATATATGTTAAAAAAAAAAAAAAAAGAACAAGATAGCAGGAGGGGAAGAATGAAGGGGAGTAAGTCGGAGGGGGAGACGAACCATGAGAGACGATGGACTCTGAAAAACAAACTGAAGTTTCCAGAGGGGAGGGGGGTGGGGGGATGGGTTAGCCTGGTGATGGGTATTAAAGAGGGCACGTTCTGCGTGGAGCACTGGGTGTTATGCACAAACAATGAATCATGGAACACTACATCAAAAACTAATGATGTAATGTATGGTGATTAACATAACAAAAAAAATTTAAAAAAAAGAAAACATAGGGTTGTTCCTTTGGCCACATACATGTGAATCTACAAAAAAACGTGATATTGGGGATCAAGGGAATGGGCACTTTTCACAAAGGAATGCTCCACAAATGTTACCAAGGCAAAACTGGAAGAGTCTATGATGCTACCCAGCATGCTGTTGGCATTGTTGTAAACAAACAAGTGAAGGGCAAGACTTCTGCCAAGAGAATTAATGTACATATTGAGTCTATTAAACACTCAAAGAGCCAGAATAGCTTCCTGAAGTGTGTGTGAAGGAAAACGATCAGAAAAAGAAAGAAACCAAAGAGAAAGGTACTTGGGTTCAACTGAAGCACAAGGTTGCCCCACCCAGAGAAGCACACTTTGTGAGAGCTGATGGAAAGGAGCCTGAGCTGCTGTAACCCATTCCCTGTGAACTCATGGCATGATAAATGTAAAAAATTAAAAGACCGCAAGACTATAAAAAAAAAAAAGTCTACACCCATTGTCTTTGCAACTGGAGATTTCATAGAAAAAAAAACATATTGAGGTGCTAAGGTGCTCTTACAAACACACATATCTTCTTCATGCCCCAGTAAAACAACTCTACTGATATCAAAGACCGCAGTGAGCAGAAACAAATGTTTACTGTCAGCCCAAGTCAAAGGTATGTTCAGTGGTCAAATCAAGGAATGACCCGCCATGTGCTCAGATCTTGGACTATTGCATGCATGGCTATAGAACCAAGGGTAAAACCACAAGGTCTCTCTCTATATTGGTGTGTGTGTGTGTGTGCATGTGTGTGTGTATGCGTAAGACAACCATTACCCGATGTTCCAGATCTATGGCACTGGAAAGAGCTTTCTCAAAGGAAAGCCCAGGCAGTAGAGTTTTCAGCTGTCAGAATCCTACAGCACCAGATGGTTGATGCATGACTGAAGAAAAGTGCTCAGACAGCATCTTTCTAATACTGTCTTAGATTTAGTGACTGTAAAACACTGAAGTTGAAGTAAAGGTTTTCTGTATTATGATGTTCTAGCCTAATACATCCCAAAAGATATAAATATTATAAACAAAAACAAGAGCAGGCGGGGAGAGTCAATAAATTTCCTTAGAAGAACAGGTCTGGGGGCACCTGGGTGGCTCAGTCGGTTAAGCATCCAACTCTTGGTTTCAGCTCAGGTCATGATCTCATGGGTCAAGAGATCGAGCCCCACACTGGGCATTCATCAGGGAGTCTGCTTGAAGATTCTCTCTCTCCCTCTCTTTCTGCCCCTCCCCCCACTTGTGCATGCATGCGTGTTCTCTCTCTCTCTCTCAAATAAATAAATCTTAAAAAAAGAGAAAGAGAGAAGAAGAAGAAGAACAGGTCTGGATGTGGGATGCTAATTTTTTTTCCTAGGGCTGCCACAACAAATGACCCCAAATTCGGTAATCATCCTCTCACACTTTGGGAGGCCAGAAGTCCAAAATCAAGGGGTTGGCTCCTTCTGGAGGCTCTCTCTCTTGACTGCTGACGGTCACCAGCAATCCCTGACTCTCCGAGGCCTCTCACAGCATCACGGCAATCCCTGCCCCCATCTGCACATGGCCTTCTCTGTACCTCACACATCCTGTCTTCTTACAGGGACTGGTGTTTTCATAAGGACTCTCTAGCTCCAGAATGCTTTCATCTCGAGGTCCTTAATAATTACATCTGCCAAAGATCCCATTTCCAAATATGCTCATATTGTGAGTTTCTGTGCAGCCATGAACTTAGGCAGAACACTATTCAACCCACTCCAGATGCTATTCTTGCCCCATGACTTCCAAGCACAGAGCTTCTCTAGGTTCCAAATGGCAACGGGGGGGGTGCTTTTAGGTTGAGAATGGTAACTGAACACTTTCTACTAGAAGGTTAACAGAAACTATGCAGACATCTCTCTCAGTGTCTCCTGCGTAAGGGCTTTTGAAACGCTTTTTTGAAAGAGAACCTCCTGTGCTAATATAGTTCATCATAGTTTATCATTATCAATAAAACCTCAGGAAAATTAAAGCACAAAGAAATTGCCCCAAAAGCACTATCAGTTTGAATGAAATCCACAAAAGTTCCAAAGCAACAATAAAGCCTGGGGTCTGTGCCCTCTCCATTCATGAGGCATTTCAGCATTTCAAAAAAAAAAAAAAAAAAAAAAAGGATGCCAAGCACAAATGGACTGCTGTCCTAGATTTGAATGTGCGTGAATGTAAATAGCTGTTGGCTTAGAATAGTGGAAATCACAAATGGTTATTGCCGCTTTCATTCAGGTGGGCTTTTTTTTAATGTGGCTTTAGTTTTTTCTATCATTAGTGATGAGAGAAATACCTTTTGTTTAGCTAAGCACAGGAAGAAGGGCCCCAGCCTCCCATCAGAATAGAGAGTGAACAGATGCAGCCCCAGGTAGCACAGACCCGAAAGTCCTTTCCTAATATAAAATTTAGGGCTTTACTGTGACAAAATATCAGAGAAGGCTAAGTGTTGGCTTCAAAAAAGGAAGGTCAACTTCTGCAGCTCTTTCTCAGGCAACAATTCCTGATGTTCCATTATTCTTTGTTCCTTGCAGTGGATGGTGGGCTTCACTTAGAAAGCATTATAGGAGAATGAAGTAAATGATACTAAAAGTGCCTACATTACACTTAGAAATCTGGCAGGCCCTGGAAACCTTCTTTTCTGTCTAATTCTATGGCTTTCAGCACAAGGAAATTTGGGGGAGATGCCACTAAAATAGATATTAAGGAAGCAAATGTTACCTTTCTTTTTTTACATCCTTTTTTTTTTATGGTACTGTTTCATTCAGTTGGATTAAAGAGTATGTTTCCTATCAAAGAGTCAGGGCTTTGAAGTCGTGTTGGTTTATTGCTTTCTCTTCATTACCAATATCCCTTGAACCAATCTCTTCCAAGATTAGTCAGTATGTTTATTTCAGAAATGCAGAAAATGAGAGTTCTTCACTTCCATATCCATGCATAGTGCTCTGCACGACTAGGCAATCTATAAAAATTGGTTGAAATAAAATGACACAGAGACAGAAACCACCCTTCAGAAATTCACTGTTCAGATGTTAGAATAGAATTGACAAAAAGAAGGACCATGATGTATTCAGGATTGGGAGAGTTCTAGCTCTTGATGCACGCAAGAATGCCATTTCTCTTCTGGGGTTCTGATTGCCACACTGTTGTATCCTTTGAAGTAAGAAAGGTAGAATTGTTCAAACTCTGGAATTATATAAATCACAGCCAAGAAAAAAAAGAGGAAGAAGCCAACACTGGTCTATTTTACTTCAAAGCTGCATACTTTCAAGCCACCTCACATGTGTTAAATTTCTCAATGTTACAATACGTCATTCTTTGGCCTCACAGGAAATTTGAACCACCACGTTGAGCAATCAATAAAAATCCTCTTCGTTTTCACAACACCCAAGCAATATTTTCTAACTTTGTTTTGAGTCACTCGAAGCAAGCTTTTTACAGTTCCTTTGATATGTACTTCTATAAAGAAACACCCTCGTGTTTCTGTTTCAAAAATCTAATGCTCTTTTGAAATATATTTCTAAAATTATGTCTTGGCAATCCTGGATTATAAGAAAAAAAATGCTGAGGTACAGGCAGGCTTCAGAAGAGATGGCATTTGAAAGATCACTGGAGCTGCATTCCAGTTAAGATAACAGGACACTGGTTTGGGGGAACCGGCAGAGGATTGTTGAACGTGTAAACCTCATCACTGTCTCTAAATTAGTAATAACTGCAGTCCCAGCTTTGAAAGACCCAGATGCTAACACGCACTGAAACTGTGATAGATAGTAGAGCAGTGGGAAATGATATTTAAAAAAATAATAACAATAAAGACTCGGCATTATCAGCTGTGTAATTGAGCTGATAATGTGAATGTCTCTTCTTTGTAATTTTTTGAAAGGATTTTCCAGAATATTGCCAAAGCTGATACAAGAAATGGACGTGTAACAATCACTCAGAGTTAATATGAACATTCAACATCCTATCATATTTGACTCAGACCTTCGTTTTTATGAAAGATCACAAATACTACAGATAAAACTGATGGCTTTTCTGACCCCTCCCCCATCCCTGGCATCAGTCACTACCCTATATTTGTTGAGTATGCAATCCATATTTGTACGTACTTGTAATGAACACATATTTGAAAATGTACAAATCATATATACAGTGTTGTATTTTTTAATTTATGCAAACGTTATCACACTGTATGTAACTTTCTACAATTTGCTTTTGTTTTTACTCAACCTTAGGTATTCCGAAACCCATCCCTATTTATGCATTCATATAGTTTATTCAATTTGCTGTAGAATACCCGGATAAACAATGTGTTTATCCCTTTCCCTACGTATGAGAATTTGAGGGTTTTTTTTTCCTTTTATAAATGATGCTATCATTTGCACAGTTACATACCCTAGAATTTTCTAGGACATATATCCAGAAATGGAATAGTTGGGTCATGGTATCTATGCATTTTCAACTATAATAGATGTTGCCGTGGGGTTCTACAATGTGCTTCTTCCAATTTACCCAATCACTAGAATTGTATGAGACTTTCCACATTTTCCCCAGTACTTGATTTTTTGTACCTTTATAATATGTTGTTCTGATTGGGTTTAAAATAAAATCTCATTGTTTCATTTTGCTTTCATACATTATTAATGAAGTCAACCATTTTTTCATATTTGTTCTCTCTTTCCATTTCCTTTTCTATGGTTACCTGTTCATATATTCTGCCCATTTCTCTACTGAGTTGTTTATCTTTTTCTGTCAGATTTGTGGTATACATTCATACTTTTCGTGGCTTATGATTATAGATCTATTGTGTATGTTGCAAATATCTTCTGTTGCTCATCTGTTAACTTTGTGGTGTACTTTTTGAGCAAAAGTTTTAAATCTTTATAAAATGTATCAAAGTTTGTCTTTCTTTGTAACTTCTTGAGGTATCTGGTTTAAAAAATTCTTTCCTACAATTTGGTCGCAAATACATTTGCCATATTTTATTCTAACATTTTAATGTTTAGGACTTTAATATATATTTAGGACTTTTGTAAATCTTATGAAGTATCAATTTATATCAGTTAAATTTAAAATATAAATATTTTAATAATTAAATAGTATATACTAATGTATTTTATATTCCAATATTGATATATTTTTCAATGTTTGGGATTTTTATGTGTAATCAGGTATTTAATGTATATTTAGAACACACAGTTTTTAGATTTTCCTCTTTCTTTATAACTTCTTGAAGGTATCTGGTTAAACAAATTCTTTCCTAGCCTGCGGTCATATTTTACTACATCTTATTCTAACATTTTAAAAATGTCTTCATTTGAATACAGTTGACCCACCATGTTACATTAGTTTCAGGTGTACAACATAGTGATTCGACTTCTCTAAGCTACCATCTGTCACCGTACACTATTACAATACCATTGACTATATTCCCAATGCTGTGCCTTTTATTCCCATGATCTACTCTATCTATAACAGGAATCCTGTATCTTCCTCTTCCCTTCACCCATTTTGCCAATCCCCTGACCACCCCCCAAATCTGGCAACCATGAATTTGTTCTCTGTATTTATGAGTGTGTTTTTTTGTTTGTTTGTCTGTTTATTCATTTGTTTTGGGTTTTTTTTTTTTTTTTAGATTCCACATATGAGTAAAATCATATGGTATTTGCCTTTCTCAGTCTGACTTATTTCACTTAGCAAAATACCCTCTAGGTCCATCCGTGATTAAAAAATTAAAAATAGAAATACCATATGATCCAATAATTCTACTACTGGGTATTTACCCAAAGAAAATAAAAACACTAATTCAAAAAGATGTAAACACCCTATACTTATTGCAGCATTATCCTAACATTTTAATGTTATTTTATTTTTCTTTTTATCATGGAGAATCAAGTAGCTCAAATCCTTTTATTGAAATGACTATGGTCCCATATAGGCTTTAGTCTATCTTGAAGGCTCTCCATCTGTTCTATTTATTCCGGAACTAAAATATTAACGTAGATTTACTAACACTCTTGTTCTACCACAATATTATGGCAGAAATACTTAACTGTGCTCCTGAATTTAACAGGAATGCTTCTAACATTTTCTCGTTAAACACAATGCCATAGTTTTCTGAACGTCCCCTTTTAATCCTAATTTGCACGAAACATTAATGTAAACATGCTGACTTGTATTGACTGCTGCTCATTCTGTAGCTTTAGAAAACTAATATAAGGCATTTTCCTTTAACCTATAAATTGGGTGGATTAGATAAATAAATATTTTTGGATGTTAACTAGCCTTCCATTCCTAGTATAAATCCTATTTTACTTTTTACTCATTTCTTTTAAACCCATATATTTTCTTGCTGATATTTTATTTAGGATTTCTATATCTATTCATAAATAATGCTATTGTATAATAATTTTGTTTTTATGTATTGTCCTTAATCAATTTTGTTATCAAATTTGTAATAATCTAAAAAAAAAAATAAGCTAGGTATCTCTTCACTTTTTCTCTTTTCCAAGACAGGAAATATCTATTTCTTAAAACTCTAGCAAAATCATCTATAAATCTTCCTGGACCAGAACTCTATGGGGGTGATTTTTAATTAGTAAATTAATTTCTTTGCCATGGATTGTTTCATTTTTATTTTTCTATTTCTCCTTGGGTTTGTTTTGGTAAGTATATATTTCACTCATAAATGCCCATTTACCCACATTTTCAAATGTGTTCATATATTACATACTCATAGTACTCTCTTATGATTTCTATATTCTCTTTTCTAGTCTAACTGACCTCTTTTCAACCAGGCAAAACAGATTCAGGCTAGATTTCTTTTGAGGTCATCATTTCCATCCAGTCAACCACTATTTCATCAAATATGCATGGATTTAGAAGAGTCCCAAAAAGCAGCTAATACAACCACCTAAGCCCAGAAATCAAAATCAGAGTTAGTTTAAGTAGAATTCAATTTTTTTAATTTTTTTATTTTTTTAGTGTAAAATACTTTTATAGTTGTTGGCCTTTAGTTACATCATAATCTATGTATTATCTATTTGCATAATATTTACATCACTATAAGATTTTATAGGTAAACATTTCAATTAGGTATTCTTATTTATAGGAAAAACAATCACTGGGTAGAAATATGTAATATTTAATTTTCTCTCCCAATATTAACATCAGTCATGAAGAAATAACCAAAGCACCACCTCCATCTGGAGGAAGCTAATGATAATTCTGGAACATAGGAAGCAACAGCCTTTGGAACAGCAATATATAAAACCTAGGCCTACAGTATAATGCATATAAAAGTCGACAGTAATTTTTTTCAAATGTGAAGAAAACAAGCTATTTTTTCGACAAAATTAAACAGAGCACCCCAAATTGGAATTATTCAGCTGACTTTTGTTTTACAGCAACATTCCCTGATGAGATGACTCACAGACAATGACTTCTGAAGAAATTCTGTTAGGGGTAAAGATGATAGATTGCTTAGGTCAAAAAGTATTTTTAAAACCTGCACATAATTTCCTACTCTTGGAGACTTAAAATGCAAATAAACATAAAAATATGTTTGATTAATTTTGCAATAAAGAAATCTGTTCAATTTTGTTAACCCAGTTTTTTAAGAGTATTTCATAACAGACCCCTTTTTTCCCACATGGCAGCTATTTTGGGTCATGGAATATGCTTTGGAAAACACTACTGTGGTAGCATTTAATAGAGTGTAACTTTGAAGGGAAAATAGAAAACACGCATACAAATCAATGTGATAATCTATAGATAGGTTCATAATTCATATATAGAATACAACTAAAGTCCAAAGCACTAGCCCTTAAGAGTAGCTAAGTTATCAGGACTCACTTTTAAAAAACACAGAGTTAAAATTCTTACCTGTCTGCATTTCCAAAATGCTTTTTCCCCCAAACACAAGGTAGCTGATACCCTATGCATGTAAGAGAAGAATCATACAAGCTTTCTTCTCTCTCCTTACACACACACACACACACACACACACACACTTTGGGGAAGGGTATGAGTAATATACCATTACTCTTCTTTTAGAACACAAAAAGGAAATAGTATTAAGCTATCCCTAACACTGGCCACATTTAGATACCCATTAATACACCCAAATTCCTGTATTAGGAACTGTCAATGTGACTCTCCTTTTTTATTGAATTTACTTAGAGGACTAACTAAATAGACTTTTATTTATTTAAGTGCTGCTGGAAATATGAGAAAAAAGGAAAAAACACACTCTTGCTAGGATCTAGGGAATGCTGACCTGTCTAAATGTCTCTTTCCTTTCTCTTGATCATCTATCTTTACACTCCGGAGGACCAAAAGTAACTGAATAAACATTATCTTGTCCTTGGCCTTCACCAAGCAAAATTGTTTATATCTGAGACCATTTCCCTTTAGAGTCTGAGATCATTATTTTAAAGTAAATTGTCAAATGCTCCATAGTTGATCTCAGTTCAGTTCTGCCATTTGCTGGTCTATGAACCAAGTCCAGGGCATGACATTAAGCCTGTGACTACATAACATGAGAAAAATATTTTAAGGCAGAATAAAATACCACGTACAGTTCCTGGCAGTGAATCTTAACAATTGAAATATCCTTGTCCAAGCAAACACTTCAAAACACTGTTTCAGAAATATGACAATCATGCCTACCACACATATAGAGGTAAGAACTTAATGAGATAATGAATGTGAAAGAGCACAGTGCTGTAACAAGTACAATGGATTTTCAATAAACATTATTTGAATAAGAATTTATTTAAATGTATTATTACCTGTGATTGAGGAGGGTAAAATTTAACCAAATTAAGCAGCATTCATTTCAGGAAGTATTTTGGCCATATAAGGGAGCAGAATATGTGACTCCAAGATATGCCTCTCTGGCATGTGAATTATTTTGAGCTGAAGGCAGTTTTGAGCAGACTCAAAAAAAAAAAATTTACCTCTCTTTTAACTACCTAAAATAATTTAGATGGGGAGGGGCTGCTGGCTTAAAGAAAGAGCTCTTACCAGAGATAATTTCCATCTAAATGACCTATCTGTATGGCAGGGCAAACTGCTAATTATCAAACATCTGCTCTTCTTATCTTCCTGTGAATTACCCTCCTCCCCTCAAGCCCCAGGACATATCCCATTCCTTTGCTCAAGATGGCATATAAGCCTCAATTGCCCAACTTGTCCATGGATCCCATATGCATACATACATAATTAACTTTCTTCCTCCTGTCAATCTGTTTTGTGTCAATCTACCCTCCACAGAATCAAGAAAGGTAGAGTAAAATTTTTTCCTCCCCAACAGCCATCTGGCTGCTTGTTTCCTTATTTTTCTTTTTTAAGATTTATTTATTTATTTGAGAGAGAAATCGCATGAACACAGAGGGAGAGGGCACACAGAGAGAGGGGGAGAAGCAGACTCTCCACTGAGCAGGGAGCCCAATGCAGGGCTTGATCCCAGGACCCTGGGATCATGACCTGAGCTGAAGGCAGATGCTTAACCAACTGAGCCACCTAGGGGCTCCTTGTTTCCTCCTTTAACCACCAAACAGACCTTCAAAATATCCGAATGGTGGCATGAAAAATGTTGACCCAGCTCACAATCTGCATTTAGTCTTTGGTTCAGAACTGCTCTCCCCAGCTATTTCTCTCACCTGATAACACCCTGTTTCTGACACTTCAGCTGCCAATAGGCTCCTCACTTCTTCATTTTTATCCTCTTGAAAATCTCAATATTTCTGAATCTTCACTCAAAATACATGCCCTTATTTATTCTTATTTCCCCTAGGGTCCAGAATGCATTTGGCCTCCCTGCCCTAAACCTCACCTTCCTTAGAAGACAGTTTTCACTAGGTTTTTCAGGCACTGAGGGAGGGAACAAGTATGTAGTGGACTGAGTGTCTTGCCCTAAGACGTATTTTTTGCAGCAAAGTTGGGATTGAGAATTGAAACCAACATAGTTTCCTGTGCTAACAAATTCTGAGACAAAGCGTACTTTCCCAACCCTGTGTGAAATAATCGTGGGACCAAACAGACTTTCCAATTTCCTAAGTGTCCTAATTTCTTAATTTCCTATTTCCAGTTTTCTAACAGTAACAGGGCTCAGGCAAAAATAACAGCTATTTGGTCTAAGATATACTTATTCCTGGGTGGTAAACCAACTAAAATAGTTAACTTGTCAAAACTAACAGCTCACACATTAATTCTTACTTCAAGACCTTTACCTTACTGTGCCTACCATAAATGTCATAAATTCTGTCCAATTTCAACTATTAAAAGTACCCAGCTCAGGTCCCTAAATCCCTTTCAATATCCTTCCTTAATTCACTCCTATTACAATATTACTAAGACACAATCTTACATAGTGTCCCCCTTATTGCAGTAAATCTAATAAACTTAGCTTTGGTTGATCAACAGTTTTTTCTGGTGGCTTTTCCATAACCAACAAACACAAAGTGACCCCAAAATCAGTGTTTGTTTGTCTTCTCTACTACCCTAATTCCTTATCATATGGTCTTTTGTATTTAAAGATAAAAGTTTCCCTTTAAAATGTGAACCTTATGTATTGCTGTTAAGATTTAACCTAAGTCTATTCATATATAGTATATATTTCACTGAATGGCACATGGTACAGATTTTATTAATAACAGCACTAACAATAAAAGCAACTATCTTTTATGCATCTTCCAAGTTCGAGACACTTTATATGCATTATCTCATTTATTCCTAACACCCTGTCAGCAAGGCAAGTTATTTTCCCCAATTTTACGTGACAGAATTGAGTTTCAAAGAGGTGAAATAACTATCCTAAGCTCACACAGCCAGTAAGTACTGGAGCTTGGATTTAAATCTACATGACCTGCCCCCAGAGCCCAGGTTCTTAAATGTGCTGTACTGTTTCGAATTTTAAAATAGCTCTGATGTGAAAAAGCATTCTTTTTCTACTATATAAAAATATATTAAAGGGGTGAAAATATCAGAAAACACATAGAACTTCTGGAGCAAAGACCTGGGTAAAATTTGCTGTGTAAGGATTAGATGGGGGCTTGCTAGTGAGGGAATAACAAAGGCAGAATTCTATTCTGGCCAGCTGAGGAGTAATAAAAATTTGGCAATTGAGGTGGAGAAATAGCAATTTTCATACTTTGCTGGTGGTATTATAAATTGGTAAAAAAACTCTATAGTACATGCGTTGGTAATGTCTAACAAAATTATACACATAAACACACATGTTCTTATATACACATAAAACATAGCTGAAAAAATACATAAGAAAGGGAACAAGAAAGACTGGGAAAAAGGGATTGTGAAGGAAATCTCTTCACTGTATAACTTTTACAAGTTTTGAATTTTAAATCATGTGAATGTATTCCTTATCAAAATATAAATATAATTTTAAAACAAACTACTGACTATTTCAAAAGACCTCTACTCTGACCAGTTTAGATTCAAGAGTAACTGGTGGTTTTATACCCATGCTTCCAACCTGCTCAGTCCTGTTCCCAGCACTGCCTGGTACATATCTAATGGCTAAATTTCTTATAAATATAAAAATAATACAATTTCCTTAATCTGCAAATGTCAGCAAACCCCACTGGAACTTCAATCCATATATATGTTATACATATACAGCCTATTCTATTTTTATTTTAGTATCAGTATTTTTAAGAAATATTTTAATCTATTGCCTTACCAGATGCCCTCAACATTTGCAAAGAGCATGGGGCAGTGAAGGAATATGTTTTGTCAGTAGTTGAGTATTGTCTTATTTAAGAAATGAACTTTTCATAGATCTGAAATTTAAAATGTTTTTTTGAAGTGGAGGGAAATAATTTACAAAGCCTGTGGAGACTCTGACTGTGTGTGAGTGAATGAAAGTAAGATGACTCAACTTCAGTGATAGAAGAGGCAGGATCTCCTTCAGCTCTGGACTCATGTGTGGGAGGCAGCCACCCTTGGAGCGGCCACTTATGACAACCTCTTCCTCAATGTGGGAGATGCCACGGAGAATTTAGACAAGTGTGAGAACACTTTGATATTTCCTCTCAGCCGTGGCTATGTGCCCTCTCAACAGGTGAGCAAGACTTTAAGTTAGAAGGAGGCAGGAGAGTGCCACTGGGCAACCCCAGAATGCCCACCACAGTTTCGCCATTCAGAGGTCATGGGCCCACATGTGCCACAGAAGGGGAAGTTCATGTGAAACGCTAATACTGAGAGACCTCTGACACATAGGAGCCGAAATTCTTTGTGGGAGAGCACATTTCACTAACTCAGAGTTTGCAGCCCTAGAAAAATAGACCATCACTGATAGCCTTATATTACCCACCTAATGGCATTATTAGACTTCATTGTCATCATTCGTTACCATTTACTGTGTGCCTCTATATGCCAACCACAACAGTAGGAATTTTGCATACATTTTCTCTAACCATCACAGTGACCCTAGATGGCAAATGCAATCTCTTCTTTTTCATGAGGAGAAACTGGGGCTCAGAAAGTTTAAGTGACCTACCAAGATTACCTGGTAGGGCTAAATGGGAACTCAGGCCATCCTGACTCCTTGTACTACAAGATCCCCTTGTAACTACTTAGATGGAATTATGTACAAAAAGATTAGCAAACCAAATAGCATGAAACATACCTGAGGTCTACAAATGGTGTCAGTGGGTCTTACAATCTCTCAGCTTCCCACACTACACATCATCCCAGCTCACTCAGAGTCACCTGGCAAACAGCAAGGGTTCCATGTCTCATCCATCATCCGCCCCCCTGTGCCTACAAAAATTCACCACTCCCCATTCTCAGAGTGGGATGAAGAGCTGTCTTCTAGCCAACTGTCTTTCTGTGTCATCCATACCCCCTCAGCTCCTCTGAACCACAACCTCCTTTAAAGCAGGTATGTCTCCCTAGCAGGCATCTTCTCAAGGATCTCTATTTTAGGGAAGCAGGAAGGGCAAAGAGTCTACTACCCAGAACATTTATTTTCTCCTGATGTGGACTTTCTCTTGGTCACAAGTCCATCTCAAGTAGAACTGTTCTATACGGTATTTCAAGTCTGTATGTCTTGGATATCTCCCTCTCTTTTCACAACACACCTTCTGAACATCAGGCTTTCTCAAAGGAAGATGATATGTCTCAAACTCATTAGGCATTCCCCTTCTTCACACTACGGGTTATAATGGTTTAGCAAGAACTGACAGGAAGAACGTGCATGTGTCAATAAAGGAGCTAGCGTCCTCCCTCTTGTTCAGCCGTGAACAACAACAGGGCAGCCACCTAAACCATGGCATGGAGCTCAACTGCCTCATGATCCAGAAAGACACATGGCTTCTGGTATCTATGGCCAAAAGGAAAAGTTACCGTTACTTAACACACACACACACACACACACACACACACACACAAACACACCAACTCTTATCCATTCTATAGGCTTTAGGAGCCAAATTTTACCCTTTTTTTGGAGAAACTTTCTCTGACTTACCTCTCCCTAAGCTGAACTTTCTATCCTCTGAACAAATGACAGATGACAGTATTTATTGTCTATGCCTGTTGGCACTTGACATATACAATATTATTTTCACACAATTAGTAGCTTCTTAAACTACACTATAAGTTCCTTGGGAATAGGAACTAAATTTTGTCTATGACACCCAGAATGATGCTTTTCCCAAGGCAGACATTCATGAAGAAAAAGTTTAAACATAAAACAATACTTTTAAACTAAAGTTTTAAAATGTAAACATTATCATGAATATTGTATCCCTTCAAGGTTATACTTGAGTGTTATACACTTATTCAAAGATATTTCTATTAACTCAATACAGGCATGATAACCCTCTTGTTTCATTACCCTCATATTATTTTAAATTTATTCAAAAAATAAGTGTCATAAATTACCATGAGCTAGGAATTTGATAGATACTGAAGACTCAAAGTAGAACAAAGCACCAAACAACAAGAAACCTATAAGTTATACGAAGGAAGAAGCCATACATGAAGATGTACTATAAGAGATATGTGGGAAAACTGAGGTGTGAACCACAATCAGTAGCAGCCCAGAGCAGGCCCATGTCACTATGATCTTTTAGTGACATCCAAGCCAGCTGCAAAGTGCAGTCCTCTCCAGGAGCTTCTAGGACAAGTACAACTTTTATAGAGAGAGAAAGGGAGGGCATTTCAGAAAAGACAACAGCCTATCCAAACATTGTAAGCAGGCAAGACTCATGGTGTGCTTGAGAAAAGCAAGAGGCTGGAGCTAATCTTAATCCTTTGAGGATAGATTTAATTCTATTTTAGAACCTGTCAAAGATTTTTCAAAGCCAAGTCTGAAGGACAAAACAGTAGATAAACGCTTGGGAAGACCATCTGGGCTAATGGGTCATGAACTTGCTCTGGGGGAGTGTCTAAGATAGAATTAACAGATTTGAACACCACCACAAATAGTTACTTAAGGGTATAAAGCTCTCTTTGATGCATACATTTTGTTAAGTCTGTTTGAAAATTAATCTTAACTTCTTCCAATCCAAACTTCCTATTTATCATTCAACTAAAGAATTAGTGATTTGTGAAGAGTAGAAGTTAATAAAATCCTGACTTCAAATTATGTTTGACATTATTGGCCCAAGTACTATAAAGACATAACTCTGTGGTGTTGGGTTAAACAACTGGAAACTATTAGAAATAAGAGCACATTTTTTTCTTTTGGTATCAAACTATATATTACTTATAGCTAAAGGCAAAGAAATAAAATGTTTTCAACTTTTTCTAGGATCATTTATAAGGTTTTATCCCATGCTATATTTTTAGTGATTTTATTGGATCTTGCCAAAAGAATAAGCGTATTATTGTCAAAAAGCCAAATTAACCTTTTAGTCTTTTGATCATCAAATAACTAAATGTTTATGGTAGAAGGTGTGGAAAATACTGGAAAGCCCAAAGGAAAAGGATAAAAATTACCTATGACTCTTACTACATTTATTATTCTGGTAAATGTCTCTCTGGGTCATTTTTCCACTCATTTTTTTTTCTATTCTAGTCCATTTTTTTTCAAAATTATAATCATTACATAGATGTTTTGTATCATAATTATTTTGCTTAATAATATATGAATATTGACCACTAGAAATTTAAATTTAGTTTTTTCCAAATAAGAAAGCAAAAGAAAAAAGTGATCAATTTGGCATAGAGTATCATTTTTTTTCAATATTGAGGAATAATCAACATGGCTTCACTAACCATGATGCCCTGCTTGGCAAGCATGCTCTGTGGGGACAGTTTATTTGGTGAGACCCACCACAGACTTAAGATAACTAACTCCAAATGGATCCTTTGTTTTATTCCATAAAAATAAAAGTTTCTTACTTTTAATGGCATGCAGATTTAATTTCTTTCATACTGCCTTTCACTGGAATGCCATTCAATACAATGGTCACAAAGACCACCAGCACACATTTGGCCTTCCTTCAGGCAAGGCCTGCTTTGTTGCTGAAAGGTAATTTTCCCTGTAAATTCTGTTTTATGTCATTGGTGGGGGGAAATGCAAACAGATACTAAAGCATTTAATGGGGAAAAAATGATTTCCATGGAATTAGCCAATATTTGAAGAATTTCAAGAAAGAAAAAAAATCAGGAATAAAGTTTTAACTCACTGAAAGAGATAAGAAAATTAATTGAAATGCTGAATCAAGTACACTGATGTCAAATCACAATTTATGTTAGAGATGTAAAAGATACCGGAAGACCCAAATAAAAAGAATAAAACCCAACCCTGACTCTTGCAACCATAACTTTGGTAAATGTCCCTCCCAATCTGAGATGCCTGGGGTCTACCCAAACTATCACATGGGGTAGAATCCATCTTCCAAGACAGGTTTAGGGCAGTGATTTTCACACTACAGATCACACCCCTTAGGTAGATGGTAAAACCAACTTAGCATATCACAGTTAGTATTTTAGAACCTGAAATAGAATAAAATAGAGGAGTGCCTGACGGTGGCTCAGTCAAAGTTGAGCATCTGGCTCTTGATTTCAACTCAGGTCATGATCTCAGGGTAGTGAGATCGAGCCCCTGATGCACTCAGCGGGGAGTCTGCTTGACCCTCTCCGTCTGCTCCTCCCTGTTCTACCCCCTCCCCCTAACCCCCACCCAATCATGCGCTCGTGCTCTCTCTCTCTTTCAAATAAAAAATAAATAAAACCTTTTTTAAGTTTAGAATAAAATAGAAAATATTAGAGTGAATTGCACAATGTAAGAGTAAATATAATTTCTAAAACATTTGTTTCAGGTTTGTATGCCAGTGGGTAGGTAGATCCTGAGTAGGTCTCATTTTAAATGTTCAAAATTCCCTGCTCGGAGCAGAGCTTTCCAAGTGCCATCCTATTGATGGGCTCACAATGGATTACATTTAAATGGGACACACTGATTTCACCAGCTCTCAGGGTAGCTGACCAGGGCCCAAGTTTGTGGGAACCCCCAGAACAGTTCCCTGAAGGGGTGAGGCGTTATCTGGGATTCTCAGAAGACACCGAGAGTGCAGAAAGGACTGTTGGTCATGTGGCCGTCCTTGCTGGCAGCACACACAGCAGGGTCATCCAGAACATGCAGCTCACCCACAATGTTCTGGCTCTGGCCAAGACGTCCATCTGGATAACTAGTTCTGTAACCAGCTGAGATCACACCACTGCCATTGTCCCGGGGAGAACTAAAGGAGTTAATTTTTTAGGTTCTCAAGAATCAGAAAATGTGGCTCAAAATAAGGTAGGTGTGCAATTGGGGCAGGATGTCCCAGGAAAGATCTCCAAATCTCTGTGTTCATATATATTAAGCCTATCTATCCTTTTGCAATAGACATGCCCTTTTAGTGACATCCAAGCCAGCTGCAAAGTGACTGCTTTAACAATCACGTGGGTCATCTGCAAATTAAGTTTGATCTTTATTTTGGAAAACTTATTATAAAAATTCTATGATAAAATTCAAAATTCATTCACATTATCATAAGATATTTCATCCTTACATTTCATATTTGAAATAGGAAGAATATTTGACTCTACATAAAATGTCAAATGTTATACATTTTTAAATGGTTGTAAAAATGGCTTTAAATTTTATATCACCTACTTGTGCAAAATAATTCTTAAGAATGCAGAAAGAATTATTAAGAACTCAGAAAGATCACTGTTAAAGACTTTTAATCAAAAGCTTCATTAACCATTTCAAACTGATATGAAATGGTAATGTTCACAGAAGCAAGCTCAAACAATATTATCATTAAAATTTTTGAGCAGAAATTAATTAAATTTTATATAAATTCACTAATTAGCATTTTTGGTTTTGTTTTTACAGCATAATGACCTACAATATAAAGGAAATACAATGCACTTTTCAAACCAAACCCCATCAACCATCAAATCAAAATACTTAAAATATATAAAATTATATATATATAAGGTGATTTTTTTGTAGAGAATGATATCATGTAACTAAAGAATAACTGGAACAAGTCACTGCTGCCCAGTTTCTCCTCTTCTTTTTATCATGCTGAAGATCAATGCAAGTTAATTTGAACAAGGCTCAGAACATATCACTGATAGCCATATAGGTGCTGCAGAGGGGAGAGGATAAAACTGAAATGGGCTGGTCTTTCACAAAGAACTGCAAATGGGCATTGCCACCACCCACCAATGCAATTGATGATCTTTGTAGCTTATTCAGAACAACCTTTTACAGCAAAGTTTTTGTGATGGTTAATTTTACATGTCAACTTGACTGAGCTGATGGATGCCCAGAGAGCTGGTAAAATATTATTTCTGGGTGTGTCTGTGGGTGAGTCCAAAAGAGATGAACATTTGAATCCATAGACTGGGTAAAGAAAGTCACCCTCACCATGTGGGTGAAACATCACCTCATCTGTTAATGGCCTAAAACAGAATCAAGAAGATGGGGGGAGGTCCAATTCACTTTCTCTGCTTGAGCTGGGATATCCACTTTGTCCTGCCCTCTGCCATCGGGAATCCTGATTCTTGGGTCTTCAGATTCAGACTAGGGCTTATACCATTGGTTCCCCCTGCTTGTCAGGGCTTCAGGTATTGGCTAGAAACCTATCACTGGGTTTTCTGAGTCTCCAGCTTGCAGATGGCAGACTGTGGGACTTCTCAGTCTCTGTAACTCATGAGCCAATCTCTCGTAATAAATATATTTCTATATGTCTGTATACGTTGTATTGGTTCTGTTTTTCTGGAGAACCTTAATAAGGTTCTGTAATTGATGTGGCTGACCTAGTGGACCCACTTGGGCACCAGCCCAGGTGGAGTTGACAATCATCAGAGTGTCTGCAATACTTGGAGACAGACATCCTTCACTAGAGACTGCAGAGTAGGCACCTGCCATTTTACTTGTGGACTGGGAATGGTTTCCCTCTCATTTTACATACTTGTTCTTTGTCATAAGTCATGTTCTGTGTATTCAGACCATGAGTTTCAAGAGAAGGAGCTGTTTCACCAACATCTAATAGGTGCACAATAAACATGTATGGATAAACAAATTAATGGGACAATAGATTTCATCCATTCTAGTAAAAAGAGTAACTCCCTAACTGGCATCCAAGCTGGAAATGAATTCCCCACCACGACCAATATTTGGCAGAAACATGAAAACTTTGACAAATTCTTGTGTAACACCCAAGGAACGCCAAGCTGCCATGCGTTCATCCATGCACACATTACATGGTAGGCACCACAACAAGCATTCTCCTCATGGGTAGCAAATGACAGAAAGTGAGGAGACAGCTTCTGCCCTTTACTTCACCTTGACTGCAAAGCCTGAATTCCCAATCTGCCTTCGCTTTTCCACCCACTATAGTTCTGGGTAAACAATGATACACCGTGTAAGAAAAAGATCCAGTATAATTTGGAGACTGTGGGCCTCGGTGTTTCTTGACTAAGAGAACCGCATCCTAAGCTCTCTGGGGGCTTCCATTGTTTTAACGGCTTCTATTTTTTCATTTCTCCCCCTGCCCCATTAGCCCCTAATATAATATAAAGAAAGGACACTCCCAATATGTGATGGAGTCAAACTATCTGCCTAAAACAAAAAAGTGCGGGAAACAAACATCAGTTGAATCAGTAGGGAATTCCAGGAGGCTGTCCTTGCAGCTCTTACGAGTGGACAAAGGTGGCCCCCATCCTCTCAGGAGGTCTCCAGACTAGAGATGCTTCAAAGCAAATTCCCAAAACTCTGTCTTACAGGATAATATCTCTTAAAGGAGATAAAAGTCACCCCCACCCCCGCCGCTCTTTATACCTTTTGACAGTATTTTGGAAACAGCATGGGAAGTGACTCGCAGCTGAAAACCCATTTGCAGCATCACTGGGCCACTAAGGCAGCCCATTCCCAGCAGGCTTATTTGGAAAAATACGGCTTTACGTTTAACCTGGTGAGCTGCATGCTTCTAATAACATCCGGCAGTCCATAGCCGATTTTGAATATGCCCCGGGTTCCGAGTGGATCATGGAACTAAATCATCTCTTATTCCAGCCTGCTCATTTTGAACCGACTCATTTTACAGTGTGGTTAGCATAGCCTTTCCAGTTAAGGATGATTGCTCAAAGCACTTAGGGCAATGTTGTCTTAGCACAGCATCTAGAGTGAGGCAGTTGACACAAATTGCATCATATGCTGCTTGAGATTTAGTGTTGTTACTGCCAGGAGAATATTTTTGCAAAGGTTACTGATGTATAACAAAATAAAACATGCACCAAAACCAAACCCTCAATCAGCTTTCCTCTTTACTCCAAGATTCCAATTATATCACTTCCCTTAAATGTAGGCTACTAACCAAAAAGACAATCAACAAAATCTGTATTTCTTAATTAATATCAAAAACCTCTGGTATAATAACCAAGAAAATACTGTCCATTGTACAAATCCTTTGTTGCCAAAATAAAGACAATTGGCAGTTCTAAGATTTCATACCAAAAGTGCTATTTGTTTGTTTTATACTTCTTACTCTGTACTAAACCTGTTAATTGTAGAGTTCGAAAAACAATTGCAATGATTCATTTGTTCTCTCTGTATTCTGTACTGAAGGGAAAAAAAGGATAACAGAAAGAATAAAGTCACTATAAATATATGGAGGATATACCACCTATACTATAAGTGATCTCTGAGTAACAGAACATTCTGCTTTCATTTCCTGGAAGGATATTGTGCCGGAGGTCATAAACCTTAAAACTGCCCAATTAGATTTTATACCAAGCAATACAATTTAGCCTTCTGTGGATCCATGAACTCTGGCTCCCCATGAATTAAATGGGCCTGCAAATCACTACATACAAGATAACTTGCACAGTGTGTATATATTCCTATTAATTACTTCTCCGACGCTAATATAATTAAGAACTGGTCCTAATATGTTGGGTCCTTATTTTAATTGCAGTTCTACATCCTCTAATAATCTCAAAGAAAGCCCCTTTTGAGCTTATCTGGCTTAATGATCAGAACTTTCCTTTCTGTTTCTACAATTTCCATTTTAATTGCCCTGCTCTTTACAGGTCTAATTTTAGATGTAGTTGTAGTTAGGCATGGTTTTGGTGAGAGACGGTTTTTCTCTTCTAGAGAGACCCACCTATTCACTGTTTTTCTCAGTGGGTATGTGGGAAGGATTCAAACAAAACAGATGCAACCAAGAATAAAGAGATTTCAGTTGTTGTCATAAATTGTCATCATTAGTATGTTGATTACCTGTTACCTATAGTCATTTAATTGCACTGCTGGATATGACATAATAGTCTTCCAAAAGTGGTTAAGTGGGCCAGGAGGGCAATATACTGAACAGCTTAGGTCTTTCTTCCAGGTCTGGGGTCATCAGGATCATCATATCTTCCCAGACTGTGGCCTCCTTCAGGTGAGGAGTGAACATCAGAGAATCCACAAAAAGAAAAATATGCCACTAAAAAGGGAAATTTTCTCACCTCCAAACCATGATTGTGGTATATCTCTTTTTCTTTACTTTCTTTGAAAAGACAGCCTCCCAAACTTTCCAATGAGTAGGCTTAAATGGGTCAGTGAGTCTGTTCTGTTGAGATAACCTCTCAAACATTGGAAAACTATTCAATTTAACCCAAACCATCGAAGCTTCTAAAGTAACCTAAGCATACAAACACTCCTCTGGGAAGGTAAGTATTTCTAGTTCAAATTTCAGCCTTAAAAAGAATATATAGAGTAAAAGAAAAAAATCACTGATGATGGGGGAATAAATCCACAAATTTTTTTAAGATTATTAGTTTGGTATTAAATGAATTAAGACTAATTCTGGGACCAGTCTGATATTTTCTTTAAATCTTGTTTTCAAATCTTGCAAGATAACGTTTTGAAACAGTTTTTTTAAAAGAGCTAAAAAAATAAATCCCAAAAACTTAGAGAGCAATAATATAGAAAGGATTATGTATGTGAGATTGTATGAAACCAGAACCTTAACATGAATATTCAAGATGATCCAGCGAAGACTAAATGAAAGGTATAAATGCATGCCACAAAATAGGCGAACTTGAAAACATTACACCACGTGAAAGAAGCCAGTCACAAAAGACAACATTTTAAGTGACTCCATTTATAGAAAATGTCCAGAATAGACAAAGGCATAGAAATAGAAAGTGAATTAGTGTTGCAGGGTCTGGATGGGTGTTGGGATGACAAAGGGGAACAACAGCTAATGAGCACAGGATTTCTTCTCAGGGTGATGGAAATGTTCTAAAATTGATTATTGTGATGGAGGCACAACTCTGCAGATACATTAAAAGCCATCGAATGGTACACCTAAAATGGGTGAATCACATGGTGTGCAAAATATGTATCAGTAAATCCGTGATGTTAAAAAAAAACACAAAATTCAGCATGCTAATGTCTACATAAATAAAGATAAAAATCACCCTGTATCAGGAATCTTGACAATCACGGACAATGAATTTTCTTTTAAAACATTCCTAAGTTGGTCACACAGACCAGAATCACCAACATTTAGAATCTGTCTTTCAAAAAAGAGGTAAACATCTTATACACTATCTCAGGAAGGGTAAAGTTGGACAGTGGAAAAATTCACCTATATCATGAGGCCAAATTCTTCCCTATTCTACCAAAAGGGGCTATGGATCTGCTGCCACAAAGGGAAAAGGGCTATTCAGCATCCACATTAGATCATCCACTTGATCAGTCTGTCCATTCAGATGGACCAAACCACTAAGCTACTGCTCGCCTCTCTGGCTAGCTCTATGACCCTCAATACCAATTTGTCCGTATGTCCTCAGACACAGTGTACACACACATCCTAGCCAAGTGTTGTGTGGACATCCCCTGCCCATCTCACTGTATCTATAAAAACAGAGATTCACAATTCAACACCCAACTGAAATAAACCTAAATAAAGAATTCTAAGTGACCAGTTTTTCACTTATGGCACAGAGAACTGTCTCTAAAAACACAAAACAAAATTAAATAAAGCACTCGTGAACAGAGCCAGAGGCTGGTTTTACCAGTCGGCCCCCAACCCTACATAGGCTGCAAGTGACAGAAGTCAGTTTCATTCCTTTTGACAAATTCTGCAGGCATCATCCATTTCATTTACAAGCTAGGGAAGCCAGGTCACAGAGGGCCTGAGCAATGAATTCACAGCTTTATGAAACTAGAAATTAAGGCTCCTATCTCAACCTTTTTAAACAAGAAGACAATTTGTAAAGGCACTCGGATCATGCCTACATGTTTACCATACTTTAATTTGGGGGCGGGGGATTTCTATAAATCCAATAATGGATTTAAAAATAGATGAAGAGGGGGGCACCTCTGTGGCTCAGTCATTAAGCGTCTGCCTTCGGCTCAGGTCATGGTCCCAGGGTCCTGGGATCGAGCCCCACATCGGGCTCCCTGCTCCACAGGAAGCCTGCTTCTCCCTCTCCCACTCCCCCTGCTTGTGTTCCTTCTCTCGCTGTGTCTCTCTCTGTCAAATAAATAAATAAAAGCTTTTAAAAAAAATAAAAATAGATGATGAAACAGAGGGGATGAATAGATAGCTGATGATGATAGACAGATGATGATGATAGACAGATAGATGATAGATAGATGGACAAATAAATAAATCAAGACTTGAAAAAAGCATATTAAGGGTGAAATTCAAGATCAGTTGAAAGTCAACCAAAGCCAGGGCTGCTCATGTCTCTGACTTCTGGGGAAAAGAGGTATGTGTCAAAGACATTACATGTCAAATGTACTAGTGCCCATCAAACCTTTCTTAGCAATAAGGGAATATTCACCATTGACTTAGACTAAGTCACTTGTCTGGTGATCCTGGCAGCAAACGTCAGAAAATGTTGCCCTTCACTTTATCTGTTACTGACACTTGACCAGAGCGTTTTTCTTTCTTCACCAGAGAAAAGAGAAAGTCAACTTAGTGGAGGAGGTGGGGCTGTCAGAAGGATGATGGGAAAACACACACATTTTGAAAATGAGGGACTGCCCGCACTGAGTCCATACACTCCCTGTTCCGAACACTTGGGACAGGTTATTATTATCCTAGCATGATTCACAGAGAGCTCACTCCTTCTGCTAGCATGGAAACAAGCTGAAAGTCTATGACATCCCATCCAAGCACATATCTAGCCCTGCCCACCCAGGGGTCTCACTGCTGTCTGAAAGAGCATCCCTTCTTTGGCCTGAAAGATGCAACCAGCAAGCTTTTTGGAGAGGAAGGAGAATGGGAGTTTTGATTGTCATTGAGTGGGGCTAAATTTTGCAGCTGTCCCCATGGTACAGAGTGGGGACAGAAGGAATTAGAGATTCCACTCCAATGCAGTCTTTGGGAATTTAGGAAGATGGGGAAAATATGTAGAGGATGCACGATTTTCCATGGAGAAGGACAGGGACAATGCCCATATACCCTAAACTGTATTTCCCCAATAAACATCAGTGTCAAACAACTAAGAGAGAGAGCATTTGCCACTGGAGCTCGGAGAGAGCCCCGCCTGTGGGGTGCAAGAGCAGGAAATGTCAATTGTCTTGAAGGCTGTGAATGATTCCATTAGATAAACAAGGGTACCCCGGGTTGAGGGCACAAGCTGAGTGAAATGTGCATTTGGAAAAGAATGAGCCTGTCAGTCCGACCCCACCAGAAAGGCTGTGTTCTCCACTATACTCTGTCCTCTCAGCTGGAAGGGAGACAGGAGAGGAAAAGTGAGGGGACAGTTAGGATGTTGGTTTTCAGGATTAACGAGAGTGTGCTCACTCGGACAGAGCCAACAGTAATGGCCTCGTGTCCCTGCAATGCACTCAGGCCAGGAGCATCATTTCTATAAGAGATCCCTTTGTGTCATACACTACCGAGAGTTTCCCCCCACCCCATGATCACAGATTCTGCTTGCCACCTCTCCAGGTATTCTGAAAAGGACACAAAAGACCTAATTGGAAAAAGCTACAATTATTCTTGACATTTTAGAATGCACCTCTGCCATGTTCAGAATGTTCCATCATAGACTTTAAAATGTGAACTCATATAGGAGAAAGTCTGGACTGAAGTCTTCTTTTGAAATGAAAGCTCACCTGTATCCAAGTTTGCCTCAACTTAAAACAGATTTTGGCAACTAATTGGAAGGTCTTCATCTTACCCAAGTGAAAAGTATCAGTCACTCCTTTTAGCTTTATACTGGTTTATTGTTGATTGAAAAGAAGTGAAATTAGGAAATATAGTTTTTTTTTGGTTTTTTTTTTTGGTTAAGAGGCTAGAGGGAAATGTGTCACTCAGGTGAGCTCTAGGTGCAAGCTTATTAATGATTTATTTTCTTCTTTATACTTGTCTGCATTCTCCAATTTTTCTTTAACAAGCATTTGTTACTTTTATATTTAGAAAAAAATTGTCCAAAAAAGAAAGAAAAATATGACCATTAATCCTTAACTTGGCAAAGGAATGGAAATAAAACAGAAAGCCAAAATGCCCAAGTGTTAACAGTGATTGGCTTCAACAGGAAAGTGAGCATTGCCTTTTTCTTTTTTTCTTACAATTCTTCTATATCTTTCAAACTTTCTACAAAGAATAAGTATTTTTAATTAATAAATAGTTTGAGGAACAAAGAAAAATTGGAAAGAAAATGTTGTCTTATTTAATGTTAACTATCTGGAAATTAAAGTAAAAGACTGTAACTATTTAATTGGAAGAAAGCTGAGTGGGCAGGTCCCACAGAGCTTACTGGGGACAAAGGCAAGGACTCACGAGCACCTGCTTGTAGTCAGCCTTGGTGTTGGGCAGTTCTCAAGGTCACCTACAAAAGCTGTTCTCCAAAATATCTGTTCTTTCCTAAAGGAGCACCCACACCAGCCTGCTACTGTCTCTCAGGTTCTTGCTGTTAAAGTCATTTCTTCAGCTTCTAGAAATGTGTTCTCTGGAATCCCCCCCTCTGAAAATACCAGTGTCCTTGGAAGGGGACTAGCGGCCAGCAGCAAATCAGAGAAGTTGAATTTGCCATGGAGAGAACACAGATCTAGACTTCAAGGTCAGGGAGTAGTAGTAGTGGAATCTTGCACACAATCTTTAACTTCTTTTGAAATTGATTCCCTTTTCTAGAAAATGAAGGGGTGGACTTAGAATCCCTCATGGGTCTTCCTAGATCTAAATTGTGTTCAAGGCAGGCATGGAGGGAAAAAGAAAAATTCAGGAGCCTGGGAAATTGCTGAGGAGCGTGGTCAACACAAGAGAACTAGCCATGGTCATGAGTCCCCCCAAAGGAGATTATCCCCTCAAAGAAAAACTCTATTCTTTCAACAATTTTTTTCTGAGTTGGTCTTATTCCTGAGTCAAGAGCCTCGGTCTAATTTTCAATGTCAAGAGACCATAATATTATATGAGGTTTTTTTTAAGTGACTTATTTTCTAGAGGAACTACTGAGAGTGCTCCTTCTATCAGGATTCCTATAAAATGGAGATTTTAAAATATGTGGTTGTTCTCCCAAATGCTTACATGAGCGAGCTCCCAGCTCCCCGTCAGCTGATGGACAGAACAGGGTAATGGGGGGTTCTTTCTAACAACGAATTCATCAGAAATGAGAGTGAGCGGAAAACACACACCTAAATAGTGGGCTTTTCTGTGAGGAAAAAGGAAGGGTTTATTTATTCTCCTCTGTAGGAAACAAAGAAATTTATTAATGAGGAAGGAAAAAGGGAGTACCATTTTAAGAGGAATGAATCAAGGACAGGAAGAAAAAGAAAAAACAAGCACTTCCCTAGCGAATGACCTTATTATTTTAGAAGAAAAATATGTTCATGTTTTGAATGCATTTTATGCTGCTACACTATTATCTTTCTAGAGAACCAATTCGGATCACATTAAATGCATCAACATGCCATAAAATAAATCCTACAGCTTTTAGCGATGGACCACTCTCTCTTGGATTGCCACCCTGCCTCTCACTGCATGAATGGCTGCACATTGAGCCCCACAACGAAAGCTGATCTTGTTCCTAAAATTTAAAAATTTGCTTTTACCAATTCCTCCTTTTCATTATCAAGTTTCTGACCCTGATTCGTCACAGCCCCACTGGCTAGACTTCTCCCCAACTAGATTAACTGAATTGTAAAAATCGCTCAGTGGAAACTGAAAGCCTAAAATAAATTGAGATGATTCATTCTAGAGCCCCTTGCTATTTTCAGACTTTTGGACAGAATCGCTGACATTCAGAAGTAATAAATGAGCCTGACTTGACACCTTGATTTGTTAACTCAGAGAGGTCCACGGCCAGTCCCAGACTGGATTCATGTGGAGTTCAATGATGCAAAGGTGATTAAGAGGGAAAAGTTTGTCACATCACTTTTAGAGTTTTAGAAGCCAATTTCTCAAGTGTTTTTTGACATAGCTAGCCCAGCAATATTCTTAAAGGATTCCCAAAGCAGACTGCTAAGAATAATAGAATCAGTAACTCATATGGCTAGAAATTTTTAAATTTTTTTAATTAAAAAAAAAAAGGCAAGTCAACCATTCCTCTGGAACACTTGACCAGACAACTGAGCTATAAAGTCATGGTCAATCTTTAAAAGGTAAACAACTGACCAACCACTTAACAGGACATACTTTGAGTAGTTTTTCCAGCAGTGTTGGTGAACTTAGACTGTTTTGTCTGCACTATCCTTAGTGTTTTCACCTGACCAAGCTAAATATTTTTAAAATAGTCAAGCAAGGCCCAGGGCAAGGTGTTGGCCTCCAGGGACTAATTTACATAAGCAGTGATAGCCTGATAGACCATGGGTGTGATGGTAAGCCCTCAGTGATTCACCAGGGTGCCACCAAACCTGAAAGCCCAAACCTCAAAGTTCACAGAACTATTTCAATGCTACACTATGACAATGGAACAACCATCAGAAGAGAGAAGTACTGGAAAAAGAAATTTTTAACTTTTCCCTTTTCAAGTGATCTGTTTTTTTGTTGTTTTTTTTGTTTTGTTTTTTTGACATATATCCAAAATATACTATGAACCAAAACCTGGGTTGATTTTTCTCAGGCTAATAACAGCATAGACCCAGCTAACACCTATAGATTGCCTACATGTACCAGACACTCCTTTTAATAGTTTGTGTGTATTAACTCATTTAACCCAAGCCAACTACATCTGTCTTATTTCAACCAGATTCCAGTGCTAGGTTGATCATCAAGAGAAGTAGATAAAAGGATTCCTACCCTAGGCTATGGCCTTTAAAGGGCCTCAGACTGTCCCTCTTCCAGCCCTGTCCCTCCCCATACAGGCTATTGGGTCCCAAGAACCAAGAAAATATGCCCACTTGGAGCCCATACTCCCCCTCTAGACCACACTCCTGGTACCAAGACTATAGATTCTCTGCCAAAGCAGCATGGAGCCTGCTTCCCAAACCAGAACTTCCTCTTACCTGGGAGCAGATAGCTGTCGACTGGATGGGTTGAAATGGATGTGAAGAAATTAATTATTTAATTGATTGATTAGCATGCAAATCCTAGTACATGGGTTGTTTGGAATCTCTTCTGGTTATGAGAATTGATCTTTACCTCCTGATTCCACATCTGTCTCCTAAAAAGGTGAAGCTGTTAAATTCCAGTTAAGGTGTGTGATAAATCACACTACAGAAAAAGGAACTCAGTGGACACAGGCTTGTGACAGCGACATTTTCTTTGAGGGGGAGAGAAAAGGAGTCTAAATTCTTAACCACTTTTTAAGAGTGTTTAAAAGCTCCCTTTTCTGAGAGGGTCCCTCTTCCAATAAAAGTTAACTTTGCTTTTCAAAAAAAATATGCCCAGCCTTCTCAGTTAGCAGACAGAATATTAACCGAATACCCAAATACCTTTCCATCCTTTGGCCTCCTGTGGTAGACGCAATAGTTTATGTCCTAGTTATTTCAGCCAGGGCCTTCCTGATTGTTTTATGACTTAATTACAGTGATTACATCATGTTTTTAGACTATGCCAGCCCAGCACAGTGCAAGTTTTCTATCACACCCTGAATATAAGAATCAGTGGAATGTTTGCTGGATACAAAACCAACTAATAAGGCTGTGACCGTGAAGCAGTAAGCTTTTCCAAGAAGCCATATAAAATCATTACTGGAGGAGACTGTATCTCGTTCAGCCAGACTGGGTGTCTGCTTTTCAATCTGGAGACTTCAAATAGATCCAACAGTTCCCTTGGTCCTCATCTAAGGAAAGCTCAGAGGCCAGGACCCCTTGTTTGTTCTCATCACTATGAGAGGCAGCAGCAATCTAGGGGGAGAAAATGCCAGAAGACTCTCATGTAACTAGCTGTACTCAAAAATAAAAATGGGATTTTTTTTTTTTCTTTCTGGGATTTGCTTCAAACGTTGCAGGCAACCAGCCAGTTTATATGAGCACAAGCCTAGGCCCAGATTCAAGCACAGCCCGGTCTCATGTCGCTGGGTTGACTGCGCAAGCATGTTTTTGAACAGAGCTTCTCAACAGAGGATGAGTTGACAGCCCAGGGGACATTTGGCAATGTCTAGAGACATTTTTGCTGGTCACAGCTCAGAAAATGAGGAAAGGATGACACTGCTATCTTGTAAAGAGTCTGCAGTGCACACAAGAGCTCCTCACAACAATGGACCATCCGTCCTCACACGCCAATAGTCCCAAAGCTGAGAAACGCTGTTTTAGAGGAACAAAGGTACAAGAAAAACAGCCACCAAATGCTGCTCACATTGAAATTTCAATGGTTTCTCCTCTCAGGTATCACTACCTGCACACAGCAAGAAACACTTAGATTGTTTATGGAGTCAGGCTAGGACCACAGAAATTAAACTTGTGGGTGGTACAGAACTCAAGTTAACTCTGTGTTGCTGTATATAACACCTTCCCCTATGGAGATCAACATGATTTTCAGAAACAGTTATTCCCCTGGGAGAGGAAACTGGGAGTCAGAGGGATCTTCATTTCACAGATGAGAAAACAGGGGGCTAAAAGAGGTTGTCATTTGCTCAAGGTTGTTCAGTGAATCAGGTTTAATGCTCAGGAAGCCAGGGAAGGCCAGACGTTGGAGAGAAGAATCCTGAAAGAATGTAAAAGGACAGAACAGGGCTCTCAGCTGGATACCATCTAAGTGACACATCGTTTCCACATCCCAAACCCCTGGTGTCAAGAAAAGCAGGGTTTTCTGTGATGGGCAGCTTACGGTTCTCCCTGGAATCATCAGCCCCAGAAGAGTCCCCTGCCCCTCCCCACCAGCCCAAGAGTCCTCACCTGACAAACCCAATTCCCAGTGCTCTTCTCCAGATGTTTATACTGTCAAATGATTTAATGGACTGCAGAGATGAGTTGGTCTGTTCGTTAAAATAGTAATCATAATGAAAAAGACAGACGACATCTGCCCTTATCCTCTGTCAGTCTGCCATATCTATGTACCTCCTTCCTATCAATCACCATACTATGCATTATGTAAATACCAAAGATGAAATGTCAGCCTATGTATCTAATTGTTCCTGTGTGCCATATGGGAATATGACTGGTGGGCCCTGCTGTTCCCCTTTACAACCAGCATTAATTGGCATCTTTGTTATCTAGCCATGGAGATTCTGTTTAGAATGGCTTTAAGGGAAACATGATTCAGGCTGATTCTTACTCAAAGGAAAAAAAAATGCAGAGAAATCTCAGAAACTTTATCATCCTACTAACATCTGATCAAAAACTTTCATGAACACAGTCATTTACTATATTTATTAATACAGGAATCCAAAAAGCCTAGAAATGATCATTTTTGAATTCTCCTCCCCCCCCCAAAAATAGGGACCCTATAGAAAGAGGTGAAGTATATTACAGATAACTGGGGAAAACAAAATGGAGGTGTCATTTTCTCCCTCTAATTCCTGGGATACCTGCATTTGTGCATGTTTAAGGATAAAATCATGAATGTCAGTATAAGAACAGACTTCAGAAGTCCTAGAAATTTAGAAATCTACTGGGGCACGAATCTACATAAGATATCTCCAATAACAAGATTTACGTCTCTGCTTTAGTACTTTCACTGAAGAGGCATTCACTGCTTAACAGGGTTCCACTCAGATGAAAGTAATTTAAAAGCATCAAAGAAACAAACCCTGAAATGTCCCAGTGTACTCACCATGGTTAGACGGTATTATCAAAAATTCCCTATTCATAAACTCCCCCGTCCAACTTTCTTAAAATGAAAATGATATTGAAACTACCTTCAAACCCCTATAGAAGTAATCAGTCTTGTCTTATTTGCAAATATACACGGTATATAAATTAACTTACTTTCATCATGGAGGACAAGGAATTTTTAACATATTCCATGTTGGGAGTAAAGATCTCCCCTACCCCAAAATATGCTCTGTCCTGTCCTCCCACCAAAAAAAAAAAAAAAAAAAAAAAAAATCTATGACTGCAGTGGTGAGTGGTAAGCTAATTGCCAACATAGAGCTCAGTCCTGAAAATTCCAAAGTTCTAGTTGGTTCCATATTCAAAATGACCCATATAAGGTACTAGGAAAAAATCCATATAAGGCCACTGTGGGAAATAAAGTCCCACAACTCATGAAATGAGATAAATAGCAAATGAGACTACCTGTGACATTTGCAATAAAAGTTATATTTTCTTACACAAGATAAACCGTTATCATCATGTATACACCTGGAGGTTCTCTCCTGCCCCACTGAAACACAACTACAGACGTGAGAAGAGTCGTCTCTGTTCTGTATTTATGCCGAAGGTTGGTAAGAAGTTACCATGTTGCCCCTAGGTTTTCTCTCCTTGCTTATCTGAAAAAGTGCAAGCAGACAGCACTGGGCTGCCGCTGCCACTGCCACCATGGAGCCAGCCCCTGGGAGGCCCGAGGGTCTGTGACCTCAGTGGGCAAGAGGTCAAAGTCACTTCCACTCCTCGAGGATCCTGGCCTTGGTCAGCCCGTGGACTACTGGGGTGGAAACAGGAAGCCATGCATGTGGTTCACAGCCCTCTTGCAAGAGCCATCCTGAAGGTCTCACCAAGGTCAGGTGACACTTCAGAATGGGAGACAAGCCAATTTGGGAGCAAGACTGGATCCAGTTTCCTTCAACATCACCACCAGTTCTTTGATAATGAAAGAATCCAACTAGGTGCAACTTATATTGACACATCCCACCTTACATGGGAAGACAGCAACTCCTGGGGAGAGCAGCTCCGTTCCAGAAAATCCCACAGCCTGTGCCAGACACCTGCATCATCAGCATGGTTGTGGGCCAATTCAAGGTCGATGAAGACCCCATTATGGGGTTCCACCACATGTTCCAATTAAAGAATGTCAACGATGCCTGGGTTTGCAACAATGACATGTTCAGGCTTGCCCTGCACAACTTCAGCTGACCTCCTCCCAGCTGGGTGCTCTTCCCATTTCCTCCCCCCTCCACTTCCCGACACTATTCACACTTGTGCAGATGCTCCAAATACCACCCACAACGGAGGGTTGCAGTGGGAGTGGGCACAGCGCACACTACCCAGGTATCATGCGTGATGACTGCATGCTGGACCAGTTGCATCTGACAGAAGCTGGCATTGTCCCAGCACATGCTTTGGGAAGACTTCAGTAACGCAAAAGGTTTTCTTCTTCTTCTTCTTCTTTTTGTAATCTACTGACAAGTTGCTCTAATAACCCCCCAAAAAAGGGAAAGAGAAAGCAGCTGCCTCACCACCCAGATATTGATTTGTTCAGATGTTTCAATGCCTCATGATACAATAAAACCATGAAAATTTTCTCTAAAAAAAGAAGAAGAAGAAGAGGAGGAGGAGGGAGGGAGGAAAGAAGGAAGGAAGGAAGGAAGGAAGGAAGGAAGGAAGGAAGGAAGGAAGGAAGGAAGGAAGGAAGGGAGGAAGGAAGGGTGGGAGGGAGGGAGGGAGGGAGACAGGAAGGAAGGAAGGAAAAAGTGCAAGCCATCCATTAGGGTTAAAGAGATAACATTAAGGAATGCAGCTGTACCGTTGTATAGTAGATTACTCTGGCCTGTGCTTAATCTAGGGCCTTGTTTAAAAGAGCTTTTTGATTTTAATTAAAATAAAATGGGCCCTGGAAGAAAACGCGTCTCCTCCAGCGAGGATTGTCTTCAGCTTGTTCTCTGTAATTTTGCCCATTGCACTGCTGGTTGTTGCTTTTTCCACAGCTCTTAAATGGTGTCTAAATTGACCAGCTCTGTTGCCAAGGAAACAGACAGGACAATGCTAATAGAAGCTACTTAGGACACACTGTGAAAAGCTTAGAAATAAAATTGTTTGACATGAAAGGCACTGTGTCAGCAGCCAGGCAACTCTGTTAAAGGCTGCTCTAAGCAGAAGATGGTTGTATGTCTCCCCCTACTCTTTCCCCGCAAAATCTCTCCTAGAAAATGGATTCTGTCCTAGGAGCTTGGATGGCTTTTTCCTATCAGAATCACTTTGTTTTTCTGACTCGAAGTAGAGAAAAATCTTCATGTTGTGGATCTGAAGTACCCAGAATAGACTTCAATTTATACCCATGGAAATAAGCTGCTTTTTTTTTTCTTCTTTCTAGCAACAAAGTCCCTTCCCCTCATGAATAAATTGCAAATAGTCTTCTGAATTTTCTAAGATTGTTAATTAAAACCCACTTGATTTAAGCTGCTTCTTCCATTTTGCACTCACAAACCATAAATTATGGAGGAGGTCAAAGAATGAATGGCAATTTGACATGAAGAGGTTGATTTATTGCTTCAGAAGGAGTTTTATACCAGATGTGGCAGGAGTCATAAATTAAATGCTAAATGTTATGTATTATTATGCTTTCAGGAATATAAATGTGTCTAAAATGCTATGCAGGTGGAATGATAAAAATATGAATCTACTCTCCTGGCAATTTTAAAAGGCCCTTTAAAGCTGTCAAAAAGAAAGTAAGCTGAAAAACAATCTAGATGAGCCCCTCAGATGCCTTTCACAGCATGCCCCTGGTTTATAAAAGTAACCCTTTCCTGTAATACGCTGGACATTGGCTTCTGCTGGCTTGGGTGGGGAGAAGAGATAAAGAATTCTTTCATCTAAAATGAGAGAGAGAGAGTGAGAAAGAAAGAAAAAAGATTCAGGGAGCTCTGTGCTGCCGAGACATCAGGACATGCATCCAAATCATTATTCCTCCTCCACTCCTCTGCAGATGACCATAATTTAATTTATCCAACCTCATTTGAAAGCCAATCTGGACAGGATTGAACTTGCCTCACTTTACCTAGCTGCTGCCGTGGCTGGAATTATTGGGCTTAAAGTGTAACAACAGGACAAGTTCAGGTACATGAAAGCTTGGAGCTGCAAATAACGGCAGGAGGAAAATTCACCAGGGGGCAGGAGTTGTAAATGGAAGGACTCTGCTCTGAGTGGCAGTCAGTCCATTCTGACCCGCAGCCAGGTGCCAGAAGCGAAGGTAAGGGCTGATCATCAGTTCATGCCTGGGATGAGAGTACGTCAGACACAAATGCAGAAAAGGTGATCTCACTCCAGCTGCCCTTATCCGAGCACCCACCCGTGCTTCTCTCCTAATTCCCTATCCCTCCAAGGTCCGGACACACACTGTCTAATTCATTCAAGATTTCCACCGAGATGTCCCACTCAAGCATGCTTTCTCCAGGTTTGAAAATCAACTCCCCATCTAGTGGGTACACTAGCCCTCCGAGGTGTAAACACACAGTTGCGTCCTTGACACAAGAGTCTGATCCACCATGGTTTCTCACTAGATGCCCGTGAGAAACATGAACCAGCTGCATCATGATGGAGACGCAAAGGCACACACAGACAGGAGGACATGTGCTGAAGGACACTGTGAAGAAAAGAAAGGGTCTCACCAGCATTTAGTGCTCTGAAGAAGGTTGCCAGATTTAGCCAATAAAAATATAGGACACCTAGTTAAATCTGAATTTCAGGGGGAAAAATGACTAAGTTTTAGTATCCCAAGGATTGCCTGGGATAGACTTATACTTTAAAAAAAGTACTCATTGTTTACCTAATATAAATTTAGCTGAGGGGCGCCTGGGTGGCTCAGTCGGTTAATCGGCTGCTTTAGGCTCAGGTCATGTTCCCAGGGTCCTGGGATCAAGCCCCAGATTGGGGTTCCTGCTTGGCGGGGAGCCTGCTTCTCCCTCTCCCTCTGCCTGCCACTCTGCCTACTTGTGCTCTCTATCTCTCTGTCAAATAAATAAAATCTTTTAAAAAAAAGGTAAAAATAAAAATAAATTTAGCTGAGTGTGCTGTATTTTATCTGGCAACTCTGGTTCAAAGGTGATACGAATTAACTTAAGGTGATCGCTAAACTGTAACAGCAAAAGTTAGCAGCATCTCAATAAAGAAAGTCTCCATTCCATGGCCATTAGTCAGCCATCACACTAGTGTGAGTCTTCTTTTCCAAAGAGAACAGTGATTCTAATAATTCCTACCACCAAATCAACCAGATCATGGCTCGGGAATAGTGTAGGAAAACTAAATCGAAACTTAAGAAAATGTGCAAAGACTCCAGGGAGACAAAGAAAAGGTACTTTGATCATAAGATTTCCAGATGGCCATGACATCCTTCTGCCACTGATCAACACAGGAGTAAATTACCAGACATGAAAGTCACAACGCCACGTGGGGCAGGAAACATAAAGGCAGCCCCTCTCAGCCTGTGTCCCGGTATCTTTTCTCACCATCTCAAATAGAGGTCATTATGACAGACCTTGTCCAGCTGAGAGCTTTTTATTGATCCAAAAATAAAAGAAGGGGAACAATCCTATTCCATGTAAATAAGGCCATTTCACCAAGACCCAACAACAGCCACTTATGCCAAGAGAAACCTCTGGAAGCTAAGGAATGCCTACAAAAAACTTGACCAGATCTCATCCTTTTAGTGTCCCATTGAGAAAAAAATAAACTGCACTCTTAAAAGCTCCTCTCTGTTCTCAGTATTTAACAAAGAATTTCCATATGACCTGGCAATTCTAGTCCCAGGTAATACACACACACACACACACACACACACACACACACACACACACACACACAAACAAGAACTCAAACAGATATGTGTACCCTAGTGTTCATTGCAGCATTAACAACAGCCAAGAGGTAGAAGCAACCCAGGTGTCCATCAAGAGATGAATGGGTAATCCTTGAAAACATTATGTTAACTGAAAAAAGCCAGACACAAAAGGAGAGATGTTGTATGACACCACTTCTAGGAGGTATCTAGAATAGACAAATTCGTAGAAACAGAAAGTAGAGGTTACCAGGGACTGGGGGAAGGACAGTATGGGAGGGTTATTGCTTATTGGGTACAGAGTGTCTGTTTGGGATGATCAAAAGTTTCTGGAAGTAAGAGTGGTGATGGTTGCAAAAAAATTTTTAATAAATTATTATTATTTAAAAAAAGAGTGCCTCTGCCTTTGGCTGCCTCAGTACCCTAAAACCTTTTAGTACCAAAATTGAAAATAAACAAATCAATGATAAATTCACTTATATGGCTGCAAAAAGTGAACAAAATACTGAAAGGGCTTCTTGTTCCTCTTTCTAGATGTGCATTTTTCTTGACTATTTTCAGCTTTTAGATCAAAAGAACGTTTCTCATACTTTTCCCCAGCAATCTTAACCACAAAACTATGTTTTCTTCCCAAACAAAAATTGATAGGTAATTTTATTGAACATTTTCCATACAAAACAGAGTCGGCAATATTAGTGCATTTATTTGTTATTTATATCCACTCCCTTACTGTCTTACTCTTAACCATTTCAGAGTAACCAGTTAAGATGAGCAGGACAAATTTATTGATCGGTTCAGGTGTGGACAAGTGCAAAATGTAATGTGCCATCTCTCCAATGGGCTATTCGTGTTTTAAATTTTCATTCCAAAGAAAGAATCATTAATAGGGACTTATGTAATAAATAGTGGGCACCCAGTAAATGATTTAATTATAATGGTACATATATAAGATACTCCATCATAAAGAGGAGCATGGGGAAAAGGTAATAGGCAGCTCAACAAGCAGGCATAGCTAGGTACTGCTCAGTTCAGCAGCATACATAAAACTGCCTCTTAATTTTAGGAAGAATACCTAAGACAAGCTTTCTGATTCATTCCTGGTTCCCATCTCTGTACCTAATGGGCATTCTCAGATGCAGAGCCACCACCATACTTCTTCCATTCAACCCATTTCCTGACCTTTAATACGTAACTCCTCATGATTTCAAACAGTGGGAAGCAAACACACCCATCCCCACAACTTCATAGTTTAATTTTACGTTATGGTTGCAGCAGCCATCATAACCTTTGTAAGATTTGATGGTTTTCACACTGCTTAGAACTTGGGGAAAAGGACCTCTTTGGATGCAAAATTATACATGCTTTATATCTTAAGCATACACAGAACAGGCTGTGTTCTTATAATGCAGAAAATCTGTTATGAGAATTCTGATTAAAGAGAGTGAACACACCCATTTAACTCTTCTTCCTGCCAGATTATACTAAAACAACAGGAGAGGGAGTAAACATAATAATAGTAAGTTCAAATACAAGTGGAGAGAAGAAAACAAATGAAACTTTGGACAATGTAATGTAGAAAGAGGAGTTGTAACTCCTTTACTAGATCCAAGAAAATCTGAGTTGGGCCATCTTGCATGTGCACCTTGCATGCTCCACAATCCTAGGGCACTAATTGCATATGGTGCCCTCCACAACAGACCACCCACATGGGTGCAATGCACAGCCTTATAACCATATGTGAGGCTCCAAAGTTCAATCCTAAACTGGCAGTGGGAAAAGCTGAGAATTAACCTGATTTCAACACAAAATACTAAAAGGGTAGGAATCAGTGGTGCGAGGCAACTCTGGAAGCAGGGACAAAGATGGGGCTAATAATAGGAGGATAGCTGAAAATTAATTTAACAATTCATCCCCTTCACTACTAGGAAGTTGGAGGTATAGTCTATGGGAAAGGTAGAACAGAGGTCCAGTGGGCTGGATGGCACCAAACACAGCTAAGAATGGGGATATGATGCTTAGAGGGATTGCATGAGTGTGTACAGACTGAATACGGAAATTCCTCGTCTTCTTTTCCAGTTCAGATTTCATAATTCATGCAGCTAGTTCTATACCCTCTAGCAAGAAACTGGAAGAACATTCCCTGGGAAATCTGACCATCCCGATAGGAAAAATTTTTGAATAATTTAAACATAGTGGCATAAGGGATCCAAAATGTTACACAGGCAGATAACCCTACTGTGACAGCCCACAAGCCCCACCGATGTACAGATAGCTCCTATCAACTTTTTGTTTCCCTGCTCTTAAATAAGTAATAATCCTCAGATGTCTGAGGAAATCACCTAAGGTGAGACACTGAGGCAAATACAGCAAATAAAAAATCAATTTGAAGGAAACAGAGACTATACCCTGGGAAGTAACCTCTAAGTCTTTGGAATGTCCTGCCTGATAAAAGTGTCTTTGTTTACCTGGAGGTCCTGGACCACACCAGAGACTCAAATGTGATTCATGGTAGGGGTTTGGGTAATGCACTGTCCGCTGGACCTCCAGAGGGCCTGGAGACTGAAGTCAGCTGTGTGGGCAGTTGATGTGTCTGTGTGACTGAGCTCCAAGAGAAATTCTGGACACAAAGGCTGGGTGAGCTTCCCTGGCTGGCAACACTTTCTGTGATGTGTCACACACTGTTGCCAAGAGTCGTGAACACTGTCCACGAATCTGAGAGAAGACAACTGGAAACTCTGTGCTTGGCACTTTCCTGGACTTTCCATGTGTCTCTTCCCGTGGCTGACTTTAATCTGTATCCATCCACTATAATAAACCGTAACTATGAGAATAATCGCTTTCAGTGAGTTCTGTGAGTCCTTTTCACAAAGTATGAACCCTGAAGTTGGTCTTGTGAACACTGAGCTTGAAGTTGGTGTCAGAAGTGCAGAAGGTCTTATGGTGCTTGGGTGACACAGTTGGTTAAGTGTCTGACTCTTGGTTTCGGCTCAGGTCCTGGTTTCAGGGTCGTGAGATCAAGCCTCACGTCTGGCTCTGTGCTCAGTACAGAGTTTGCGTGAGATGCTTTCTTCCTCTTCCCCTCCCCACCTCTCTCTCTAAAGTAAATAAATCTTTTTTTAAAACAAAGAAGTACAAAAGGTCTTGCCTAAGTCCCCAACCTTACACGGGAAGAATACGTTTTTGAAAAACCCTGTTATTAATCCTTTAGAGAGATAAAAATTTGATATTATACCCATGAAAGGGGAGAAAGATGCTATGAAAGGAAGTATTCAGAGAACATAAAATATGCTTTTTCAATGGGTATTAAAAACAGTAGGTGAAAAATTAAAGAGATTAAGTTGTGGAAATTTCCCAAAAAGTAAAGCAAAAACACAAAGACTGAAAAAATATAAGAGAAAAAGAAAATAAGAAAAGTAAAGGATCCAACATCTAAATAAGAATACTAGAAGGAGAGACGGGGGTTGTGGGGGGAGGGGGAGAGTAATCATCAAAGTTGTAATTAAATAAAATCTCCCAGAAGTGGAAGACATACATTCTCAGACTGAAAGGGCCACCTAAGTAAATAAACAAGTACCGGAAAAAGACTGAAAATAGTGCTATCACTATGAAATGTCAGAACATCAGAGACAAAGAAAAGATCCCACAAACATTCAGAGAGAAAAAAAGTAGGTTTCATTCAAAGGATTTAAAAAACAACAGTTGTAAGAAGCCAGTGGATCAACACCTTTAAATTTCTGAGGGAAACAGGCTTCCACCAGCCAATAGGCAATTTAACCATCAAACACATCATGACAGTAAATGATTAAAACAAATTCACTATAAAAAAAGTCATTAGTTCATAATGACACTTAAAAAAAGAAGAAAGAAAGAGATAAACAAAATTCATGTGACAACAGAAGAGGTTTCCAAGGCACCACTCATTACTACTCTGAAATTAAATGTGAAAAATTATCTTAGCCTTCTAGTATAAACTGTACAGCCAACCTAAATAAGGTAGAATCATTCCATCTGAAGATTTCCAGCAATATATGAATAGGAATGACAGAAATATCACCATCATGTAACTTCCATAATAAGATCACTGATTTAGATGATCATCATTAACTGATATTAAAACAACAGGTGAGGGGGAAATAGGGAGAAGTTGATAAAAGGGTACAGACTTTCAGCGATGAGATGAATAAGGTCTAAGGATCTAATGTATAACATGGTGACTTCAGTTGATAACAAGGTATTATCTAATTAAAATTTGCTAAAAGGGTAGAAAACTTAAATGTTCTCAGCAAAACAAAAACAAAAACAAAACTATGGGTGAAAAATTGTGTGGAGAACATTACAAAGAAGAGACCAAGCTATCACTACTTGAACCACTGTTCTAGCTTAGAATAACTAAAAGTGAGAGACTCTTACCACCTATGGAGCATTCTTGGGAAAACAACAGAATCTAATGAAGGCTTTAGGCCCACCTTTGGTCCACAAGAAATATGGAAATAGAGAGACAAGTTAGCCTACAACGAGGAGGCAACCAGCCAAATCCAGAACATGGGGCATTCGCATTACTTCAATAAGCCAAGGGCACTGGGAAAGGGAGGGATAGCGATACAGCAGAAGATTTGGGGGCTTAAAATATTCAGAAACATAACCACCAAATACAACGGGTAGAAATTCTTTGGATCTTGAACCAAACAAAGTATCTATAAAAGATATTTATAGGGGCATCTGGGTGGCTCAGTTGGTTGAGCTTCTGGCTCTTGATTTCTGCTCCGGTGGTGATCTCTGGGTTCTGGGATTGAGTCCCATGTCGGGCTCCATGTTCAGCATGGAGTCTGCTTAGGATTCTCTCTCTCTCCCTCTCCCTCTGCCCCTCTCCCCCACTCATATGCTCATTCTCTCTAAATAAATAAATCTTTTTTTAAAAAGGGTATTTATAATCAGAGAAAACAGAATATGGACTTGTTTTTTGGGCAATATAAAGGAATTAATGTTAATTTTGTTAAGTGTAATAATGGCATTTTGGTTATGCAAGAAACTACTCTTTATTGTGAACATTCATTCTGAATAAACTAGAGGTGAAATGAGATGATGTCTGAAACTCGTTTGAAAATGCTCCAGCAAAACAAACAAGTAGGTAGGTGGAGGGACAGGTGAAATAAATAGGCAAAATACTGATAGGTATTGAGGCTGGTAGTGGTGGGAGGAGTACATGGAATTTCTCTGAATTCTGCTTTTGTACATATTCAGAAATTTTGATAATGTTTTCTAAAATTCTGAAAGAAAATTCTTTCCAACTGAAAATTCTAACCTGACCAAATTTTAATTAAGTACAACAATAAAATAAAATCATTTTCAAACATGCACGATAGCAGATAACTCATCTTTCATATAATATTTTTACTTTTCTCAGAAAGCTCCTCAGGAGAGTATACTAAATCATAATGAGAGAATAAATTGGTAAACGGGAGACCTCTGAGGTGAAAGAGAAGGTAAAAGAGAAGTGATATAGAATAGAGAGAGATCAATCCAGATAGGAGCTTGCCGGTGGGCTCTCAAAGTTTCTTCCAGAACACAACTGAAGAATACTGGGTGGAAAGCACATATCTAGCACAGATGTACACTGGTACGGGAGAACATGGGGTGGAATTGGTGCTAAATCCCAAGGAAATTAAGCAAATGTATTTTTTTTATTTTTTAATTTTTTTATTGTTATGTTAATCACCATATATTACATCATTAGTTTTTGATGCAGTGTTCCATGATTCATTGTTTGTTCATAACACCCAGTGCTCCATGCAGAACGTGCCCTCCTCAATACCCATCACCAGGCTAACCCATCCCCCTACACCCCTCCCCTCTAGAACCCTCAGTTTGTTTTTCAGAGTCCATCATCTCTCATGGTTCGTCTCCCCCTCTGACATACTCCCCTTTTCTTCCTCTCCGGTTATCTTCTTCTTTTTCTTTTTTCTTAAAATGTGTTGCGTTATTTGTTTCAGAAGTACAGATCTGTGATTCAACAGTCTTGCACAATTCACAGCGCTCACCGTAGCACATACCCTCCCCAATGTCTATCACCCAGCCACCCCATCCCTCCCACCCCCCACCACTCCAGTAACACTCAGTTTCTTTCCTGAGATTAAGAATTCCTCATATCAGTGAGGTCATGTGATACATGTCTTTCTCTGATTGACTTCTTTCACTCAGCATAACACCCTCCAGTTCCATCCACGTCGTTGCAAATGGCAAGATCTCATTCCTTTTGATGGCTGCATAATATTCCATTGTGTATATATACCACCTCTTCTTTATCCATTCATCTCTCGATGGACATCTTGGCTCTTTCCACAGTTTGGCTATTGTGGACATTGCTGCTATAAACATTGGGGAACACGTACCCCTTTGGGTCCCTACATTTGTATCTTTGTGGTAAATACCCAGTAGTGCAATTGCTGGATCGAATGGTAGCTCATATTTCAACTGTTTGAGGAACCTCCATACTGTTTTCCAGAGTGGTTGCACCAGCTTGCATTCCCACCAACAGTGTAGGAGGGTTCCCCTTTCTCCACATCCCCGCCAATATCTGTCATTCCCTGACTTCTTAATTTTAGCCATTCTGACGGGTGTGAGGTGGTATCTCATTGAGGTTTTGATTTGGATTTCCCTGATGCCAAGTGATGTTGAGCACTTTTTCATGTGCTGTTGGCCATTTGGATGTCTTCCTTGGAGAAATGTCTGTTCGTGTCTTCTGCCCATTTCTTGATTGGATTATTTGTTCTTTGGGTGTTGAGTTTGATAAGTTCTTTATAGATTTTGGATACTAGCCCTTTATCTGATATGTCATTTGCAAATATTTTCTCCCATTCTGTCGGTTGTCTTTTGGTTTTGTGGACTGTTTCTTTTGCTGTGCAAAAGCTTTTTATCTTGATGAAATCCCAATAGTTCATTTTTGCCCTGGCTTCCCGTGCCTTTGGCGATGTTTCTAGGAAGAAGTTGCTGCGGCTAAGGTCGAAGAGGTTGCTACCTGTGTTCTCCTTTAGGATTTGGATGGACTCCTGTCTCACGTTTAGGTCTTTCAACCTTTTGGAGTCTATTTTTGTGTGTGGTGTAAGGAAATGGTCCAGTTTCATTCTTCTGCATGTGGCTGTCCAATTTTCCCAACACCATTTGTTGAAGAGACTGTCTTTTTGCCATTGGACATTCTTTCCTGCTTTGTCAAAAATAAGTTGACCATAGAGTTGAGGGTCCATTTCTGGGCTCTCGATTCTGTTCCATTGATCTATGTGTCTGTTTTTGTGCTAGTACCATACTGTCTTGATGATGACAGCTTTGTAATAGAGCTGGAAGTCTGGAATTGTGATGCCGCCAGCTTTGCTTTTCTTTTTCAGTATTCCTCTGGCTATTCTGGGTCTCTTCTGGTTCCATACAAATTTTAGGATTATTTGTTCCATTTCTTTGAAAAAAGTGGATGGTATTTTGATGGGGATTGCATTGAATGTGTAGATTGCTCTAGGTAGCATTGACATCTTCACAATGTTGATTCTCCCAATCCATGAGCATGGAACGTTTTTCCATTTCTTTGTGTCTTCTTCAATTTCTTTCATGAGTATTTTATAGTTTTCTGTGTACAGATCCTTTGCCTCCTTGGTTAGATTTATTCCTAGGTATCTAATGGTTTTGGGTGCAATTGTAAATGGGATAGACTCCTTGATTTGTCTCTCTTCTGTCTTGTTGTTGGTGTATAGGAATGCCACTGATTTCTGTGCATTGATTTTATATCCTGCTACTTGACTGAATTCCTGTATGAGTTCTAGCAGTTTTGGGGTGGAGTCTTTTCACTTTTCCACATACAGTATCATATCATCTGCAAAGAGTGAGAGTTTGACTTCCTCTTTGCTGATTTGGATGCCTTTGATTTCTTTTTGTTGTCTGATTGCTGTGGCTAGGACTTCTAATACTATGTTGAATAGCAGTGGTGAGAGTGGACATCCCTGCCGCGTTCCTGACCTTAGGGGAAAAGCTCTCAGTCTTTCCCCATTGAGAATGATATTCGCTGTAGGTTTTTCGTAGATGGCTTTTATGATATTGAGGTATGTACCCTCTATCCCTATACTCTGAAGAGTTTTGATCAAGAAAGGATGTTGTACTTTGTCAAATGCTTTTTCTGCATCTATTGAGAGGATCATATGATTCTTGTTCTTTCTTTTGTTAATGTATTGTATCACGTTGATTGATTTGCGGATGTTGAACCAGCCTTGCAGCCCAGGAATAAATCCCACTTGGTCATGGTGAATAATCCTTTTAATGTACTGTTGGA
>NW_027397088.1:23310602-23355713 GCF_003265705.2 Callorhinus ursinus
TTATTTCCTTGTTGATCTTTTGCTTAGATGATCTCTCCATTTCAGTCAGGGGGGTGTTAAAGTCCCCCACTATTATTGTATTGTTGTCCATGTGTTTCTTTGCTTTTTTTATTAATTGCCTTATATAATTGGCTGCTCCCATGTTTGGGGCATAGATATTTATAATTGTTAGATCTTCTTGTTGAATAGACCCTTTAAGTAGGATATAGTGTCCTTCCTCATCTCTTATTACAGTCTTTGTTTTAAAATCTAGTTTGTCTGATATAAGGATTGCCACCCCAGCTTTCTTTTGGTGTCCATTAGCATGGTAAATGGTTTTCCACCCCCTCACTTTCAATCTGGGGGGTGTCTTTGGGTCTAAAATGAGTCTCTTGCAGACAGCATATGGATGGGTCTTGTTTTTTAATCCAATCTGATAGCCTGTGTCTTTTGATTGGGGCATTTAGCCCATTTACATTCAGGGTAACTATTGAAAGGTATGAATTTAGTGCCATTGTATTACCTGTAAGGTGACTGTTAACTGTCTGTTGTCTGTGTTCGTTTCTGCTCTTTGTTGCTTTTAGGTTCTCTCTTTGCTTAGAGGACCCCTCTCAATATTTCTTGAAGGGCTGGTTTCATGTTTGCAAATTCCTTTAGCTTTTGTTTGTTCTGGAAGTTTTTTATCTCTCCTTCTATTTTCAATGATAGCCTAGCTGGATATAGTATTCTTGGGTGCATATTTTTCTCGTTTAGTGCTCTGAAGATATCTTGCCAGTCCTTTCTGGCCTGCCAGGTCTCTGTGGATAGGTCTGTTGCCAATCTAATGTTTCTACCCTTGTAGGTTACATATCTCTTCTCCCGAGCTGCTTTCAGGATTTTCTCTTTGTCTCTGAGACTCGTAAGTTTTACTACTAGATGTCGGGGTGTTGACCTATTATTATTGATTTTGAGAGGGGTTCTCTGTGCCTCCTGGATTTTAATGCCTGTTTCCTTCCTCACATTAGGGAAGTTCTCTGCTATAATTTGCTCCAATATGCCTTCTGCCCCTCTCTCTCTCTCTTCTTCTTCTGGGATCCCAATTATTCTAATGTTGTTTCGTCTTATCGTATCACTTATCTCTCGAATTCTGCCCTCGTGATCCTGTAGTTGTTTCTCTCTCTTTTTCTCAGCCTCTTTATTTTCCATCATTTGGTCTTCTATATCGCTGATTCTCTCTTCTGCTCATTTATCCTAGCATTTAGTGCCCCCATTTTTTATTGCACCTCATCAATAGCCTTTTTGATTTCGATTTGGTTAGATTTTAGTTCTTTTATTTCTCCAGAAAGGGTTTCTCTAATAACTTCCACGCTTTTTTCAAGCCCAGCTAGTATCTTTAAAGTCATGATTCTGAACTCTAGGTCCGACATCATACTAATGTCCGTATTGAGTAGGTCCCTGGCTGACGGTACTACCTCTTGTTCTTTTTGCTGAGGTGATTTCTTTCGTCTTGTCATTTTGTCCAGAGGAGAATAGATGAATGAGAGAACAAAATGCTAAGAGGTTTACAACGTCCCCAGCAAATATACTGTATACAAATCAGAAAGGACCTGAAACCAGGGGAAAAGAAAGTGAAATAAAGAAAAAAGAAAGAGAAAAGAAAAAAGAAAAAAAAAGATAAAAACAAAAACAGAACAATACAAAAAAAGCAGAATATGATCAAATATGATCAGGCTAGTGCATAGATCAGTGCCACAAACTAGATTTTGGGCGTATTTTGGTCTGTTAGAAAAAAGTGCCTCCTAAAATTTTAAAGGAAGAAAGACACATATGTACAAAATAAGGGTTGATACAATGAAGGGATGGAAGACGACTGTAAAGATGAAAATTATAAAAGATTTTATAAAGGGACTTGGTAAGATAAGTTGTTTGAAAAAGGAAAGAAGATTTAAGAAAAAAAAAAGGAAAAAGGGAGAGAATGTGATCAGGCAGGAGACTAGAACAAAGCCATACCCTAGTGATTTACGGTATATTTTGATCTGTTAGAAGAAACTGTACCTCAAAATTTTAAAGAGAGAACAACTTATATATATATATGCCAAAAATAAGGGTAACTACTATGAAGGGATAAAATATGACTCTAAAAATGAAAAATAAAAAATGTTTTGTTTTTTTTTTAAAAAAAGGGATTGATAAGATGTTGGTTGAAAAAGGGAAAAAGAAAAATAAAAAAGTCAACAAAAATTAATTTTGATGAAATAATGAATCATGGTAAAAAAAAAAAAAAGCCATGAATCTATGTGTAGTATTCCCCTAGCGCTGGAGTTCTCCCATTCTCCTTGATCGGTAAACTTGGTCTTGGCTTGCTGGCTGTTTGTGCTGATCTTCTGGGGGAGGGGCCTGTTGCTGTGGTTTCCAAATGTCTTTGCCGGAGGCGGAATTGCCCCGCCCTTGTCGGTCCGGGCTAAGGAAGCTGCTCCGGTTTGCTCTCAGGAGCTTTTGTTCCCTGCAAGCTCTCGGTACAGCTTTGGAGGACGAGGGCAGAAATGGTGGCCTCCCAATCTCCACCCGGAGGAGCTGAGAACTCGGGGCCCCAGTCCTCAGTGCGCCCCCAGAGAAAAGCAGTCCGTCCCCTGTCCCCGGTCTCCGGCCGCACTCCGTGCTCACCCGGCCTGTGATCGAGCGTTGCTATCTCTGGCACCCGACCCTGCGCGGAGTCTCCAAACCCAGCAGATCCCTGCAGTGCGTTCCCGCACCGCTCCTCCCCGGGAAGGAAGGGGAGTCTCCCCGGATCTGCTGCTTGTTGGGTCCCTGCTGGAGGAGCCGTGCCCCGACTGGGCCGCAGATCACAGTTTATGGCCACCCCGAGCTGAGAGCCTGCGACTCTGCTCCGTCTCTGCAGGCGGCTTCCCCGCTCTGATACCTGGGAGCTCTGGTGCACTCAGGCACCCCCGGTCTCTCTGTGACCCGAAGGGTCCTGAGACCACACTGTCCCAGGAGGATTCCACCCCCCGCTTAGCCACTGCAGCGACGTCCCTCCGCCGAGCCAACTTCTAAAAGGTCCGATTTTGTGCTCCGCGGCTCTATCACTTGCCAGAAGCGGCCGACGGAGGCCCCTCCCCCGCCGTCTATCCTCCCGAATATTGCCTCGGATTCACTTCTCCGCACGCCCTACCTTCCAGTAAGTGGTCGCTTCTCTGTTCAGAGAGTTGTTGCTACTCTCCTGTTCGATCTCCCGTTGAGTTCGTAGGTGTTCAGAATGGTTTGATCCCTATTCAGCTGAATTCCTGAGACCAGAAGAAATCTAGGTCTCCTACTCCTCCGCCATCTTGCTCCGCCCCCCCAAGCAAATGTATTTTTAAATGATGATCTAAAATCATTTTAAAAAAATGTTCTACAGGAGGGGGCGCCTGGGTGGCTCAGTCGGTTGAGCGACTGCCTTCGGCTCAGGTCATGATCCTGGAGTCCCGGGATCGAGTCCCGCATCGGGCTCCCTGCTCGGCGGGGAGTCTGCTTCTCCCTCTGACCCTCTTCCCTCTCGTGCTCTCCATCTCTCATTCTCTCTCTCTCAAATAAATAAATAAAATCTTAAAAAAAAAAAATGTTCTACAGGATAACAAAAATAACTATAGTATATTACATGGCTCAGCCATGAACAGTTTTAATATAGTCATGATAACATAGATACAGAATAGTGATCTCTCCAAAATTAGGATAAAACAATATTGGGAGGAGAGGAAATAGGAAGGATGCATGTATAGGATGGCATATGAATAAAAGAAAACTAAATTCTCATCTTCCAGCATGCAAAACCAACAGCTAACCTTTAACGCTAAAAAGGCAAGAAGTAGCAATGATATCATGCTAACTAGAATTATGTGTGTCAACACAAAAATTGGTTTCTTCTAAGAAGGGGGGGTTACATGGATATGCTGGTTTTACTAAAAAATGACATAGAAATATTTGACTCTTGAATATATGCATGTATGTAATTTTGATTTAAAAGATTAAAACTTAAGGAACTTGTTTAAAAAGAGTAATATAAGCCTATTACTTAGACATATGGAGGTAAGTACCAAAATAATCGACCAAAAGAGTTGAAAATGATTATCTCAGGGGAATAAGAAATGTGCAAGTCCAGCTTTGATTAAAAAAATAATAAAAACTAAGTAATAAAAATATTAATGAGTCTTTCTGGAGACACCTTGGTCTGATCAAGTAAAATTGGATCTGATCAGGAGAGAAAGGGTTTTATCCCATTTCAATGTTACAGCACAAGCTAATTATTCCTACATCCAAAGTAATGTTTTCCCCTTCAGGGAGAGCCTTGTTATTTCAATTAGACATATATGCACTAACAGGCCCATAAATATTTCTAATTAGCTTGTGTGCTTCCATTTTATGAGACTGCTTTCAAATTAGCACGCACATTCTATAGAAATGGAAGGAGAATATTGGAAGCTTGTAATTTCCCTCTCAAGAAAGGAAGAAGGACAACAGATCGCATGTCCAAAAAGACTACTCATTAGATTCAAGCCATTTATAGTGCATGTTATTTGGAGAAACCTACTTGTCAAACTTGGATAAAAGGCTAAAAGTAAATCGCAGTTTCAACCAATTATTTTCAGGTCTTCAAGCAAACATGATAGAAGGGTGTAGGCAGAGCATTAACAGAGAAAAGCATGGTGTTCACAGCCCTGCTTCCCCAAGCTGTGATTTCATCTGGCCTTCCCTATTGAAGAGAAACCACAGGGAGCTCTGCCATGACCCAAAAATGGTCTGGAAACCAAGGATTCAGAAGTGCATCAGAGCCTCAGAAGTCAGATGAAGTTAGCATCAGCCACCTTAGACCACAGAGCAAATAGACTTCATCTAAAGATGCCTATAACCTAAAAACTGCTAAGGAAGTTACTCCCATCATCAACAATATCATCATCACAATTCTGAAATGTGGCTGAGTCGATGTGGCTAATGAAGGGGCATGTGTTTTGAGGCATGTGTCAAAGCAAAGATCAATAATAGCTTTGATATGGCATGTGATTATTTGAAAAATAATCACTGAATTTCACAGAGGAATAACTATGTGCCAAGCACAGTGCTTGACACTTACACACATTATCTTAAACAATTACAACAATTTCGAAGAGGTGATATCATTAGCCTGGATGAGGCTCTGAGGCTCAGAGAGAAGCAATTGTTTCTTCAAAGTCCCATGAACAGTGTGTAGAGAAGACTGGGTTAGCCCTCTGTAGGGGTCCAAAGCTCTGCCTATCTTGTAATTCTGCCTCTTCTCTACCTGGATAACATAGGGCAAATAATTTCCCCTGTGAACTTTTAAAAAAATCATTGTATTATATCTACATAGCCCTTTAACATAGGAAGGACCTACTACTCCCAATTTTTAATTAATGAAATCTTGACTTGGAAATGCTAAGCAATTAACTCAAGACCAGCTAATAAAGAGCAGAGCCAGGACTCCCTCCGGCTGGTGGGGTTCTTATCCATTAGTCTTCTCAGCCATCACACCATCTACAAAAGATTAGGCCCAGTGTCTATCCTTATGTGGAAGTTCTAAAATGAACCCCTTTTTAGGGTTAGAATAAGGTGATCATACATAACGTAGCCAAGCAGGAAAATTTTTGAGGGTGAAGGGGAGATACATTAGGTATAATGCTGAGCGAACTATATAAAGTAGCCTATCCCAGGCAAACCAGGAACCTGTGGTCACTCCACCTGGAGAAAGGGTCTTACCATTACTCCCATGGAACCATTCTTCCTTGACAGAGTAGGGAAAATATATTTACCTCAGTTTAATTGTAATTGACATCGAGTGGGGAGACCGTTTTTGAAGAAGGAATACATGCCTCATGCTTTATTTGCCTTTAAAATTTGGTGGTTCACCATTTCTAGAGTAGGGGTCGGCAAACACCAACACATGAGCCAAATCCCACTCACCTGCCACCTGTTTTTATAAATAAAGTTTTATTGGAACACAGCCATGCCCATTTGTTTAGGTATTGTCTCTGGTTGCTTTTGTGCTATAGCAGCAGAGCTGTGTACCTGCAGCAAAGACCATATGGCCCAAAAGCCTAAAATATTTATTACCTAGCGCTTTTTAGAAAGTGTTGGTCTACTCCTATTTTAGAAAATAAAATCCAAAGTCCTCAGCAAACATGTGAGGCCCTCCATGATCCAGGGACTGTTTCTGCTTCAACCTCACCTCTCCACACTTGACACTGAGCACTGTTCTTATTCCCAGCAGCTGCCCACTTCTTTAACAGCTCTTGGCACACCCTTCTCGCTGTGCTGGGGGTGCCCATATCCCCACTCTTCGTTCTGAATAGCACTCTTTGGGCTTGTTGTGAGCATCCTATTCTTATATTTTGCAACATAATCTTAAACGAGTCATCCAACTTCTCCCATTCTTCATTTTGTCATCCATTAGAAGAAAAAAATCTACTGCTGAGTTATACAGAAAGATAGGCACGCATGTGTTAGCAAACTGTAGAGTGCCAAACACAGAGAAGGTTTTAACATTAAAAGACTTAACTGTTCAGGTTCCTCCCTCAACGTTTGTTCACCCAACCCAAACCTTGACTACCCAAAAAAGAGACAGTAAGTCAAGAAGCTCAAACCAGAGTCTGAATGGCGATTTGGGATTATTTCTGGCCCTGGTTCTGACAGTCTCAAATAGAGCCTATCATGGTATAAAAGATGGTGCCCTGAAAATCAGAGTGAGTTCCTCCACAAACCATTGCAGCCCCTCCTTTACTTACTGAATCCCTGGATTTATGAATGGTTTTTTTTACCACCTTCTTCTATACTAACTCCAACTTTTCTTTCTATATCTGTACCACTGGACGGAATATTAGTCATCGCGTTTACTGATAGCAGGGGGAAAAAAAACACACACCATGCACACCAAATGGATCTTTAATTTTAGGCTGCCATTCCTTTCATTGAGCTCTTCTCAGAGTTTCCTGCAGTGTGAATAATAACAGAGTGTCTGGCCTGCTTTCTTCTTACAAATGCCAGAACCAGCACAGGAAGTATTTATCAGAAGGGGAAGGTCCTTTCAAAGGGCTCACTGACAACAGGACTATGAAAATCTGCACAGTAAGTCCTATCCCGCAAATGGTGATACCAAACTGGTATTCAGCACAAACACTAATGCTTAATGTTGTAGTTTATGATGCCGAGACCTAACATTGGAATTGATAGGGAAGGGAGCACCCCCTCAATCCCAGAATTCCTGAAACAGGGGCCAGAAAAACTCCCCCTGCTAGCCCACATCTAGCAGGGACACTTGCTATAGCTTAGAGCTAAGAGCATCAAGAGTTAATGGTAGAAATTTTTCCATTTTTACTGTGTATTTGTGTGAGTTTCAATATGTACCACTTTCATAGTACAATGTTTCCAAGTTCAGAATTTTTTTTTTAAAGTTTTATTTATTTATTTGAGAGAGAGAGAATGAGAGACAGAGTACAAGAGGGAAGAGGGTCAGAGGGAGAAGCAGACTCCCTGCTGAGCAGGGAGCCCGATGTGGGACTCGATCCCGGGACTCCAGGATCATGACCTGAGCCGAAGGCAGTCGCTTAACCAACTGAGCCACCCAGGCGCCCCCAAGTTCAGAATTTAACAGGATAAGTAATCAGATTCCCGTAAAGCCCATGGGGTTTCCCACAGAAGGCAAAGGTGAAGCTGCCCTGTAGGGATACTTCCAGAGAATTTGGACTCTTACTATGAACAATTATAAATAAAATTACAATGGCTCTAAGATTTAACTGTAAGAAATAAGACTACACAAGCATAAGAAGAGTGACAAAGGTTTTTCTGAGTATGATACAAAATCCAGAAGCCATAAAAGAATAAATTTGATTTTATAAGTATACATATTTTTTTTCCTAAAGCATAAGTACCATAATTAAGGTCAAAAGACAAATGAAAACTTGGGTCAGGGGAACCAAAGTGTCTAAATTGCTAAAGATCACAACACAGAAGACCCATTTCCTTAATATATAAAGATCCCTAAAAACTCCATAAGGAAGTACACAAAGGATACGAACAAACATTCACGGAAAATAAAATGCAAATGCGCTGATCATATGGAAAGACACTAAATATCAGTCACATTAACAGAAGTGCCAATTAAAATTATGATATACCATTTTCATCTATATTACATTGTCAGAAATGTAAACGTGTTATAACAGCTGGTGCAAGTATGATTTGATACAGAGGTGTACCAAATTCCAAAAGAGGAATTTGGCAACATGTATCTGAAATTGGAGCCTAAATGTATATTGGCTTATTTTTATAATTTTATTTGCTAATATTTACTGAGTGATTACCTGGCGTAAATTAACATATATATTATTGTTATTCCTGTTTTTGAAATGAAGGAAGTAAAATTTTTCCCTAGAACATGAACAACTGTGCAGTAAAGCTCAGGAACTGAAAAAGCACCCAGCCTTCACCAAAGAAGCAGATCAAGAACACATTTCAAGAAATAAGACGCAGAAAGGCAAATGCTGCACAAACTCACCGCTATGTGGAATCTAAAGTAGTCAAACCTGGGGCACCTGGCTGCTCCATCAGTCAAGCATCTGACTCTTGATTTCAGATCATGACCTCAGGGTCGTGAGATCGAGTCCCATGTCGGGCTCGTGCTGAGCATGGAGCCTGCTTAAGATCCTCTCTCTCTCTCCCCCTCTGCCCCTTCCCACTCATGCTCTCTCCCTCTCTCTAAAAACAAAAAATTAATTAATTAAAACAGTCAAACTCATAGAAGCAGAAAATAAAATGGTGGTCACCAGGGGCTGAGGGGAGGGGGAAATGGGGAGTTTTTGTTAAATGGGGATAGGGTTTCAGTTTTGCAAGATGGAAAGAGTTCTGGAGATCTCATGTACAACAATGTGACTATAATTATACCGCATGGTATAATTAAATTTGCTAAGAGAGTAGATTTTAAGTGTTCTCACCACCAAAAGGAAAAAAAAAGGAAAGAAAAGAAACGAAAAAGAAGAAAAGGTAACTATGTGAAATGGATACATTAATTAGCTTGATTTGGTGTTTCTTTCAGAATGTATACATATACCGAATCAAGTTTTACACCTTAAATATATACAATTTTCAATTGTCAACTATATCTCAATAAATCTGGGGGGGTGGAGAAAAGAAGTCTCTGCAATGGACAGAGACAGGATTGCTAATGCCAAACAATACAGCCTAAAGGAGGGAGAACAATAATAACAGCAGTGGGGACCACTACCTGTTGGAGGCTGCTTTGCTTCCAAGTTCTGCATTAAATGTGTACATGCATTATCTTATCATCTTCCTAAAAATGCTACGAAGTAGATACTATTACTCTAAGTGTCTGACAAATCAGAATACAGAAGCCTAGAGAGTTCAATGGTTTCAAGTAGCCATGCTCAGAGTGCTAGAGCCAGGATGAGAGGCAGGTGACTCCAATTTCAGAGTCTGAGCACATAACTAGGATGGAGCGTTGTCACCGATGCTAACGCTTGGTGTCACCAGACCATCAGAGGACATTTGTATGGTTCGGGGTTAGGCAAGAAGAAAGATGTATCAGAATATATAAGATGCCTGCCTTCTCTGGTTTTGAAGTTGGGCCAACCAAACGTTCCTATCTGTTAAATGAATTAATTGGATTAGCCACATTAACGGTTTATTTGGGCTGATTCTCCAAAGCAGCTGAGCTATTTGAAGGGGGTCATCATTTTAGGGACTCCTTCCACCCATAACAATTTTCATCTCATGGTCACTACATGTGGTGGTATTTTTCTTTTACAGATAACAAAAGAGAAATCCAAAGAAATTGGGTAATTCATTCAAAATTACAAAGTCAGCTAGTAATTAAGTTCAGATCTTATACACACACACACACACATACTCTGGGATGTCAGTGGGGACCCATCCAGAGATGTAAGATCTCCTTGAGAATTCACAGCAGCCAAAGCTTATCTTGCTTTACTTCAAAAATGTAACATAAACTTGTCATTTCTTGCATTAAAAGTTGTGGGTTTTTCTTTTTTTACTCTGACATGGTTAACTGATTTATGACCAAATTAACATAAAGCCAAATTGAAACCAAAGAGATTAAATAATGTCTAAATGTCACACAATCAAATCAGGTTTTCTGACTCAAGCCCAGTGTTCATCTGCTCAAACCACACACCCCGGGTTACAGAGATTTCCTCCTGTTCTTGACATTCAAAGACAGAGGTATGTACACGCTCTCATTTGTTGAATTGTCCTGGTTTCACCTGGTGTTTCATTTTCCAGCTAAGTATTTCATAAATAAATATCCCTCAAGAATTGGGATCACTGAAGTTACAGAAATCTCACCAGTGGAAGCAGGGTCATCTTGCTGATGAGTACTTGTGATCTCCCCCTCCTTTTTATTTTTATTTTTTTTATAATGTGGCTTCTGATCTTTCACAAAAGCCACAGCTTGAATCACATTTATAAAAATATCACTGAATTACACCCTCTAGGCAGGAAAATTGGTTTAGTAACTCATGATCTCAGCCTCTCTTTCTTTTCAGTGCCTGTTAATTCTATAATTTCATCATATTTTTTTTTCTTTTTTCTCCCCCTGCATCTGGGGGCGATAAGGAAAGGAAAAAGGGGAGAGAGAGAACACAAACCATGCCATGATTTCCTGAGTAGATTGAACAAAAGTAATGTTACAAAACTGGGTTATATCGCATTAGAGAGACCATCCAGAGCAATAATGCAGCCTAGGAAGAAGCTGAAAACTCCTTCAGAGTGGTCAAAGGGGAAAACAGGTATTGACCTGATGGGATTTTATCTCTAAAGCGGATGCACAGCTACAAGTAGCCGAACAGTCTAAGTGCCAAATCCTGCAACACCGACAACATAAAACCACCATTCATTCTATGAGTGGCGTTTTCTGTACCATCTGTCTGTCTGTCTCTCTCTCCCCCAACCCTGGTCAGACACACACACACACACACACACACACACACACACTCAAATGCAACATTGTGTCACCAACATCCAAAATTATTTGGTTATTATTTTGGCAATTTTTCCCACAATATTTAGAATTACATAAAAATAAATTTGGAATATTGTTTTTACCACTTCTCTATGAATAACTGAAAAAGAAATTTGGAACGTATTAACACAAGCCCTCTAAACGTTTTGTGTCCTAGATTTCCCTCGTCCTCTATATCAGTTTGCATTGGTTAAGAATCCAAGTGACAATTTGTACTATCTTACCATAAAGTAGTAAACAATATAGTGAATTTTTACTGAACATCAGCAGGCTATATCAGACTTCCCAACCATGATGACCAGTCTCCTCCACAACCTACTTATGTGTATTCTGAGGTTCATGTCACAGCTCAAATTCTATCAGCTATGGGTAAAATCCACTGACAGCAGAAACTACCCTGGAAGGTCTCAGACACACACAGTTAACCAGACAAATTCCATACAGTCCAACATTTAAAAATCAGATATCATCCTACTTTGAAGAGACTGAACTTTGCATTTTCTGGAGTAGTCTTACCTATATATTCCAATAAAATATTTCTAATATTTTTCTAATATTTCTAGTAAAATTTAGACAAAAAATATTTATATGGGCTAAATTTGGAAAAAATATCCCAAACACAAAGTTACTATTTCCTTCTCCTTGGTAGAGTCTGACTTGTTCTGTTTCAAATATAAACCCCAAGTTTTATGGTTATAGGTACCCAGTAAGCATTAAAACTTATTTTATATCCTCTTTGCATAAGATTATCATTAATCATAACTCTGGGTATCCTGAAAAAAACTAACAAACTTTCATTTATTTATAACTTTCTTCCCAAAGTATTTCCTAGAAAGAACTGAGTATGTGACTTTTATATCTTTTTTGTTTGTTTTTCAGATTATTTCAGAGCTTGAACAATGGGGCATTATTTTAACCATGCCCAGCACAAACAAATGCTAAGAAAAACAGGAGATGTTGGTCCTTGGCTCCTTTTGGCCTCCTTCATCAGTGCCTTTATGGAATCAAATGCCCCATCTTGAGGTAGGGAATGGGACTAAAGGTAGCCTTTGGTACCTATCCCATTTCCCGTTTTGTGATTATCTATCTATTAGTTACCTCCAAATTACATTGGTTGATGAGGTTTATCAACTCTCTGGAATGATTATATTTTAGTTGGAGTTGGAAGAATGTTGCCTCACTCAAATAAAGCACTTAAAGTATGTTCCAAAGTATAAACCCTAAAAAGCTCTTAAGCAAAATCTCCATGCAAGAGCCATGAGTCAAATGGTCAACTTAGTCTACCAAGAGAGGTAGTTCTTCCTTCTTTTCTTCCTTTCTCTCTGCTTCTGTTTTTTTTTTTTTTTCAGTGCATACTTACTATTCTTTTAGTGTCTACACCATGCTGGGCATTAGGGATACAAATTTGAAGAGGTAAATACCAAAGCCTTGCAGAACCATCCACTGGATGATTTTTGCTTAAGTGAGAAAGCCCCTCTAGTCAAATTTCTGATCATTCCGATATCCTTTATTTTATTTTTTTATGTTAGTCACCATACAATACATCATTAGTTTTTGATGTAGTGTTCCATGATTCATTGTTTGTGAATAACACCCAGTGCTCCATGCAACACATGCCCTCCTTAATACCCAGAAAGGCAAAAATTGACAAGGCAAGAAACAACAAATGTTGGAGAGGTTGTGGAGAAAGGGGAACCCTCTTACACTGTTGGTGGGAATGCAAGTTGGTATAGTCACTTTAGAAAACAGTGTGGAGGTGCCTCAAAAAATTACAAACAGAGCTACCCTATGACCCATCAATTGCACTACTGGGTGTTTACCCCAAAGACACAGATGTCGTGAAAAGAAGGGCCATATGCACCCCAATGTTCAGAGCAGCAATGTCCGCAATAGCCAAACTGTGGAAAGAGTCGAGATGCCCTTCAACAGATGAATGGATAAAGAAGATGTGGTCCATATATACAATGGGATATTACTCAGCCATCAGAAAGGATGAATACCCAACTTTTACATCAACATGGTTGGGACTGGAGGAGATGATGCTAAGTGAAATAAGTCAAGCAGAGAAAGTCAATTATCATATGATTTCACTTATTTGTGGAACATAAGGAACAGCATGGAGGACATTAGGAGAAGGAAGGGAAACATGAAGGGGGGGAAATCGGAGGGGGAGACGAACCATGAGAGACTATGGACTCCGAGAAACAAACTGAGGGTTTTAGCGGGGAGGGGGATGGGGAAATGGGTGAGCCCAGTGATGGGCATTCTGATATCCTTTAAAAATAAGCTATTAAACATTATCAACCTGCTATTGCAAACAATGAACTGCTATCCACTTGCTAGGAAAAAAAAAATGTTTACTTAGTTCTGAAAATAAACTTACTTGATATATTTTTGGTTTTCCCCTGAAAAACAGTTTGTGTTACAGGTGACAAATTTATGATCCTAACAATTTATCAGCCTTATCAGCAGGTGTTTTATTTTCTTCATTTTTCTTACTATAAAAAGGCAATCCTGGGTCGTAGCATTCTTTGTGAGTGAGTGACATGGCAAACAAAGCCTTTCAAATTTGATGCCAACCACTGTTCCAGCCTCGTGTCTTGCCTCGTCTTCCCCCAGGCCTCCCACACCTCGCCACCTCATTTTAAACCATCTGTGTTAAAGTCACATAAGATTACCTGTGCAAACAGTTCCAGCATTTAATATCCTCATGATTTTGAGCACATAAAACTTCTGCTTCCTGTCCCTTTCCTGTTTACTTTGAAAAAAGCCAGCTTACCCTTTAAGTTTGAAGTCAAATGCCAACCTTGTCTATGTCATCTTCCCTAACACCCCCCAGACCCGAGCAGAGTCTATTACACAGGCAGAGAGCATCAGCAGGCGCCACCCTAAACTGTCATACAGAGGTATCTGGGCTTTTCTGAACTGGTGGGTGAGATTTGCACTTGGATTTTTAAGCCAGAGTGGTTTCTTTAATTGTTGTCTGCTTTGCTGTGTTTTGCTTGTATATTTTGGTGAAATGTTTTGTCTGAAGCTTATAAAGGAAGCAAGTCTGTGCATATCCCTGAAAGGAGATGACGGGGAAAGCAAATACAACTTGGCATCTGAGTAATTTCTTCAGTTTTATAAACAGAGTCCAAGAAAAATGCTATCAGAGCCTATCAAAAGAGGAACTGCAGGTAACACCTAAGGCAACAATATTGAGGGACGTAGGGTTAAGAGTGCTCGATCTAGAAGCCACCGGAATCACAGCTAACTAAATATGAACTTTACTATGCATCACCCAAAAAAATTAGACAGGTTGACAAATACAAATAAATCCATACATGGATCATAGTTTCAACATATATAGATTTAAAAATAACTACAATTCCAAATTTTCTGTATTTAGAAAAATATCAATTTTCAGCCAAGCTTTCTCTAAAACTCCCATCACAGACCATTCAAAATGGGGGGGGGGGGGCGGTTTGGAGAGAAGAGCAGAAGGGGAGAAGAAAAAGTATCTTAAAAAAGTGTGCAGAAGATGGGGGAATTCATTAAGCTAAAATCACCCTAAGTGATAAAATACCAATAAAGTGTATGGGAAGGACAGGGAAGGGAGTGAAAATTGGATGCAGTGCTGAAGGAGACAGCCTTGAAAAGAAACATTCTGGAGGAAGACAGGATAAAAGGGAAGGAGGTAGGTGCCCGCTGGAGAGTGGCGAAAGGAAAACATAAAAGTCACTTTAGGATCCATCCAGATGATATTTTAAAGGGAAAAGAATGACAGACATCCTGCACTCTATTGCCCTTCCTTGCCACGCCCCCAGACCACCTATTAAAGAAACTGCAATCTTCTACTCGACAGAAGGTGGCAGCCTTCAACAAGAAATCTGGGAAACTGCTGCGCTCTGCCAAACCAAACCAATCTACAGATATGTGCAGTTTCCTCCTATACAAAGCTACTGTACGAGAAAGAGAGAAAGAAAGAAAACAGAAAATTAACATTAAAACTTTGGGCTGATAAAATTCTCCCAAATAAATAATCATGAATTTAAAGAAAACTAACACAAGCAAAACGGAATCATTTACCCTCAAACATGCCATGGCAGGTACAAAAGGACACGTAAAATTCAAAATACAAAATCTAAGAATGAAAATGGAGAATAAAACGAAGAAATGAAATAAAAGTAGGTTGGTTTCAGGAAAGAAATAGAGGAAAGTAAAATCATAGTATAAAGCTCAGTTATATGATGCCTATGTAATTTTTACAACTGAGTTGAATGAAGGTTTAATGAGGAGCATTGAAGAAAAGCAGGAAAACAACAAAGAGAATTAATTGGGTTTTTTTTAAAGGAGTAAAAGAAGTCAGAGAGAAATTGGTTGAAATGGAAATTAGGCAATGAAAAGTCAACATAGGTATAAGTGGGGGCTCTAAAGAAGAAAAACAATGCAGTGAAACAGAACTACTATTTTGAACTCTAATTCAAGAACATGTTCCAAAAATAAAAGAAGACCTGAATCCACATATTAAAAGAGCTGAAGAAGTACTTAGAAAATTGACCTAGAAAGATCAATTCTAAAAGTTTTCCTAGTAGAACTAGTCCAATTTAGAAATTTAAAAAAAATCCTCAGGGCTTCCAGGAAAAATAACTTATGAGAGCAAGAGAATTTGGCATCATATGGCTCAAAATCAATATGTAAAGCAAGGCAGGAATGAAGTGGCTTTTGTAAGATCAAGGGAAGGTGAACCAGTAATTTTATATTCAACTGTGCTATCTTGTAAGTATCAGAATTAGAGTTTCAACTTGCAAGAACTCAGTGAATGCTAGACCCATAAGCCCTTCCAACAGATATGGGTCATCCAACCAAGAAATGACTGAAGAAACTAAGCCCAAAGTCTTCATATTTTTAAAGAGTAAGAATAAGGAACACAGTACATACCATACTCCAGTTACACTTAAAGCAATAATCAGAGGAAAGTCCATAGCCTAACATACCTCTACAAATAAAACAGTGGATATAAATTAATTACATTGCTTAAAGGACCACATATATTTAATTGTTAGAGAAAAGTGGAAATAGGACATTGGTCCCATCGATATGTGGGAGTCACTGGGGACCATTAAAAACTGGCAAGCTACATATCAAAGGTTAATCAGAGAGAATAAAACAGAATATACATACCAAATTACATGACATAGGCAATACAATTGAATGGTCTGAACTCATCTGTTAAAAGAAAAAGAATTTGCCACTTGGCTCTCAAAGAAAACCCTAAATATATACTGATTACAAAAGACACACCCAAAGCAAATTCAATAAAGCTAAATGTACAGGGATGGACAAAGGTATATCAGGCAAATGGAAACAGTAAGAAAGCAAAGGCTGTAATACTAATATCAGATAATGTAGAATTCCACCAAAAAGCACTAAGATGATCAATCACACTACTGGGTATTTACCCAAAGAAAACAAAAAACACTAATTCAAGAGGATACATGCACTTGTATGTTTATTGCAACATTATCTACAATAGCCAAATATGGAAGCAGTCCAAGTGTTCAACAACTAACCAATGGATAAAGAAGACGTTGTATATCTATAATGGAATATTACTCAGACATCAAAAAGGATGAAATCTTGCCATTTGCAATGACATGGATAGAGCTAGAGAGTATTATGCTAACTGAAATAAGTCAGTCAGAGAAAGACAAATACCATAATGATTTTACTCATATGTGGAATTTAAGAAACAAAACAAATAAGCAAAGGGGGAAAAAAAGAGTGAGAGAGAGACAAGCCAAGAAACAAACTCTTAACTCTAGAGAACACACTGATGGTCACCAGAGGGGAGGTGTGGGGAGGTGTGGGGAGGTGAAACAGGTGATGGGGATTAAGAGCACACTTATCATAATGAGCACTGAGGAATGTATAGAATTGTTTACATCCGAAACCAATGTAACACTGCAAGTTAACTACACTAGAACTAAAATTAAAAACTTAATAAAATTAAAAGAAAAAAAAGCAGTAACATGATCAAGAAGGCCACTTTTTAATACTAAAAAATACGGTTCATCTTGAAGAAAAACTATTTATGAATATAAAGCAACCACTTTGGTAAAACAGAAGTTTTACCAAAGTGTCAGTAGGCATGTAAAGAAACATATGAATAATATAAGACTTTATCACATTATTCTCAGATGAATAAAGAAGACAAAAATAAATACAGATACAGAAAAACTGAACAACTAACCAATAACATAGATCTTGTGGATATATATTGAATTTTATACTCTGACAACAGAAATTGCAACTTTATCTCAAGAGTACATAGAACATTCATAAAACTTGTCATATATTACATTAAAAAGAAAGCACCAGTAAATTCATAAAGTGTATTATAAAAAAGGCTGCAGTCAAACTACAATGATATTAATAACAAAAACTTTTTAAAGATCTACCACCTGGATTTTTTTTCTACTAAATAACTCTTGGCTAAAAGGAAACAAAAACTAAAATGACAGACTTTCTAAAGAATACTTTTTTTTTCCAAGAGAATGAAAACCAATGAATTAAATGCCCAACTCAAAAAGCTTAAAAGAACAAAATAAACCAGAACTAATGAAATTAGAGGAAATAATAAACATCAGAGAAGAAATTAAATAGCAAAAGAATCTCATACTAAATATATTATTTTCTCTTTCCTTAAGATTTTATTTATTTATTTTAGAGAGACAGCATGAGTGGGAGGGGGCTGAGGAAGAGGGAGGGGCTGAGAGAGAGGGAGGGGCTGAGGGGGAGGGAGAGAAAGAATCTCAAGCCGACTCCATGCTGAGTGTGGAGCCTGACGCAGGGCCATATTCCAGGACCCAGAGATCATGACCTGAGCAGAACCCAAGAGTCAGATGCTTAACTGACCGTGCCACCCAGGCACCCCTATTGTTTTCTTAATGTAATAAAATATACAATCATTGGGGCACCCGGGTGGCTCAGTCTGTTAAGAGTCTGCCTTCAACTCAAGTCATGATCCCAGGGTCCTGGGTTTGAGTCCCGCATCAGGCTCCCTGCTCACTGGGGAGTCTGCTTCTCCCTTTCCCTCTCCCCCCACCCTGCTCATGCTCTATCTCTCTCCCACATGCTTTCTCTCTCTCAAATAAAATCTTTAAAAAAAATAAAACACAACCATTAGCTAACTTAATCAAGAAAAACAAAAGGAATAAAATATAAATATACAAATTAACAGTTTACAAGAAATAAATAAGCATTGAAACAACAAACGCCTTTAAAAATCATAAAGTAGGGTGCCTGGGTGGCTCAGTTGGTTAAGCGACTGCCTTCGGCTCAGATCATGATCCTGGAGTCCCAGGATCGAGTCCCACATCAGGCTCCCTGCTCAGCAGGGAGTCTGCTTCTCCCTCTGACCCTCTTCCCTCTCGTGCTATCTCTCATTCTCTCTCTCCCAAATAAATAAATAAAATCTTTAAAAAAAATAAAAAAAATAAAAATCATAAAGTACTACCTTGTAGACTTCTATGCAAATAAATTCACAAAGCTCATATTATTATAGGAAAATACAGTCTACCAAAATAGACCTCATTAACTGATCATTTTCTCTCTTTCTACTCTCCAAATTGGAATGGTTTACACTTAATTCCAATTCAGGGAGTAGAAGCAGAGAAAATCATCAAGGAAATATATCCCACAACAAAGCACCAAATATAGATTCCTTCTTAGGGAACTCTGTCAAATTATTTGACCCAGTGCTACCTTTTTTTTCATGGAATACAGACTATAAAGAAGCTTCTAAATTCTACTTATGAAACAATTATAATATTGATATCTAAACCTAATAAAGATGGACCAAAAGAGAAATTACAAATATCATTTATGAATATTGGTAAAATACAAAATAAAATATTAGCAAACAGATACCTATCCCACCTTCTTCCCAGGTTCACTGAGACATAACTGACTTACAATATTATGTAAGTTTAAGATGTACATGTGTTGATTTCATATATTATGAAATGATCACCACCAGAATATGAGCAATACCTGCGTCATGTCACCTAATTACTATTGCTTTCTTCTGTTGAGAACATTTAAGATTTCGTCTCCCAGCAACTTTCAAGTGCTTATTACAATATTATTAACTATAATCACTATGCTGTACTTTGATCCCCAGAACTTACTCACCTTGTAACTAGAATTTTATACTCTCTGACAAACATCTCTTCCTTTCCTCTATCCCTCAGCCCCTGGTAACCACCATTCTAGTCACTGTCTATGAATTTGGCTTTTTAAGCTTCCACATATTAATGATATAACACAGCAATTGTCTTTCTCTGTCAGACTTATTTTACTTAGCATAATGCCCTCAAGTTCCATCCATGTTGCAAACAACAGGATGAACCTCTTATGGCTGAAAAATTCTCTGAGTGTGTGTGTGTGTTACAATTTCTCTAACTCTTCATCCATTGGTGGACCCTTAGTTGTTCCGACATTTTGGCTATTGTGAATAATGCTGCAATGATCATGGGAGTGCATATATCTCTTCAAGATCCTGTTTTCATTGCCTTTTTGGATATATACCCAGAAGTGGGATCACTGCATCATAGGGTAGTTCTATTTTTAATTTTTTTGAGGAACCTCCACTCTTTTTTTCCACAATTGGCTGCCTTAATTCACATTCCCACAAGCAGGGCACAAGGATTCCCTTTTCTCCACAGCATTGCCAACACTTGTTATTTCATCTTTTTTTTTTAAGATTTTTTTTTATTTGAGAGAGAGAATGAGCAGGGGGAGGGGCAAAGGGAGAGAGAGGCAGACAACCCACCGTGTGGGGATCCCGACGTAGGGCTCAATCCCAGGATGGTAAGATCATGACCTGAGCTGAAGGCAGATGCTTAACTGATTGAGCCACCCAGGTGTCCCGGTTATTTCATCTTTTTGAAGGCAGCCATTCTAGCAGGTGTGAGTTCATATCACACTGTGGTTTTGATTTGCATTTCCCTGAAGATTAGTGATGTTAAGCACCTTTTCATGCACCTGTTGGCCATTTGTAGGTCTTCTTTGGAAAACTACCTACTCAGTTCTTCTGCCCATTTTTTAATTGGATTGTTTTTCGCAATTTAGCTGTGTAAGTTCCTTTTGGATATTAACCACTTCTCCAGATTTGCAAATATTTTCTTCCATTCCACAGCTTGCTTTTTCATTTTGTTGATGGTTTCCTTTGCTGTGCAGCTGTTTCATTTGATGTAGTCCACTTGTTAAATTTTGCTTTTCTTGTCTTTGCTTTTGTTGTTGAATCCAAAAACTCATTGCCAAGATCCATGTCAAGAAGCTTATCCCCTATGTTTTCTTCTAGAACTTACGTGGTTGCCAATCTTATGTTCAGCTTTTAATCCATTTTGAGTTGATGTTTGTGTATGATGAAAGATAGGGATCCAGTTCCATTCTTTTGCATGTGGCTGTCCAGTTTTCCCAACACCATTTATTGAAGAGACTATCTTTCCTTTTGTATATTCTTGGCTCCTCTGTCATAAATGAATTGACCATATATGCATAGGTTTCTTTTCGGTCTCCTATTCTATTCGATTAACCTATATGGTCTGTTTTTATGCCAATACCATATTGTTTTGATTTCTCTTTCTTCTAGTTCATTATTAATATACAGAAATGCACCTGAATTTGTATTTTGATTTTGTAGCCTGTAACTTCACTCAATTTGTTTATTAGTGCTAACATTTCTGGTGGAGGCTTTAAGGTTTCCACATATAATTTCATGTCATTGGCAAATAGAGACAGTTTTGCTTTCTAATTTGGATGCCTTTTATTTCTTTTACTTGTATAATTGTCCTGGCTAGGACTTCAAGTACTACTATGTTGAATAAAAATGACAAGAGTGGGCATCCTTGTCTTGTTCCTGATACTAGAAAAATACCTTTCAGCATTTCACCATTGAATATGATGTGAGCTCTGGTCTTCTCTTATATGCCCTTTATTATTTTGAGGTATATTCCCTCTATACTCACGTTGAGAATTTTTATCATAAATGGATGCTGAATTTTTTCAAATGCTTTCTCTGCATCTGTTGAGATAATCATATGAATTTATATCTCATTTTGTTAATGTGGTGTATCACATTTATTGATTTGCATATGTTGAACCATCCTTACATCCCAGAATTAATCCCACTTCTTTATGGTGTCTGATCATTTTAATGTATTGTTGAATTAAGTTTGCTAATATTTTGTTGAGCATTTTGCATTTATGTTCATCAGGGATACTGGCCTACTATTTTCTTTTCCTGTAGTGTCTTTGTCTGATTTGTGTATCAGGTTAATGCTGGCCTCATTTAATGCATTTTGAAGTATTCCCTCCTCTTCTATTTTTTGAAAGAGTTTGAGAAGAATTGGTTTTAATTTTTCTTTAAGTAACTGGTAGAATTCACCAGTGAATGCATCTGGTTATTCTAATTTTGGGAGGTTTTTGATTACTTACTCAATCTCCTTACAGATTTTCTCCTTCTTTATAATTCAGGCTTGGTATATTATATGTTTCTAGGAATTTACCTATTTCTTCTAGGTTAATCAATTTGTTGGTGTCTAATTGTTCACAGTGGTTTCTAATGATCCTTTGTACTTCTGCAATACCAGTCACAATGTCTCCTCTTTCATTTATAACTTTATTTATTGGTCTACTGTTTTTTTCTTGGTTAGACTAGCTAAGGACTTGTGTTTTCAAAAAAACCCATTTTTAATTATTTGTTGTCTTTTTAGTCTTTATTTTACTTATTTTCACTCTGATCTTCATGATTTTTTCCTCCGCTTAGCTTTGGGTTTCGTTTGTTCTTCTTTTCCTAGTTTCTTTAGGTGTAGTTTATTCGAGATCTGGACTTTTTATTAATGTAAGTATTTATTGCTATAAATTTCCTCATACAACTGTTTTTGCTACATCTCATAAGTTTTGGTATATCACATTTCTACTTTCATTTGTCTCAAGATATTTTGTTTTCTCATTTTATTTCTTCTTTGACTCACTGATTATTCAGGAGCATATTGTTTAATCTCCACATATTTGTGAATTTTCCAATTCTCCTCACAATTGATTGCCAGTTTTACACTATTATGGTCAGAAATGATACTTGATATTTCAATCTTCTTAAATTTACTAAGACATGCTTTGTGGCCTAACATGGGATCTATCCTGGATTATATTCCACATGTTCTTGAGAAGAATGTGTATTTTTCTGCTGTTGGGTGGAGTGTTGTGTGAATGTCTATTAAGAGCATTTGGGTAGAGGTGCCTGGGTGGCTCAGTCATTTAAGCAGCTGCCTTTGGTTCAGGTCATGATCTCTGGGTCCTGGGATCGAGTCCCACCTCGGGCTCCCTGCTCAGCCGGGAGGAGTCTGCTTCTCCCTCTCACTCTGTCCCCTCCCCATCTGCACTCTCTCTCTCTAATAAATAAATTTTAAAAATCTTTAAAAAAAAGAAGATTTGGGTAACGTGTAGTTTGAGTCCAGTGTTTCTGTATTAATTTTCTATCTGGATGATCTATCTATTGTTTACAGTGGGGTTTTGAAGTCCTCTACTATTATTATTTTGCTAATTCTCCCTTTAGGTCTGTTACTATTTGCTTTATATATTTCTGTGCTCCTATGTTGGGTACATAAATATTTACAAATGTTATCTTCTCTTGATAAATTGATCCCTTTAGCATTATATATGTACTCCTTTACTTTTTTTAGTCTTTGATTAGAGTCTATTTTGTCTGACAGAAGCGCACCAATGACTGCTACCTTTTACCTTCCATTTGCACAAACTATCTTTCTCCGTCCCATCACTTTCAATCTGTTTGTTTCTTTAAAGCTGAAGTGAGTCTCTTGCATGCAACATACAGTTAGGTCTTGTTTTTTCAGCCATTCAGCCATTCTTTATCTTTTGACTGGAAAATTCAGTACATCTACTTTTAAAGTAATTATCGATTGGTATGGACTTACTATTGCCATTTTATTATTTCCTGGCAGAAATGTAATTCATCTGTTCCTTTCTTCCTCTTTTGTTCTCTCACTTTGTGGTTTGATGATTTTCTGTAATGGTATATATAGACTCTTTATCTTTTGTGTATCTACCATAGGTTTTTGCTTTATAGCTACCATGGGTCTTACATAAAACAACTTATAACAGTCTTTTTTTTTTTTTTTTTTTTGACAGAGAGAGACAGCGAGAGAGGGAACACGAGCAGGGGCAGAGGCAGAGGGAGAAGCAGGCTTCCCGCAGAGCAGGGAGCCCAATGCAGGGCTCGATCCCAGGACGCTGGGATCATGACCTGAGCCAAAGGCATACATTTAATGACTGAGCCAGCCAGGCGCCCCATAACAGTCTATTTTAAACTGATAACAGCTTAACTTTGAATGTATACAAAAGCTTTACATTTATACACTCCCATACCCACATTTTATGTTTTTGATGTAACAATTTACATCTTTTTACACTGTGTCTATTAACAAATTATTATTGTTATAGTTTTTTTTTATTTTTTATTGTTATGTTAATCACCATATATTACATAATTTGTTTTGGTGTACTGTTCCATGATTCATTGTTTGTTCATAACACCCAGTGCTCCATGCAGAACGTGCCCTCCTCAATACCCATCACCAGGCTAACCCATCCCCCCACCCTCCTCCCCTCCAGAAACCTCAGTTTGTTTTTCAGAGTCCATCATCTCTCCTGGTTCGTCTCCCCCTCTGACTTACTCCCCTTCATTCTTCCTCTCCTGCTATCTTCTTCTTTTTCTTTTTTCTTAACATATGTTGCGTTATTTGTTTCAGAAGTACAGATCTGTGAGTTATTTTTTAATACTTTTGTTTTAACATTCATACTAGAGTTATAAGCCCATCACCATTACATTAAACTTTTCTAAATTTATGTATCTACCTTCACTAGTGACATTTACACTTTCATAGGTCTTCCTGTTACTAAGTATATCTTTTGTTTCAGTTTGAAAATGTCCCTTTAGCATTTCCTTTGAGGGCAGTTTAGTGGTGATGAACTCCTTCACGTTTTACTTGTTTGGAAAACTATCTATACTTCAATTTTGAAGAATAATTTTGCTGGGTAAATTATTCTTGTTTGGCAGAGTTCGTTCGTTCGTTCGTTCCTTCCTTCCTTCCTTCCTTCCTTCCTCTCCATTTCCTTCAGAACATTGAATACACTATGTCATTCTCTTCTGGCCTGCAAAGTTTTCACTGAAAAGATCTGCTGGTAGTCTTAGGGCGGTTTCCTTAGTATGCATGCAATAAGTTACTTTTCTCTTACTGCTTTTAAGATTTTCTTCTTGTCTTTAAATTCTGACAATGTAATTAACATGTGTTGTGGTGTGGGTCTCTGGATTCATCTTTTTTTGGAACTCTGTAAGCTTCCTAGATCTGGATCTCTGTTTCTTTCCACAAATTAAAAAACTTTTCAGCCATTTTTTCTTCAAATAAATTTTCATCCCCTTTCATTCTGTCTCTTCTCCCTCTGAAAACCCTATAATGTACATACTGGTCCACCTGATGTTGTTCTGTAAGTCCCCTAGGCTATCTTTACTCTTTTTTATTCTTTTTCTTTTTGTTCATCTGATTGCATGAATTTCACTACCCTGGTCTTGAGTTTGCTGATCCTTTCTTCCACTGATCTATCTGTCGTGGAGCCCCCTCTATTGAATATTTCAGTTCAGTTATTGTATTTTCAGCTCTGTGATTTCTATTTGGAATTTTTAAAAATTTTCTCTGTCTTTGATGAAATGTTCACTTTATTTATGTGTGTTTTCCTGACCTTGGTGAGCATGTTTATGACCATGATTTTGAACTCTCTATCAGGTATATCACTTATCTCCATTTCATTAAGGTGAGTTTCTGGAGCTTTATCTTGTTCTTGTTTGGAACTTATTCCTGTTTCTTATTTTTCTTGACACTCTGTTGTTTTCTGCACATTAGATAAAACAGCCACCCCTCCAGTCTTGAAGGAGTGATCTTCTGTAGAGGAACCCTGTCAATCAGCTTGGCCTGAGTTCTTGGTTTTCTCTTAAGTCTCCATGATTTTCAAACCACCCTCTTTGTTCTTGGTGCCTCCTAGTAGTTAAGGGTGTGCCAAGACCAGTCAGTTTCCCAAAGGAGAGGACAGCAGTCAGCACCTGGATGCAGGTTGATTGCAAACCAGTCCCTTGGACAACAGCTGGGAAAGTATGAAGTTGGGTCCCTTCCAGGGAGAAACTGAAAGATAGGTGTTTTTGCCTGCTCCCTCCACACTTGGGCTGGGTAAATAGCTGTGGAGTGGTGCCCCTGCACCCTTTAAGAATTGCTCCTTTGTTTGCTATAGTCCTGTGGGACTTGTGAATACAAGTTTCACTGGTTATCGGAGCCAAGCAATGGAGGGGCCCAGCCCCTGGGTGGCAGCCTTAAAAGCTGAGATACCAGAATACTAGACATATGTACAAGATACTGGTAAGTTAAAGCAGGCTGGAGAGAGCAGTCAGAGGATGGATATATCCACAGGCTTCCCTGGGCCCCAGGAGGATGGTAATTAGCTCCTAGATGCATGTTAAATTTCAAGTTCACCCTCAAGCAGCAACTTTTACTGTATGCAAATAGACCCTTTTCAGGAAAAGACTAGTAGGTGTTTTTGTCTGATCCCACTTAGCCATGAAGGGATAGCCACTGTGAACCCTCTAGGGCCCACTAAGAAGTTTCTTTGTTTGCTAAGCCTTGTCAGTCGTGTGGACAGAAGCCCTGTTGGCTTTCAGAACTAAGTGTTTTGGGGCTACATCCCTCAGGTGGGAGTTTTTAAAAGTTAGGGCACTAAATATGGGGTCCAAATTCCTCACTTCTCAGGGAGAAGCTGGGAGTTGGGAATTATTCTCACAATTATAAGACACGATACCAGGGATGAGGTTTATGGCAAGCACGTGCCTCAGCCTTTTCTACCCTTTTCAATGTATTTTCCTCATTCACCTTGATGAGGGAGCAAAAGGCACGCTGAGGGCAAAGCACAAGCTGACACCCCACAAAACCCCACCCCACCAGGTGAGATCTGTATGACATTCCTCGGGCCCTCCTCGCTGCCCTAGAAAAAGGAAAGGGAAAAACAAATGGTTAACTGATCGAGATCACAGTCATGCAGGACATGAAGCTCCATCAGTTTGCAACTGTCTTAATGATTTACAGGGAAAAAGCAATCTCCAGAAACCTATAGACTTGATTTCCTGGAGCCCTAACATCACCCTCCCCTCCATAGGATAGAAAATCTTATATAAACAGTCCATAAATGGATTTCATTCACTTGCCCAAAGCAAAAGCCTTTACATACGCCTTAATAATAACTTAAAATAGTCTGGTGAGATTGGCTAACATCCTGTTATAAAATAATTATGAATTATGTTTTTGTCACCTGGGGAAAGCTTCAACACTCACTAGTAGTAGAGAAATCTACCTTCAAAAAGTGAAATACTGGGGCACCTGGGTGGCTCAGATGGTTAAGCATCTGCCTTCAGCTCAGGTCATGATCTCCAGGTCTGGGGACCGAGCCCCATGTCAGGCTCCCAACTCAGCAGGGAGTCTGCATCTCCCTCTCCCTCTGCCTCTCCCTGTGCTTGTGTTCTCTCCTGTCTCTCTCTCTCTCTCTCTCAAATGAATAAAGTCTTTTTTAAAAAAGTGAAATACTTAAGCAGTTATGAACAGAATACTAAAATACAATAACATTCCCAAAACTCTGGGAGGAAAGAATAGACTAATAGTATCTTACATCAAAACAATCCAAATTTTCAGACAAGTTTAACCTACTTGGCCTAAATTTTATCCATACTCCTAATGATATACAATCTTCATAAATTCCTATAAACTCTCCTGAGTTCTCATAAATTTGTTGCAAGAAAACTTACGAGTCTTACACTATACTATACTTCTCCACTGACATGCTATGTTGTCATGTTAGGATTATATCACGTATTGTTAAAATAAATGTCATATACATAGACATATGCTTGGCAAGAACAAGTTGCATTTCCAAAAACACAGCAGTAGACATACATCTACATAATATACATCCAGGAGACTGAATGTACAGGAAAAGACACCAATAAAAAAACAAACTTAGCATTACTTAGAAAAGAACCATATTGAGTTTTTGTAAACACAAATACTGTTCTTGAATTCCAAGGTATATACCCATGGAATCGTGTCTTCCTGTGAAAATGTGCCAATGATCCTGTAACTGGAAATACGTGTTAGACTTAAGATTGAACACTGCAATGTTTCTAGGAAGAAGTTGCTGCAGCTGAGGTCAAAGAGGTTGCTGCCTGTGTTCTCCTCTAGGATTTTGATGGACTCCTGTCTCACATTTAGGTCTTTAATCCGTTTTGAGTCTATTTTTGTGTGTGGTGTAAGGAAATGGTCCAGTTTCATTCTTCTGCATGTGGCTGTCCAATTTTCCCAACACCATTTGTTGAAGAGACTTTTTTCCATTGGACATTCTTTCCTGCTTTGTCGAAGATTAGTTGACTATAGAGTTGAGGATCCATTTCTGGGCTCTCGATTCTGTTCTACTGATCGATGTGTCTGTTTTTGTGCCAGTACCATACTGTCTTGATGATGACAGCTTTGTAATAGAGCCGGAAGTCCAGAATTGTGATGCCTCCAGCTTTGCTTTGCTTTTTCAACATTCCTCTGGCTATTTGGGGTCTTTTCTGGCTCCATACAAATTTTAGGATTATTTGTTCCAGTCCTTTGAAAAAAGTTGATGCTATTTTGATAGGGATTGCACTGAATGTGTAGATTGCTCTAGGCAGCATTGACATCTTCACAGTATTTGTTCTTCCAATCCATGAGTATGGAGCGTTTTTCCATTTCTTTGTCTCTTCCTCAATTTCTTTCATGAGTATTTTAGAGTTTTCTGAGTATAGATCTTTTGCCTCTTTGGTTAGATTTATTCCTAGGTATCTTATGGTTTTGGGCGCAATTGTAAATGGGACCGACTCCTTAATTTCTCTTTCTTCTGTCTTGTTGGTGTATAAAAATGCAACTGATTTCTGTGCATTGATTTTATATCCTGCCACTTTACTGAATTCCTGTATGAGTTCTAGCAGTTTTGGGGTGAAGTCTTTTGGGTTTTCCACATAAAGTATCATATCATCTGCAAAGAATGAGAGTATGCCGAATTCAGATGAGAGAATGCTGATTCAGATGCCTTTTGTTTCTTTTTGTTGTCTGACTGCTGTGGCTAGGACTTCTAATACTATGTTGAAGAGCAGTGGTGAGAGTGGACATCCCTGCTGTGTTCCTGACCTTAGGGGGAAAGCTCTCAGTTTTTCCCCACTGAGAATGATATTTGCTGTGGGTTTTACATAGACGGCTTTCATGATATTGAGGTTTGTGCCCTCTATCCCTACACTCTGAAGAGTTTTGATCAAGAAAGGATGCTGTACTTTGTCACATGTTTTTTCTGCATCTATTGAGAGGATCATATGGTTCTTGTTCTTTCTTTTCTTAATGTATTGTATCACACTGATTGATTTATGGATGTTGAACCAACCTTGCAGCCCAGAAATAAATCCCACTTGGTCATGGTGAATAATCCTTTTAATGTACTGTTGGAACTTATTGGCTAGTATTTTGGTGATAATTTTTGTATCCATGTTCATCAGGGATATTGGTCTGTAATTCTCCTTTTTGATGGGGTCTTTGTCTGATTTTGGGATCAAGGTAATGCTGGCCTCATAAAATGAGGTTGGAAGTTTTCCTTCCATTTCTATTTTCTGGAACAGTTTCAGAAGAAGAGGTATTAATTCTTCTTTAAATGTTTGGTAGAATTCCCCTGGGAAGCCATCTGGCCCTGGGCTCTTGTTTGTTGGGAGATTTTTAATGACTGCTTCAATTTCCTTAGTGGCTATGGGTCTGTTCAGGTTTTCTATTTCTTCCTGGTTCAGTTTTGGTAGTTTATACCTCTCTAGGAATGCATCATTTCTTCCAGATTATCTAATTTGCTGGCATATATTTGTTCATAATATGTTCTTATAATTGTATTTCTTTGGTGTTGGTTGTGATCTCTCTTTCATTCATGATTTTATTTATTTGGGTCCTTTCTCTTTTCTTTTTGATAAGTCTGGCCAGGGGTCTATCAATCTTGTTAATTCTTTCAAAGAACCAGCTCCTAGTTTCATTGATCAGTTCTACTATTCTTTTGGTTTCTATTTCATTGATTTCTGCTCTGATCTGTGTTATTTCTCTTTTCCTGCTGGGTTTAGGCTTTATTTGCTCTTCTTTCTCCAGCTCCTTTAGGTGTAGGGTTAGGTTGTGTATTTGAGACCTTTCTTGTTTCTTGAGAAAGGCTTGTATTGCTATATACTTTCCTCTTAGGACTGCTTTGCTGCATCCCAAAGATTTTGAACAGTTGTGTTTTCATTTTCATTGGTTTCCATGAATTTTTTTAATTCTTCTTTAATTTCCTGGTTGACCCATTCATTCCTTAGTAGGATGCTCTTTAGCCTCCATGTATTTGAGTTCTTCCCGACTTTCCTCTTGTGATTGAGTTCTAGTTGCAAAGCATTGTGCTCTGAAAATATGCAGGGAATAATCCCAATCTTTTGGTACCAAAACCAAAAGACAACCAAGAGAATGGGAGAAGATATTTGCAAATGACATATCAGATAAAGGGCTAGTATCCAAAATCTATAAAGAACTTATCAAACTCAACACCCAAAGAACAAATAATCCAATCAAGAAATGGGCAGAAGACATGAACAGACATTTTTCCAAAGAAGACATCCAAATGGCCAACAGACACATGAAAAAGTGCTCAACATCGCTCGGCATCAGTGAAATCCAAATAAAAACCTCAATGAGATACCACCTCACACCCGTCAGAATGGCTAAGATTAACAAGTCAGGAAATGACAGATGTTGGCAAGGATGTGGAGAAAGGGGAACCCTACTCCACTGTTGGTGGGAATGCAAGCTGGTGCAGCCACACTGGAAAACAGTATGGAGTTTCCCCAAAAAGCTGAAAATAGAGCTACCATATGACCCAGCAATTGCACTACTGGGTATTTACCCCAAAGATACAAATGTAGTGATCCAAAGGGGTACGTGCACCCCAATGTTTATAGTAGCAATGTCCACAGTAGCCAAGCTATGGAAAGAGCCAAGATGTCCATCAACAGATGAATGGATAAAGAAGATGTGGTATACACACACACACACACACACACACACACACACACACACACACACAATGGAATATTATGCAGCCATCAAAAGGAATGAAATCTTGCCATTTGCAACAACGTGGACGGAACTAGAGGGTATTATGCTAAGTGAATTAAGTTAATCAGAGAAAGACATGTATCATATGATCTCACTGATATGAGGAATTCTTAATCTCAGGAAACAAACTGAGGGTTGCTGGAGTGGTGGGGGGTGGAAAGGATGGGGTGGCTGGGTGACAGAAACAGGGGAGGGTATGTGTTATGGTGAGCGCTGTGAATTGTGTAAGACTGATGAATCACAGACCTTACCTCCGAAACAAAGAATACATTATATGTTAAAAAAAAAAAAAAAAGAAGAAGAAGAAGAAGAAGAAGATAGTAGGAAGGGAAAAATGAAGGGGGGAAACTCGAGGGGGAGACGAACCATGAGAGACTATGGACTCTGAGAAACAAACTGAGGTTTCTAAAGCAGAGGGGGATGGGGGGATGGGTTAGCCTGGTGATGGGTATTAAAGAGGGAACGTATTGAAAGGAGCACTGGGTGTTATATGCAGACAATGAATCATGGAACACTACATCAAAATAATGATGTAATTTATAGTGATTAACACAACATAATAAAATGTTTTTAAAAAGGTGAAATGAAGAAAAAAAAAGATTGAACACTGCAGCTTACTAAAAAGCCAATAGAAGCAAACATCTAACCCAAAAATTTAGAGATCATAAAGATACCAGGTATGCATTACTTCCCTCTAAGACTTTTGGATCAAGATCCATAATTGGACAATGAACTTACACCCAGATTACATCTTATTTGTTTCTTTTTCTGTCACTGATTGCTATAATCTTTCCATGGGTTTTACTAGAGGTATTAAACTATTAAAATGGCTGATCCTTTTTTGTCCTTCTCTAAACAGACCTCTTTTTTGTAAACTTTTAAATTCCTTGATTTGCTATTATGAAACTACAATGGCCGACAATCTTTCCAACTGTTGAGTTTGCCATTTGACCCTAGATCCCACTATTAGAATGAACTTCAGTACATCAACCTGCCTTAACTGGACCTATGTCTCAACAATTAGCTGCTTTATTTGTCACAGAGCCTGCCAGGGATATAAAGGAACACAGGACTGATTATATAAACTATCATCCAATTATTTTCTCATAAATCTATATATACAGAAACCATTATGTTATTTGTTTAATTATACCCAGGGTGAAACCAATTAAATTTTAATAGCAATTCCTAACAACCTCTGTGTCTGTTCAATGTGCACCCTTACAATTATTCTTCTCCTATGATCACAGGGCCTTCCCATGCTAACTCACATCAAAAGGTGTCCTAGACTTTAACATGGTTGTCTGGCCTTTCCAAGTGCTCAAAATGAATTTTTAAAAGTATGATGCAGGGGCACTTGAGTGGCTCAGTCAGTTAATTGTCTGCCTTCAGCTCAGGTCATGATCCTGGGGCCCTGGGATCAAGCCCCAAGTCCTCAGGCTCCCTCCTCAGTGGGGCGTCTGCTTCTCCCTCTCCCTCTGCCCCTCCCTCCCCCCCCACTCGTGCTCTCTCTCTCAAATAAATTCTTTAAAAAAATAAAAATCTGATGTAGTTACCACGATGGATCCAAGATACGAAATTTCATCAGCTCCCATAAGGATTTCTACCCTACACTAAAATATATAATCTGCACTTAATCTCTGACTTTCCTGCAAATAACAAATAAAATAGTTCAAATTTTAGAGGCAAAAAAAAATCAACAGATATTTATGATCTAGAATATTCTTAGACAATAAAATTGCCTTCAACCATGTAGTCATCAAGCAAAATGGAAGTTTGGAAAACAACTCCTACCTAAGGAAACACTTCAGGAAAAGTGGGATAATCAGTTACTTAATTGAGCAGCCTCTTTGGTTGACCAAACGGAACTATGAGGCTTATTCTCATGGTTAGGTATAGATCAACTCAAGATCTGAATGTAGAGTAGATTTCAAATGTCGCTTCTGATGATTGGAAGTATTCTCATTCTTGTGGCATTCTTTCCTATCATGTATCTCAGTGCTTCTATATTTCTGTATAGCCATTATCCTCAGCCAGCCCAGGAGTAAAATTTCTGGATCATAGGACATATTTATATTCAACATGTACAATACCAAAGACTCACCCAAACTGATTTTACCTATTTATTTTCCCACTTGCAATGATGAGCCTTCCAGATACTCATTTCTTGTGAATATTTAGAAAATGACAGTCTTTAATTTTCACCATTCTGGTGGATACATCATGATATTGTGCTAAGGTTTTAATTCACATTTGCCTGATGAAAAAATGTGATTGAGAACAAATGTTTGCTCGCCCTTCACACACCCTCTTTGTAAAGTGTCAGTTCAAGTCTCCAAACATTTTTTTCCCCTCGAATTACCTTTTCTTATAAATTTGTAGGAGTTCTTTATGTATTCTGATATAAACCCTTTGCACTTGTTTGTATCATAAATATCTTCTCCCAGTCTGTGACTTGCCTTTTCACTCCCTTAATGGTGTCATTTGGTGAACAGAAGTTCTTGATTTTAATATATCTTTCTCTTCAGTGATTTTGTGTCCTATTTAAGAAATCTTTGTATATCCCAAAGTGATAAACAATCTCTTATTTTTTCTAAGTGCTTCCTTATTTTATATTTCACATTGGGATATGCATTTTACATGGTATTAAATTTTGTTATGATATCAGTGAGGATCAAGTTTCATTTTTTTCCATGTGAATTTCAATCTGGCCCAGGACTATCCAATGGAGAGATCATCCTCTAAAGTGCCACTTTCATAATACATCAAGTATCCACTGCATATGGGTTTTTCTTTGTACCAATATAAAATCATAATTACTGTAGCCTTATAATAAGTTTTGCTGTCTGATAGAGGTATCCTCCAAAATTGTCGTAGCTATTCATGGATGGCCTTTCCATTTCCATAGATATTTCAGAACTAGCTTGTGAATTTCCACAAAGAAACACTTACTGGAGTTTAGACTGAACATATCCTCCAGATCACTACATCTTGTCTTCTGTTATTTCCAGTCTGTTGTTATACCCATCAGATAAATTCTTAATTACAAATACTATATTTTTATTTTCCAGTTCTAGAATACTCATTTGTTTCTTTTTATGGATTCCAATTCTCTGTTGAAAATCTCCATATTGTGGGAAGCACCTGGGTGGCTCAGTAGGTTAAGCATTTGACTCTTGGTTTTGGCTCAGGGCATGATGTCAGGGTCCTGAGATCAAGCCCCGCATCAAGCTTCGGCTCAGTGGGGAGTCTGGGCGGGATTCTCTCTCCCTCCCCCTGCTCACACACACATGCTCTCTCTCTCTTCTAAAATAAATAAATCTTTTTAAAAAAAGAAAAGCTCCATATTTTATCTATTTTGTCCATCTTTTTCTTCATATTCTTAAACATATTACTCAGCTATTTTAACCATATCTGATACCACCAATAACTATCACCACGGACCTTTTTTGCTGTGTTTTACTTCTTGCTTCCCCACCTCCCTTGTTGCTTTAGCATGCCTCATAAATGTGTATCACCTGCTTGATACTGTGGATAAAATCCTGTTCAGGACCCAGCTTATACATTTCCCCAAAAAGGTTAAGATTTGTGTTCATGTGTTGGGTTTTTGTTTATTCACTTTGTTGTTGTTCTGTCTTGCTTGTTGCTGTCCCATTTTGTTTTATGGGCAGCTAGCATGTCAGCATATCACTTGATCCTGCCATGCCTTTGTTTTAGGTTGTAGGAGAGCACGGTTACTTTAGCTTCCCTTTACTACTAGAGTGCAAAACTCCCAAAACATATGCCTTACTTTTGGAGGGTGGCCATTACTTCTAGAGCCTCTGGGGTCCCAATATTAAGCCCAGAAGATTTACCAAGGTGTTTATCTTGGGGGACATAAACTTGAATCTCTTTCTTCCCAGTTCTTAGTTATGGCTGAAATCTCTACTCAGCTCTTTTGACTCCCAGCTGTTACTTGTCTGTTGTTTCTTTCAGATTCACCCCATACAAGTGCAGCTGAGAAGCTGGCTGACTACTTAGGAGAAGTTGTACACAGATTTTTAGGCTCCTTATCTGTAGTTCCTTCCTCACTGAGAATTTCCTTTTTCTAGGATATTATCCAGTGGCTTTGTGGCCCTAAACTCCAACCCGAAAGCCAGCAGGGTAAAACTGCCACATTCTGATTAATTTCCAAATAGAGGGTTTGTACATGTCATAAGTTACCATCCCCCAGTCAGACAGCCTTAATGAACCAGTTTATTCACACTAACAACCCATAGCATTTTTGTGTTTCCAGTCATTTTATTAATTGGAACACTGACTTAGAATCAGGCAGTTCCAAAACTACAAAAGATCACATAGATTTTTCATTCCAACACTTTTATTTCAAAAGTGAGAAAAATAAGCTACACCCAGAGATTAAAAAAAAAAGGTCTGAAATCTAATAGCTCAATAAACAATCTATTTCCAAAGCTTTATATGGACTCTCTTTTATTGTGTTCCATCTTATCATTTTCTTCTCTCACCCATTCTCATAAGACTTTTTAAATTGCTCACGAATTTTTGTAGTTACTACCACAAAATGACAATTCTACATTTTCACTCTTCAATATGGTTATTCCTGAAAAACTTATCTCCATAAGTATGATGGTTACTTCACCAAATTTTGTTGTTATTCTCACTGCTCTCCTTATCCTTGAAACAAAAGTAATCTTTAAAGATATCTTCTCCAGCTGAATCCAAGAAAACATTTGCCTCATTAGCTCAGGAAACACTATCGCAAGCGAATTCATTCAGTATTAGAGGCAAGAAGAGGTAGAATATGGCTTCACTCTGCCAATGCAGTCTCAAGACATTAAAAAAAAAAACAAAAAAAAAACAAAAAACAAAAAAAACAAAGCGGGTGCCTGGGTGGCTCAGATGCTTAAGCGTCTGCCTTCAGCTCAGGTCAAGATCCCAGGGTCCTGGGATCGAGTCCCGCATCAGGCTCCTTGCTCAGCAGGGAGTCTGCTTCTCCCTCTGCCTCTCCCCCTGCTTGTTCTCTCTCTGTCTCTCTTGCAAATGAATAAATAAAATCTTTAAAAATAATAAATAAATAAATAAATAAATAAATAAATAAATAAAATAAAAAAAACAAAGCAACACATTCATCTATGTTCTGCCACTGTGGAATTAATGTCCAACAAACAAAATCTATACACAGTAACTGTCACACAGAAGTAGCTTTCTTTTCTTTCTGAAATACACAATGTAGCCCACAAATTCGTTCACCTCCTCATGAGAACTTGGTTCTTGTTAGAATTGGAACTGGAGTCTTACGGGAGAACTGATGCAGAGGCAGCCAGCCAGGGCAAAGTCTCTCTTTCTTCCAAGCACTCAGGAACGATTTTTTTTTTCCCTGATCCCCACAGATTATCTAATAATGAAATTATAAACAGAAGTTATAGTAAAAACAGCTACCTGTAGATCAAGACTTGATTTCTTTTCCTCTGGCCAAACAACCAATCACTGTGTTATATAGTCAATGGAGTGAGGTCAATTCCAAGCCTGGGCCATGAAGACCTCTCACCCATGATCTCATGCTCTCTCCCCATCTGTCAGCTACATGCAGAAAAAGACAGGCCCTATGAGGTGGTAAAACCATACAACGGAAGACACCTGCAGCCTAGGGCAATTTGTGGAGAAGAGTTCCCCAACCCCTGTCACTGCCGATCCACATTGGGCTATGCAATTTTTTAGAAATTTCCTATACAGTAGTACAATATAGGAATATAACTGATTTTTGTTCTTGTATCAAAAAACTTGCCAAATTAATCAAATCAAGTAATTTATCTGTACAGTGCTTAGTATTCTCTACTCACAATCATATCATTCATAATTAATGAAAGTTTTATTTCTTACTTTCTAATCCTTACAACTTTTGTTTCTTGTTCTTGATTTATCATACTGGCTATGTTCTCCAGTAAAATGTTGAATAGAGGTGGTAATAGCTGGTATCTTTCTTATACTTAATAACCAAAGAAACTTAGATTATGTTTTTTGCTGTCAGCCTTTTTAGGCATACATTAGATTAAGAGATTTCCCTTTATTCATATATTGCTAAGAGATTTATTGTGAATAGGTACTGGATTTTATCATATACTTTTCTGCAACTGTTTAATTGACTTCATGTTTTTTCTTTATAAATGTGGTGAGTTACAATGATTGAGTTAATAGTATTAAATGAATCTCACACTCCTGGAATGAAAAAGCTTAGCCTAATATATTATCATTTTTATATTATTTCATATATTATCATTTTTATATTTTATATCAAATTGGTGTTCTCTGTGTTTTTCAGGATACTTCCCCCATATCTTTCAAGATTTGCCAGTAAATTTCCTTTCTTTAATGTTCCTATAAGGTTTTAGTATTAAATTTATGTTAGTTTCATTAAATGAGTTGAAAAATGCTTTTTTATTCCTGGAAGATTTTCTGTTAGTGTTTGACTGAATTCACCTTTAAACCCAGGGGTAACAGTAATATTCCTTGTAGAAACATTTTCAGTTACAGACTCAGTATCTTTAATAGGTAGAAGACTATTCAAATTTTTTATACCTTCTTGTGTAAGTTTCATAAAGTTGAAATTTTCCAGGTATTTGTCCATCTCATCCAAATTTTTTACTTTATTGGCACAAATAATGTGTTGTTCATCATACCCTTACATTACCATTTCTGCAAGATTTGTAGTAATGTCCCCTTTGTTATTTCTACTTTGTGACTTCTCTCCTTTTTTTTTAAACAGTCTCACAAGGAAGTTATCAATTTTATTAGTCCCATCAAAGAACTAGTTTTCAGCTTTGTTGATCTCTATTTTATGTTCCTTATTTTTATTAATTTATACTGTTACAATTTTATGTCCTTCCCTCAACTTTCATTGGGTTGATTTTTCTATATTTTCTAAGTTTGTGAAAGAGAAGATGCTTACCTCACTAATTTTAAGTCCTTTATCTTCTTTAATATGTGTATTTATGCTAAATATATCTAAGAACCTCTTTAGTCCCATCTCCCACATTTGATATGTAGTTTTCTTCAATTTGAATCTGATAATACGGATATTTACAATACTTCTGGTTCTGTTTCTATAGTCCATTGTTTCTATTGGATTAAGTTATATTATCTCCTTTTGTGGCTATTTATTTTTTACTGCGTGCTAGTCATTGTAAACTTAAATTTATCTGTAGAAATAATTTTGCTTTGGATAATTAGGGTAAAATAAAGTTCTTCCCTCACAAAGAAGTTTTTTATTTCCTCTTACAGATTCTTAGGGGTATTAGCAAGCTATGATCATCTTTATCCAATTTTAGAGATTGTGGTTCTTCTTTAACCACCTAGTTGACTCTAAGCTGGGCTGCAGTATGTGCCAAAGCTGTCTGACCTCTGATTTTCTCTTAATCCTAGGGGCAGAGCCATCAGGCTCCCACTCCAAAACATAGCAAGTTTACAGAGTGCTCTTTGTAAGCCCTTAACTACAACTTAAGTTCTCTTAGCCACATGAAACTATAAAAAGTGTTTCTCAGACCTTCACTTGAGTTCTGTTCAGCTCTAGGTTAACAAATATCCCAAGACTAATAAAAGCCCCAAATGTTAGACTTGCTTCTCTGAATTTCTGTCTTCTCTAAAACATTGCCTTGATATCTCCTTATCTCTCTCTCTCTCTCTCTCAATCCTCCAGTGCCTTTCTGGGTTTTTTTCCTTTTTACATCTTATCCAGCTTTCTAATTGTTGTCAATGGAAGCACTGTTCCAATTTGCCTGGTCTGCTCCAACTAACATCATTTACCTTCGATAATTAAAAAAAAGCAGTTAAAATTAAGTTATTTACATATACATATATTTTAGACTCTTAAACAAAGTTCTATTTCTTCCCCAGATTAACAATATATTAAGTTGAATGTTATCTTCAAATCAATATAAAGAAAGATTAAGCCTTTGGGGTATCCCATGTTCCTCAGGCTAGATCATTAAAATTGCCTAAGTAGGAAAATAACACTCAGTGGTTCTGTATTCCAATGTTCCCTTTATTGCTTTGTTAGAGGAACATTTTATGTTTGCTGTCTTTAGCTGTATTATGGAGACTTTAGGATTTTGTATATCTTACTCTTGGTATAATTAGAACATATGTTCTCTTATGGGCAACCAGTAAGTCAATCAGACTATTCCCAGGAATAGAGACAAAGGGTTAATTAGGAGGTGGCTTCAGTCTACTTTTGTAATATATATCAACTCTCTGCTTGCCACTCTCAGTCATCTTATGTAAAGAATTTCTTAGTACAAAAATGATATATTTCTTATGCAAATCGAACTTCAAAACAAGTCCCCTTGACATCAGTTCCAACTATATGATTGTTCCAAACTCTTCTTAAAAATGAAATTCTAGATGACTACTATCAGTCCTATGGGGAACATTTCTACTGTCCACATATTGCATATGGAGTCAGAGCAGAAGCCTACTGTCATGAAATTTATGTCTGACTCAAGTAGAGCTTCTGCATGAGAAAAACAAAACTTTTGCAAGTCTTCTGGAACACCTAAACTTAGTTTAGATATAATGAAATGGGTAAAAAAAAAAAATGTCTTGATAGTACTCTGACATTCCATCACCAACTTCTAAGCCCTATGTCAAAGGATATTTTCACATAAATTTCTATTAAAAAAAAAAAAAAAGATACCAGAATGATAAACCCATCAGTCACTTACAACCCTGGAGATAAAAATTCACAGACAATGCCATCTTTGTTCAACTAGATTGTGTCCTAGAAGAAATAAGGAATAAATATTTCATAGCAATAGCTGATATTAGCACTGTGCTAAACATCTTACATATACTATCTCTAGCCTGGAAATAACAAGGCAAAGTAGCTATTATCATCCTCAGATAAGGAAACTGAGGTTCAAAAGTTCAAAGCCATATCAAGGCAGGCAGAATTCAAGACAATTCTCCAAGTCACTTCTCTGTGAGAACAGAAAGTGCCCCTTCCAGGATACAACCTCACATTTCTTCTCAAGTCTTTATTCATTAATTTTAAAAAATAGTTATTGATCATCTACTATGAGTCTGAAATATTCTGAGCAGGGGGAAAGCCGCAGAAAATGAGCAAACAAGATTCTTATGCTCATAAAGCTTACATTATAGTGTAGAAGAAAGACAATACTCAAGTAAGCAAGTATTTTGGTAGAGATAAATGTTTTGAAGAAGATGAAACGAAAAGTGAGAGCTACCTGAGCTAAAGGACTTAGCCAAGACCTTTCTAAAGGGGCAACTTTTAAGCTGGGTCCAAAATGATGAAATAAGACCCAGCTAAGCAAAGATATACGGAAAAAGCGTTATCAGCAGAGAGAACAACAGGTAGGTGCAAAGGCCCTAAGACAATGGATCCTCTACCTCAGATGCCCACTTTCTTCACATTTTCTTCCTCTTTTAAAGACCTCAGGTTTAGGGGAGCCTGGGTCGCTCAGTTATTAAGCATCTGCCTCCATCTCAGGTCATGATCCCAGGGTCCTGGGATCGAGCCCCGCATCGGGCTCCCTGCTCCGCGGGAAGCCTGCTTCTCCCTCTCCCACTCCCCCTGCTTGTGTTCCCTCTCTTGCTGTGTCTCTCTGTCAAATAAGTAAATAAAATCTTTTTAAAAACTCAGGCTTAAGAGTAACTAAAAGGGGGGCGCCTGGGTGGCTCAGTCAGTTGAGTGTCTGACTCTTGATTTCAGCTCAGGTCTTGATCTCAGAGTTGTGAGTTCAAGACCTGCATTGGGCTCCACACTGGGCATGGAGACTACTTAAAAAAAAAAAAAAAAAGGAACTAAAAAGACCTGAAAATGTTGCCCCTTTCAGAGGCCCTTATGGTTTACTAGGATAAAATGATTAAATTTAAAGGGAAAAACTCCAAAAGTAAAATTCCTCCCCAGGAAGTACTCAAAGGCCAGTTAGCATTTCTCTGCACATACAAAAAAGATTCTGACACAGGTTATTGCCCACTCAGCTCTACCTGTGCCTCGTCAAGATTCTCAGTGAGAGATATACTTTAATGCCGATTTTTCATGTCTGAAAGAAGAACTGAGAACTTGATATGCACGGTATCTTTTCCCAACACAGGAAGTTCCCAATGCGCTAATTTGCCACATTTCAGTGCTCTGTGAGTTGGACTTTTGGAACAGAGACTACATTTCCCTGTAGCAACAATGATATTAATTGCAAATTAGACCCCTAAGGAAGTCTATAAAAGCCCGCCCAAGTTAAAATGCTACTGATAGTCTACAAATTAACAATGGATAACAGAATTCTGTCACAAAGCTAGGGAATAAATGGGAAAAAAATACTGAGTGAGAAGTAGTTTATCTTGAATGGCACTGCATAAAGAAAGCCAGGTTTAAGGAAAATTAAAAAAGAGGATTTTGAAGACACTTTCTAGCAATTTTTAAAATTCTGGTGGATGCAATAGCCGAACTGTGGAAAGAGCCAAGATGTCCATCAACAGATGAATGGATAAAGAAGAACTGGTATATATACACAATGGAATATTATGCAGCCATCAAAAGGAATGAGATCTTGCCATTTGCAATGACATGGATGGAACTGGAGGGTGTTATGCTGAGTGAAATAAGTCAATCAGAGAAAGACATGTATCATATGACCTCGCTGATATGAAGAATTTTTAACCTCAGGAAACAAACTGAGGGTTGCTGGAGTGGTGGGGGGTGGGAGGGATGAGGTGGCTGGGTGACAGACATTGGGGAGGGTATGTGCTATGGTGAGCACTGTGAATTGTGCAAGACTGTTGAATCACAGATCAGTACTTCTGAAACAAATAATGCAATATATGTTAAGAAAAAAAAAAGAAGAAGAAGATAGCAGGAGGGGAAGAATGAAGGGGAGTAAGTCGGAGGGGGAGACGAACCATGAGAGACGATGGACTCTGAAAAACAAACTGAGGTTTCTAGTGGGGAGGGGGTTGGAGGGATGGGTTAGCCTGGTGATAGGTATTAAAGAGGGCACGTTCTGCGTGGAGCACTGGGTGTTATGCACAAACAATGAATCATGGAACACTACATCAAAAACTAAAGATGTATGCTGATTAACATAATAAAAAAATTTAAAAAAAAATTCTGGTGGATGATGGAATAGGTTGCTTAGTTATGTCTAATTTTGCTCCATAAACTGGTTTTTCTTATTCTTGGTATAGTTGCAATACTGTTTTGTTTTCTGGTTTGGGTTTGTTGTTTTTTTTTTCTGATGCATAACCACCCATGATTAGAGATGGCTGACTCAGTGCTCTTCACAAGCTTGTGGTGGTGTTAAGGATTCATGCAATGGGGGTAAGAGAAGAGAGAGAGGTAAATCAGAAGTTCTTAGAGGTCAGCATGCATCAGCATTCCTCAGAAGACTTACTGAAACACAGATTTCTGGGCTTCATGCCAAACCTCTGATCAACAGGTGTGGGGTGAGGCAGAGAATTTGCATTTCTAACTAGTTCCCAGGTAATCTTGGTGCTACTAATCCAGGGACAATGCTCTGAAAACCTCTATCCAAAACAAGGTTCAAGCCAGAAAGAATACTGAAATTTACAGCAGGCACTGCTGTTGACACTGGTAGGTTGCACCTTATCACAATGTTTAGGGATATGTCACTGACTGGCCACTAATGATATGTGTGAATGGGTTGAGAAGGACCAATATGTCAGGCAGCAATCTTTTCCAGTGTTTTGAAGTATGTGAAAGCAAGTAAAAGAATTAATAGTACTTCCCAGATTTTTATGATTCTCCTTCTTCCCGTATAAATAACAATTTCTGGGACTATCTGAGGTCATTTTGGAAGCTGATTTAACCCTTTTAGACCCAAAACACACTACTTGAAGAGTGTCATTTTATAGCTTGCTAGCAAAAATGTATCAAGCACTTCGAGTTTCAAGACACTATAATAAATAGGAAATGGGGGACAGAGATTATTTCATCTAAAGGCAGAGCAGTCCTGTACATGAATAATTAAAGCCACATCCTCAGAATGATACAGGTAAAATGCAATGAGTTTCAATGTGGGAAGGATGCTTCTACCTGGAGAAACAAGTCCCTTTGGGCATAAACCTGGATAAGACATAAAGTTCTAAATTCAGGCAAAGGATGGAAATGACAGAAGGAAAATATATGTTCAGGAAGAGAGAACAATGTGGAAAAGAGTTACAGAGGTGAGGGTGGAAAGCAACAGGAAGTTCTGGCTGGCTGAAGCGTAGGTCACAGGAGGAACGAACAAGGAAGACAGGAGACGTAAGAGAGCATTGGTATCATGAAGCCCTTCAACATCAGGAAACCAAGGTATCAGGGGAGCCCTGAAACTTTTTAAGCATAAGAGTGATAATCTTACCTCCATTTTAGGATAAGTCATTGGGCAGCAGAAAATGTGGAGGTGTAAGAAACCTATTATAGTAGACAGGACTTCCCCAGGAGGGGAAATGAAGAGAGGAGGCAGAGCAGTGAGGGATAATATAGGTAGGATCATCATTACCCAGCAACAGATTTGAAGTCAAGGATGAGAGAGTAAGAGAGAGAGAGAAAGAAAGAAGAAGAAGAGAAAGAAAAGAAGACAAAAAGGACCCTGATGTTTTGAATCTCGGTAACTAGCTAGATGGTAGCATCTCCAACAGGAACTTGGAACAGTCTAAATAATATTCTAATACTAAGAGAATTGCTGAACTAAATAAATTCTCACCCTATAAGGGAAGTGAAAATTTCATTAAAAAAGCCTACACTTGCCTGGTTCCATTCCCCAGTCCCACTAGCCTTGGACTACAACCCTGAAGTCAAGGGCTATCCATTTTTTTTTCCTACCTCAATGTGCATGTGAGAGTATAAATATATAACTGAAGTAAAATGTCAAGAAGTAGTACTTAGCCTTCCCATGTTTAATGCACTCTGATATTTTCTATTCTGTTCCATTTCACTTTTTAAATACACTTGTAGCCACCATCAAATTGATTTCCTGGCTCACAAATGGGTTGTATCCCAGAGTCTGGAAAACACTGTCCTGAGCTGTAAGATTCAGCAATTATGTAGACAGCACCGAAAGGAGAAGAGCAAGTCAGACGTAAGGGGGAAACATGTAGAAGCAATTCATTCTTCTTGCTCTCCAGAATGTTTTCGATTACTTCTCCAAAAATGTAAGACACGTGTAAATATCAAACAATAATGAACAACTCCTCCAGGAGAATACATTCTGTGTCTATTTTAACAAGATGCTCAAGATATTGAACATAGTTCATCAGTGCACCTTACGAAAACTTAGTACTGTATATGAAGACCCATTTTTATAACCTAGTAAATTGAGATGAAGGAATTTAAGCATTCACATTTCAAAAGCAACCTTTACTTTATGAAAGGATTTTTTCACTAATTTTAAATAGAAATAATGCTCCTAATGCATTTAAGTTAGTAATAAAATTAACTAACCACTTGACAGAACCACTGAAAGGGAAACTAGGTTTAAATATCATTGTCAGGGCGCCTGGGTGGCTCAGTAGGTTAAGCATCGGACTCTTGATTTTGGCTCAGATTGCACTCTCGGATCATGAAATCAAGCCCTGGGTGATCGGGCTCCACGCCCAGCAGGAGTCTGCTTGAGATTCTCTCCGTCTCCTTCTCCTTCTGCCCTTCCCCCCACAAAATAAATAATTTTTTTTAATTTTTTATTGTTATGTTAATCACCATATATTACATCATTAGTTTTTGATGCAGTGTTCCATGATTCATTGTTTGTTCATAACACCCAGTGCACCATGCAAAACGTGCCCTCCTCAATACCCATCACCAGGCTAACCCATCCCCCCACCCCCCTACCCTCTAGAACCCTCAGTTTGTTTTTCAGAGTCCATCATCTCTCATGGTTCGTCTCCCCCTCTGACATACTCCCCTTTTCTTCCTCTCCTGTTATCTTCTTCTTTTCCTTTTTTCTTAAAATATGTTGCGTTATTTGTTTCAGAAGTACAGATCTGTGATTCAACAGTCTTGCACAATTCACAGCGCTCACCGTAGCACATACCCTCCCCAATGTCTATCACCCAGCCATCCCATCCCTCCCACCCCCAACCACTCCAGTAACACTCAGTTTGTTTCCTGAGATTAAGAATTCCTCATATCAGTGAGGTCATGTGATACATGTCTTTCTCTGATTGACTTATTTCACTCAGCATAACACCCCCCAGTTCCATCCACGTCGTTGCAAATGGCAAGATCTCATTCCTTTTGATGGCTGCATAATATTCCATTGTGTATATATACCACATCTTCTTTATCCATTCATCTGTCGATGGGCATCTTGGCTCTTTCCACAGTTTGGCTATTGTGGACATTGCTGCTATAAACATTGGGGTACACGTACCCCTTCGGGTCCCTACATTTGTATCTTTGGGGTAAATACCCAGTAGTGCAATTGCTGGATCGAACGGTAGCTCTAATTTCAACTGTTTGAGGAACCTCCATACTGTTTTCCAGAGGGGTTGCACCAGCTTGCATTCCCACCAACAGTGTAGGAGGGTTCCCCTTTCTCCACATCCCCGCCAACATCTGTCGTTCCCTGACTTGTTAATTTTAGCCATTCTGACGGGTGTGAGGTGGTATCTCATTGAGGTTTTGATTTGGATTTCCCTGATGCCGAGTGATGTTGAGCACTTTTTCATGTGCCTGTTGGCCATTTGGATGTCTTCTTTGGAGAAATGTCTGTTCATGTCTTCTGCCCATTTCTTGATTGGATTATTTGTTCTTTGGGTGTTGAGTTTGATAAGTTCTTTATAGATTTTGGATACTAGCCCTTTATCTGATATGTC
>NW_027397088.1:23360713-23535480 GCF_003265705.2 Callorhinus ursinus
GAATTTTTTTAATTCTTCTTTAATTTCTTGGTTGACCCATTCATTCTTTAGTAGGATGCTCTTTAGCCTCCATGTATTTGAGTTCTTTCCGACTTTCCTCTTGTGGTTGAGTTCTAGTTTCAAAGCATTGTGGTCTGAAAATATGCAGGGAATGATCCCAATCTTTTGGTACCGATTGAGACCTGATTTGTGACCTAGGATGTGATCAATTCTGGAGAATGTTCCATGGGCACTAGAGAAGAATGTGTATTCCGTTGCTTTAGGATGGAATGTTCTGAATATGTCTGTGAAGTCCATTTGGTCCAGTGTGTCATTTAAAGTCTTTATTTCCTTGTTGATCTTTTGCTTAGATGATCTGTCCATTTCAGTCAGGGGGGTGTTAAAGTCCCCCACTATTATTGTATTGTTGTCAATGTGTTTCTTTGCTTTTGTTATTAATTGCCTTATATAATTGGCTGCTCCCATGTTCGGGGCATAGATATTTACAATTGTTAGATCTTCTTGGTGGATAGACCCTTTAAGTAGGATATAGTGTCCTTCCTCATCTCTTATTACAGTCTTTGTTTTAAAATCTAGTTTGTCTGATATAAGGATTGCCACCCCAGCTTTCTTTTGGTGTCCATTAGCATGGTAAATGGTTTTCCACCCCCTCACTTTCAATCTGGGGGTGTCTTTGCGTCTAAAATGAGTCTCTTGCAGACAGCATATGGATGGGTCTTGTTTTTTAATCCAATCTGATAGCCTGTGTCTTTTGATTGGGGCATTGAGCCCATTTACATTCAGGGTAACTAGTGAAAGGTATGAATTTAGTGCCATTGTATTACCTGTAAGGTGACTGTTAACTGTCTGTTGTCTGTGTTCGTTTCTGCTCTTTGCTGCTTTTAGGTTCTCTCTTTGCTTAGAGGACCCCTCTCAATATTTCTTGGAGGGCTGGTTTCGTGTTTGCAAATTCCTTTAGTTTTTGTTTGTTCTGGAAGCTTTTTATCTCTCCTTCTATTTTCAGTGATAGCCTAGCTGGATATAGTATTCTTGGCAGATTTTTCTCGTTTAGTGCTCTGAAGATATCTTGCCAGTCCTTTCTGGCCTGCCACGTCTCTGTGGATAGGTCTGTTGCCAGTCTAATGTTTCTACCATTGTAGGTTACATATCTCTTCTCCCGAGCTGCTTTCAGGATTTTCTCTTTGTCTCTGAGACTCGTAAGTTTTACTATTAGATGTCGGGGTGTTGACCTATTTTTATTGATTTTGAGAGGGGTTCTCTGTGCCTCCTGGATTTTAATGCCTGTTTCCTTCCTCACATTAGGGAAGTTTTCTGCTATAATTTGCTCCAATATACCTTCTGCCCCCCTCTCTCTCTCTTCTTCTTCTTCTGGGATCCCAATTATTCTAATGTTGTTTCGTCTTATCGTATCACTTATCTCTCGAATTCTGCCCTCGTGATCCTGTAGTTGTTTCTCTCTCTTTTTCTCAGCCTCTTTATTTTCCATCATTTGGTCTTCTATATCACTGATTCTCTCTTCTGCCTCATTTATCCTAGCAGTTAGTGCCCCCATTTTTGATTGCACCTCATCAATAGCCTTTTTGATTTCGATTTGGTTAGATTTTAGTTCTTTCATTTCTCCAGAAAGGGTTTCTCTAATAACTTCCACGCTTTTTTCAAGCCCAGCTAGTATCTTTACAGTCATGATTCTGAACTCTAGGTCCGACATCATACTAATGTCTGTATTGAGTAGGTCCCTGGCTGATGGTAGTACCTCTTGTTCTTTTTGCTGAGGTGATTTCTTTCGTCTTGTCATTTTGTCCAGAGGAGAATAGATGAATGAGAGAACGAAATGCTAATAGGTTTACAACGTCCCCAGCAAATATACTGTATACAAATCAGAAAAGACCTGAAACAGGAAAAGAAAGGGAAAGAAAGAAAAAAGAAAGAGAAAAAAGAAAGAAAAAAAAAAGATAAAAACAAAAACAAAACAATACAAAAATAGCAGAATATGATCAAATATGATCAGGCTAGTGCATAGATTAGTGCCACACACTAGATTTTGGGCGTATTTTGGTCTGTTAGAAAAAAGTGCCTCCTAAAATTTTAAAGGAAGAAAGACATATATGTACAAAATAAGGGTTGATACAATGAAGGGACGGAAGACGACTGCAAAGATGAAAACTATAAAAGGTTCTACAAAAGGACTTGGTAAGATAAGTTGTTTGAAAAAAGAAAGAAGATTTAAGAAAAGAAAAAAAAAAGGAAAAAGGGAGAGAATGTGATCAGGCAGGAGACTAGAACAAAGCCATACACTAGTGATTTAGGGTATATTTTGATCTATTAGAAGAAACTGTACCTCAAAATTTTAAAGAGAGAACAACTTATATACATATGCCAAAAATAAGGGTAACTACTATGAAGGGATAAAACATGACTCTAAAAATGAAAAATGAAAAATGTTTTTTTTTTAAAAAGGGATTGATAAGATGTTGGTTAAAAAAAGGGAAAAAGAAAAATTAAAAAAAAAACAGTCAACAAAAATTAACTTTGATGAAATAATGAATCATGGTTAAAAAAAAAAAAAAAAAAAAAAGCCATGAATCTATGTGCAGTATTCCCCTAGCGCTGGAGTTCTCCCGTTCTCCTTGATCGATCAACTTGGTCTTGGCTTGCTGGCTGTTTGTGCTGATCTTCTGGGGGAGGGGCCTGTTGCTGTGGTTTCCAAATGTCTTTGCCGGAGGCGGAATTGCCCCGCCCTTGTCGGTCCAGGCTAAGGAAGCTGCTCCGGTTTGCTCTCAGGAGCTTTTGTTCCCTGCAAGCTCTCCGTACAGCCTTGGAGGACCAGGGCAGAAATGGTGGCCTCCCAATCTCTACCCGGAGGAGCCGAGAACTCGGGGCCCCGCTCCTCAGTGTGCCCCCAGAGAAAAGCAGTCACTTCCGTGTCCCCGGTCTCCGGCCGCACCCCGTGCTCACCCGGCCCGTGACCGAGCGTTGCTATCTCTGGCACCCGACCCCGCGCAGAGTCTCCAAACCCAGCATATCCCTGCAGTGCGTTCCCGCACCGCTCCTCCCCGGGAAGGAAGGGGAGTCTCCCCGGATCTGCCGCCTGCTGGGTCCCTGCTGGAGGAGCCATGCCCCGACTGGGCCGCGGGTCACAGTCTATGGCAACCCCGAGCTGAGAGCCCGCGACTCTGCTCCGTCTCTGCAGCCGGCTTCCCCGCTCCAATACCTGGGAGCTCTGGCGCACTCAGGCACCCCCGGTCTCTCTGTGACCCCGAGGGTCCTGAGACCACACTGTCCCGGGAGGATTCCACCCCCCGCTTAGCCACTGCAGCGACGTCCCTCCACGGAGCCAACTTCTAAAAGGTCCGATTTTGTGCTCCACGGCTCTAGCACTTGCCAGAAGCGGCCGGCGGAGGCCCCTCCCCCGCCGTCTATCCTCCCGAATATCGCCTTGGATTCACTTCTCCGCACGTCCTACCTTCCAGAAAGTGGTCACTTTTCTGTTCAGAGAGTTGTTGCTACTCTCTTCTTCGGTCTCCTGTTGAGTTCGTAGGTGTTCAGAATGGTTTGATCCCTATTCAGCTGAATTCCTGAGACCAGACGAAATCTAGGTCTCCTACTCCTCCGCCATCTTGCTCCGCCTCAAATAAATAATTTTTTAAATATCATTGTTAATTTCCTCTCAATCAGAGATAAGATAGAACATTGTAACAGTAAAGATGTTCCAAGGAAAGATGTCTCCATTTATAAAACTGTTATTTACACCCAACTTTATTTATTGATTTTTAAAGATTTTATTTATTTCTTAGAGAGAGAGAGGGAGAAGCAGGCTCCCTGCTCCCGATGCGGGACTTGATCCCATGACCTTGGGATCACGACCTGTGCTGAAGGCAGACGCTTAACCGACTGAGCCACCCAGGCGCCCCTATACCAAAAGTGATAGAGTATGCCTTGTTCCTCAATCAGGCCTGACCAGAGGGGCAAGAATTGCCCATAGAGAAGCTGGGAATACAGTTTGTTTGCTCACCAGCCTTTATTAGGCACAATACGTCACTTTAATGAAATAGACCCCACATGTGTTCTTCCCTGAAGGAAGACTGAGAAGCAGACAAGTGGACTGGCTTGTCATAACCAACTCATACACAACTTTATAAGAAGTAGAATAAAAACTGACCCAAAGTGCTCATTAGTACACATGGTATTGTCCTAAGTACTTTCACACCTGTGAGCCCCTAAGAACCTGACGAGGTTCACTCCAAGAAGTGAAATAACTCAGTCAAAGCCAAGTAGCTGGGAAGTGCAGAGCTGAGATTTGAAGGCAAGATTCCTTACTTTCTTAACCTCCTCTATAAGAAATAAAAGGACAGTTGCACAAGAAGCAGGTCAATTGATCTCTGGTGTGTCCTTTGTGGAGCTTTATTCAAAAAGGTAACTGGCTTCAGAGTGGATGTTTGAATATACAGTATATGCAGCAGGATAGGCAATCAAGACCTTCAGTAATAAATCTTCCCAGATGCTTGGCTGTTGAGATTGTTTTCTGCACTTCTTCCATCCCCTAATCTGTCTACCTCCCTCCACCTTTTGGTTTTCATTTCTTTCCATCAGTAGCCATGGTAACATCCAAAGATAAAACACAGGCCAGAGACTCTCACAAGTATCTGAAAACACGGCCCCTCAACAGCATTTTTCATCAGTGTAATGCCAAGCACCATGTACACAGCAGCTCCCTCCTCCCTGAGCCCTTCATTTCCCACCCACTTAGTTGCAGCCAAGGCCATTTGTAAATCTTATGAGATGACTGACTGCTACATTTGTATTCATAAACTTGCAGATCAGTCTTTCAATGTTTCAAAAAAAAATGCTTGAGCTGGAAACTGGTGGGTTCGTCTCACTACTCCCCATAAACTCGTTCCTAAGAACGAGGCATCCTGCTCATTGTTTATCTTAATTGGAGGTGGCTTCCCATATATGCTGAATATTCAGCAAAATTTTACCACACACAGGCTCTTCCGAATTTCTCGGCTAGGTCGTGAATACTGAAAGATAAGAGAATGGAATCGGAAAGCAGGCTTGGTTCAATGTGTTTTACTTAAAAACAGCCTTGATTAGATTCATGAATATCTGGTTCACCCATCCAGAATACCTAATTATTGACAGCATGATTATAAATCAGAGTAGATTACAAAACAATGATTGTCTTTCTGAAACACATTAAAACATGCAGGGTTTGTAGGCATGAATACCGTCTGGGTGGGTGCATTGTATGTATGTTTAAGGATATGTGTGAAAACAACAGTCAATCTTTTCAGGTTTATTATCTTTCTAATTGCCTAATTTGGCACTGATGATTATTATTTAGAGTTACTAATTTTTTTTTAATCTATTGGCTTTCTTTCCAAAAAGTACTAATGACTTTCTAATGGACAGCAATCCTTAAACACACAGCCTACATCTTTAGGAGGCAAACCACACTGACCTCATGACTCCCTGCCTCCTCTATTCTAGAAATAGCTATTTGTGAGAGCTTATTAAGTCACAGCTGCTGATGCTGCACATACAAGTTCTCGTTCATTCTTCCCACAATCTTACGTGGTATTATTTTGTGCTGGTCTCAGCCTATCAATAAGCAATGCTGTGGTTAGACAGGCCCCGGTGCTTCTGATGTAGGAAATGGGGTCTGGAGCCCGACAGCCAAGAAAGAATTCTTGAGATGTCTTCAGTGCAAAAAGGTGGTTTTATTAAAGCACAGGGATAGGACCCATGGGCAGAAAGCTGTGCTGGAGTCATGAGGAGTGACCAATTATATACTTTCAAGTTGGGAAGGGGATTAGGGATGGCGTGTCTCTAAGCAAGGTTTCCAGGACCTTGAGGGGGCTAGCTATTGTTAGGAAAAGGTCATTTATTACTGTCTAGTAAAACCCTAGTCGTGAGACCCTTCAGATGTGTATCAGTGGGCCATATGCTTGGGGGACGACGGCTAACATATATCTTAATGGGGGGCAGAGATAAAGGATGTTTCCAAAAGGAATTTTTATATGTTAAAGTAGACTCATAGGATTCTGGGGGGTTGGGCTAAGACTGCCTTATGCCCTTAGCAAAGTGTCAACCTTGAGGCAGCTGAGCTCCCAGAGGAAGGTCACTCTACCTGTTTCAAGGACTTGTCAATGAGCTGTAGGCAAAAAGGAAATTTAATTTTTTTTTCTTTTGCCTTTGTTTCCCACATCACTTCTTTTTATGATTGCAAGATGCCCTTCAGCAATGACCATCAGGAAACTTTGAAAAAATAAGGTTTATTTCTTATAAACCCTGGAAATTACACAGCACACCTCGAGCCACACAGTGAGGTCACAAGTAGACAAAGTGCTCACTGTTTAGGGATTCTGCTTTTATTGGGGTCCACAGTGGGGGCTCGAGGGTGGTGGGGTCACTCTTTACTAGTGTATTTAAAATATAAGAGTGGGAATTTAAAGTGAGGGGGGAGAAAACACAAGTGGCCCAAATGGTCTGTTATCACAATCAATAAACCTCAAACAAAGGAGCCTTAGCTGGGGGAGATGGTCTGGCTCCTTCCGAGTTGTATGGCTGGCACTGTGTTTATACAGATTGAAGTCAATGCCTCTTTGAAATGGATGCCTCAGCTATAGAAAACAAAAATAAAACTGTCAGGGCTTACACTGATGGATGTATTTTTAGGACAGAGGAAATGGAGGCTCAGGGAGAGTAAACAATTTGCCTGAGGTCACACAGCAAAGTGGTGGCAAAGTTGAGAGTGGGGCCCAGGTCTGCAATGCCCCACACTCTTTCCTTCCAGCCTTGTGTCAATTACCTCAGCTTCAGTCACCCACCATCACCTGCATAAGCATTTGAAGACATTCCACCAACTGTGAGTGCTTCTGGCCACCATATTTCTTATCCGCTGGCTCCTCACCTCCTCTTTTTGCATAGCCCACCAGTACTGTTAGCACAAAATCCTTCCTAGCTGGTCCCCTTCAGCCTTTTGCTCAACTGCCCTCTTGATTCCTACAAATCTGCTTCTAATTCTTCACCTGTACCCATCTTGGCACTCATCAACCCTTGGTACACCCTAATCCTGGAGGCCACCAACTAGTGAGGGAGCAAGTAAACCAAGAAAACAGGTGGACTGTTTGCACCCAAAGCCACGTTAATCAACCTCAGTTTCATTCTCATTATGCCTGGGTAAGCCTTTCATACTTCCCAATTTGATTCCCAGTCACATTCCCTGGACTCTATTTCAAAGGTTCTGTCCTCAGACTCCTGGCCACAGTCCCTCCTATGCCTCCCTCAATGAGAAGCTCACATTCCATTTCACCAAAGTGATGGAAACCCTTTGGCGAGACATGCACAGCTTTCCCCTCGTCATCTCAATCATTTGTTTCTCCTGCTTCCATCTTAGGGGGAGAAAAATACTTCATCTCAGCATCTATACCATCATGCATCACCCTTCAACAAATTAAACGACACAAAAAGGAAACAATCAGTCAAATCCAGAATGTGAGGCATTCTTCAGTATAAATGGCTCAGTTTTTTTTCAACTAATAAATGGCATGCAAGAAAAGGATTGTCCGGGAAGGGCTGCTACAGATTGAAAGAGACATAAAAGAAGTAATAACCAAGTGCAGCGCATAGACCTCATGTGGCTGCCGATTCGAACAAGCTCTGTGTAAAAAGGCGTTTGGAGACAAGCAGGACAATTTCAATATAGGCTGGGCATTAGACTACAGTGAGAAGTTGATGTTAATTTTTTAAGTCTAATAAGAGCATTATGTTTATGAAAACAAAGGTCCTTATCAGCATAGTGATTCACACTGAATTATTATGAGTGAAATGATACATGGTGTCTGGAATGCATTTCAGAATACTTTGGCAACTTTTTCGTACCCCTACGGGGAACGGATGAAACAAATTTTGGAAAATATTCGTAACGATCCAAAGCTGGGTGTTGGGTAATTATAGGCTGTCTCTACTCTTGTGTATGTTTGAAAATATGCATGCTGAAAAATTTGGAAATAATAAAGCAACTGAAAATCTTTTAAAAATCATTATTTAAAAATTATTCTCTTTCTCTAACATGGTAACTCTACCTCTGTTTGATCATTCCTCCTTCTGTCTTCAAAACAAGCCTCTTCTGTCCTGATCTTCTCTGAATAGCATTATTTCCAGAAGCTATTATTTCCCTAGCTCTCCTGAAACCCTGACATTTTAAGAAAGGAGTCCAGATCACGCCGGCCTTGCCCTAGTGACATTCACTCCCTATCGCTCCCTCCCCAGCTCCTCTCACCCCTGGCAATCTGACTGTTCTCACAGCCACTTTTCCAGCTCTAAAAATCGAGGTGCTGAACCACCAACACACAACACAGGTCCATCTCTCTGAGCTTGCTATTTCTGCAACCGCCTGTCTCTTCTCTTCTAGACCATTCTAAAGACCTGATTTACATGTATCAACTCACATCATCATCCCAACAATCCTATGAGGTAAGTACTAGTATTATCCCCATTTTACGAAAGGGGGAAATCGAGGCTGAGGACAGTTGACTAACCTGTCCATGCTCATACAGCCAGTAACTGGTGGGGCTGGAATCCTGGGCAGCCTGACCTTTGGTCCATGACTTTAACCGCCATGCCAATCATCTCTTACTGGAGGCTAGCAAAGGGCTCCTTCTGTCCCACAAGCCTGTATACATGCTATATACAATGCCACAGGAGATAAAAACAAACAAAGAAACAAACATTTGGGACTTGAAGGTGCTGTCACAGTGTCCTGCTTGCCCAGAAGAGGGACCCTTTTGCTATGTTAATGGGACCATCTAATAGTCAGCACGGTCAACAACATCATGACAAAGTTCACTTTATTTTTAATAAATTAGTCAGCAAAAATGCTCCAAACATGACAAGCTAAAAGCTAAACAGATAACACAGCTAGCAAATGGACAAGTACTTTATTCTCTGACATCTCCTAAAGCCCGTAACAACAATCCCACTCTGAGATAATAGGAAGGTGAAGGTAGTTTAGGTAACGATAACGTGGCCTCTAGAGACACTATTTTTGTAAATCTTGTCATTTCAAATGGAAATAGATGAGTCATCACTTTCCTCTGATGAATCTGTTTTTCTTTTATTTTCAGCAGCTCCCCAGGAGAATGAAGTCCAGGTTCCTTCAGGTGACCCCCTGCCCAGGCAACCAGCCTCACCGCTACCTACCACCACTTGCCGATGTCTTCCACACAATCTGTTTGCAGTTTCCTGAGGGGCTGTGGAGTTTCAGCCCCAAGGGCACGAGTACCTCTGTTTCCAGTGCATACCTATGAGCCATGCTGAATTACAACCTCCTCGGCTGTCCCTTTGCTCCACCCTTTGGCCTCTCAGAACTCTTTCCAGTGCCCATATTTATATGTCTCTCACTCTGTTGTGACTATTTTACCCACATTCTGGAGAGCTCAGCTGAGCGGTCCAGTGTGTAGGAGTAGCCCATGTAAACAACAACACAAAAATGAAGGTGTCAAGCCCTTAATCACTTACTGCAATAGTGTAAGTCAGAGTCTAACACCAGAGGAAGCACCCACTCTTCCTGGTCCATTTTCCCCCATGGAATGGTATATGAGTTGACCAGTGCAGACAAGAGGATCCTTCTGTTGCCTGAGTTTTGTCTTATGGACTCTGAAGTGGGATGCAGAGGGCAAGTAAGGTGGGCTAGAAGTGAACTGAGCCATAGTGGAGGAAGAGTATCTTTAAGGTTCTCCCCCTCATTTCCTGTAAGGAGAGCTCAGCAGGGGTGGGCACCTGCAGATGACACTGTCCAGGCCCCAGTGAAGAGACCAGGAATGAAGGTTCTGCAGGGAGGCATGGAAAGATGTGAAAGATCATGACTGAACTCCCCTCAGACTTCAGTGCATTGGCTGTGTCCCAAGCCTGCCGGGGCCAGGACAACTTCTCCCCGAGGCCAGTCATGTAAAGCTTTTGTAATTGACTTTAGTCGGGCCTGAAAAATCACACCCATGCTTTTAATCTGCAGCTGGACTCCTCACACATCAATCTGTCTGCCCTACTGAATTTTAACTTCTCGAAAGCATCAGTCATGACTTATCTTTGTTTCTCCATACAAAGTGGATGCTCAACCACACGCAAGATCTTGCCGATTGAGTGAGTATCTGTTTCATCTGTGCATTTCCACTTGGATCCAATTACAGAACCACTGGAATAGAATACTATTGCTCTGGTTGTCTTATCTATCAAATCTTAAAAGGTGCAAAACTTAATAAATTTTAACAATGTTATACCAAGATCCACCTGATTCAAATCTGTCCCAAAAAACAATTATAGTATTTTTTTGCCACCTTGAAAAAAAATAATTCTCTGGTTTAGTAGGTCCAGAAAATAACACAAAGGACTGCTACTTGCACTATCAAGTTCATCTTGTGCTGATTCTGGTGCCTATGACAAAAGTTTCGAAAGTACCTGAATCTGATTGATATTCAGAATTTAAGGTTTACAGGGATTATTGTTTCTTTTACCTTCCCTTCATTCATTATTAATGTGAGGCATCTCAGGAATATCTGATTTTGTTTAGCATAGTTGTTTTCAGTCTGATTATCTTTGATATTGCAGATTCTAAATGCTTGGCACTTGAGTACCATGCCTTCAAGATTATTTCCCCAGGCAATCTACAGGGAAAGCCATGGTTTTAACACATCCAGGGGAAGAGCTGTGCCTTCTGCCTCTTTCTTCCCTCAGTATATACTATGGATCCTGGGATATACAAGGATTCAATAGACATTTGTCAAATTGAATTGACCTATACTTTATCTTGAATGTTTGCTATTTAAATAGTTGTCACTCTTACTTTGTGGTTTATTTGGAGGAAGAGGCTCTTCTTTTATGGAGCATGATCTTGTAGAGATCGAAAAATATTCCCTTCATCCCCTCTAGGTTCTTTGGCTGGTCCAACAATTAAATTGACACAAAACAGATTAACAGAAGAAAAACAAACTTAATTACATATATACGGGGTCCCCACAAGGACATGAGACTCAAAGGCAGTTGGGCAATTGAGGCTTATGTGCCATCCTGAGTTAACTGAGAAGGGGGTAGCGGTCTAGAGTCAAAGGGAAGGAACACAATTCACAGGAAAAGCAAATGTGTGGTAACAAATGTGTGCCACACCATGCAAATAAGTCTTTCTGATATAAAAAATTATCTTTGGCAATAGATCTCTTCATTATACAGGCCCCTATCTAAATTCTTTTAGGCAGGTAAGACAGGGGTAAGAAATTCTTCCTGAGTCTGCTGGGCCTCGATTGCCTTCAACCCCAAATAACCCACATGCCAAAGTCGCATATTTTGGGGTAGTGTATTCTGTTACCCCTTAGTCTCTGGGTTATGACTTCCTGATTTCTCTGTTGTATTTCTTCACATATATTATTACATTAATGGGGTCTCAGCAGGGGCGCCTGGGTGGCTCAGTTGGTTAAGCGACTGCCATTGGCTCAGGTCACGATCCTGGAGTCCCGGGATCGAGCCCCACATCAGGCTTCCTGCTCAGCAGGGAGTCTGCTTCTCCCTCTGACCCTCTTCGCTCTCGTGCTTTCTATCTCTCATTCTCTCTCTCTCTCTCAAATAAATAAATAAAATCTTAAAAAAAAAAATGGGGTCTCAGCAAACCGCAATTAACATTTCAGATTTTATCACCCAGCATTATCAGTCTTGCTTTTGACAAAATCAGATATTAACTTTTGATCACACATACTTACAGAATATGAAGCTTCAGTAAAGTTGAAGATCTTATCATTAGGTTTTATTAATCATTTCCAAGCTGGTTTCCTGAGTCTCCTAAAGAGATTGTTACTACTTCTTCCTTTGCTTATTAAGTTTAAATCATAGATTTTCTTTACCCACATCTCTTCTCTTTCTCATTTGTATTCTGCCAGGTATAAATTATCTTTTGTAGAGATTGGGAAAGAGGGTGTTTGAAAAATGCTTGAAAAATATGATATATGTATAAACACATGGCACAAGTAATAAAAAGTACTGAATGAAAGTCCTCAACCAAACCATAAGCATAGAAACACAATTAATGTCAAATGAACTATGAAAAAGAGCCAATACACAGCTTTTAAACTTTAATTATTGCCTGTGTCACACAAAAGGAAAAAAAAACAAACCTGTTTCTAGCACTTTGTGTACCTGCTAAAGACTCTAAATGGAATCAGATATACAGGTATTTCTCTAGTAGTTAAAGAGGTTAGTATCCAAGTACTGTGTAAAGACATTAATTAAATCCCAATTTCAGTCTGTCCTAAGACACTGCTCTCTTGAAGCTGTAAATAAATGAGAACTATTCCCAATAGATCCAGTGCATTGCACACCAAGGAAAAACAGGAGTATGGGCATGTAGACAAATGCATTGTGAATTAGCTCTTTTAGGATAAAGAAAAAGGAAAAGGTAGAAGAACAGAAGTGAGGTCTTATTAAACATGACTGAGTCACAGATCACAGTACTAATGGTGCTGGACCTCTCACACATAAATATGCATGAAGCCCCTACTGTTTGTGTAGCATAGAAACATACAGCGCCCAAAGGCCTTCATAATCCAGTTGATGAAAAAACATGTAAATTCAGAAAAAGGCATTGTCACAACTGTCTACATACAAGATCAACACACAAAAATCAATCACATTTTTATACATTTACAATGGCCATGAAGAAACTGAAATTTTAAAACACAGTATTATTTAAAAACCTCTTCAAAGAAGATGAAATGCTTAGATATAAACCTAGCAAAATAAGTACAGGATCTGTGTGGAAAAGAAATTACAAAACGCTGATGAAAGAAATCAAAGAAAGCCCACCTGGAGAGAAATACTGTTCGTGGATTGGTAAACTCAACATAGCAATGATGTCAATTCTCCCTAAATTGATCTACAGATGTAATTCAATTTCCATCTAAATCTCACCAAGGTATTTTGTAGACATAGATAAGTTGGTTCTAAAATTGATATGGAAAGGGGCGCCTGGGTGGCTCAGTTGGTTAAACATCTGCCTTCGGCTCAGGTCATGATCCCAGGGTCCTGGTATCAAGCCCTGAGTTGGGCTGCTTGCACAGAGGGGAGTCTGCTTCTCCCTCTCTCTCTCCCCCTGCTTGTGCTCTCTCTCTCTCTCTCTTGCTCTTTCATGTTCTCTCTCTCAAATAAATAAAATATTTAAATAAAATAAAATTTATATGGAAAGACCTAGAAGAGAAAATCTTGAAAAAGAAGAATAAAGTAGGAAGAATCACTTAATTTGATGTTAAGGCTAACTATATAGCTACAGTACTCAAGAGGGCATGGTATTGGCAAAGGGATAAATACATGGGTCAATGGCAAAGAGAATCCAGAAATAAACCTACACCATTAAGCTCAGCTGATTTTTGGCAACGATGCAAAAGCAATTCAGTAGAGAAAGGACAGCCTTTTCAACAAATGGTCCTGGAATAACTGAATATTCATGAGTCAAAAATGAATCTCAACTCAAACCTCAGGCCTTAGGCTAACATTGTTTTTAAGATTTTATTTATTTATTTGAGAAAGAGAGAGAAGCACAGTGGAGAAGGAGAAGCAGACTCCCCGCTGAGCAGGGAGCCCAACGTGGGGCTCAATCTCAGGACCCTGAGCTGAAGGCAGACACTTAATCGCCTGAGCCACCCAGGTGCCCCACCTTATTTTAATATTGACTCACAATCACCGTGGACTTAAATGTGAAACAAAAAAATGTAGAATTTTTAGGAAAAAAAAAAGGAGAAAATCTTCAGGACCTAGGGTTAAGCAGAGAGTTCTTAGACTTGACACCACCAACAAAATTCATGAAAGAAAAAAAATGAATTAACTGGACTTCATCACAATGTTAAAATATTTGTTTTGTGAAAGACCCTGTTAAACAGATAAAAAGATGAGCAACAAGCAGACATGAAGAAAATATGTGCAAACCACATGTCTGGCAAAGGACTAGTACTTAGAATATATAAAGAACTCTCAGGGGCGCCTGAGTGGCTCAGTCGGTTAAGCGTCTGCCTTCGGCTCAGGTCATGATCCCAAGGTCCTGGGATCGAGCCCCACGTCAGGCTCCTTGCTCAGCGGGGAGCCTGCTTCTCCCTCTGCCTCTGCCTGCCTCTCCCCCTGCTTGTGCTCTCTCTCTATGTCTCTCTCTCTCTGACAAATAAATAAAACCTTTAAAAAAAATAAATTGGATTGTCTTAAAAAAAAAAAACTCTCAAAACTCAACAACAACAAAAGAAGCAAACAATCCAATTAGAAAAGGGACAAGAAATATAAAGGAACATGTTATTATAGACAATGTACAGATAGCAAATTAGCACAAGAAAAAATGTTCAACATCACTAGCCATTAAAGAAATGCAAATTAAGACCACCATGGGATATCATTACATACCAATCAGCACAGCTAAAATAAAAAATTGTGGGGGCACCTGGGTGGTTCAGTTGGTTAAGCGTCTGCCTTCAGCTCAGGTCATGATCTCAGGGTCCTGGAATCGAGCCCCATGTTGGGCTCCCTGCTCAGGGGGAATCTGCTTCTCCCTCTCCCTCTGCCTCTCCCCGCTGCTCATGCTCTCTTTTTCTTTCTCTTAAATAAATAAATAAAATCTTTTTAAAAATTGTGATAACACCAAATGCTGGCATAGATACAGAGAAAATCAATCTTCCATACACTGCTGATGGGAATACAAAATTATATTTCTGGAATATACTTGGCAATTTCTTATAACAACTAAATATGCAAGTACCATATGACCTAGCAATTGCATTCTTGGGCATCTACCCCAGAGAAATGAAAACTTATGTTTACACAAAAACCTACACATGAATGTTGATAGCAGCTTAATTTATCATAATCAAAGCTGGAGACAACCCAAATATCCTTCAACAAGTGAATGATTTGAAAAATCGTGAAAAAAGACAAAAGGTGAATATGTAAGGTGATGATTGTGTTGTTTGTGGTAACTTTCACAATGTGTATGTATACCAAATCACCACATTGTACGTTTTAAAAAGATTATAATTTTATTTGTCAATTATATTTTAATAAAGCTAAAAAAAAACTGTGGTATATCCTTACCTTGGAATACTACTCAGCAATAATTAAGAACAAAATACTGATTACTCACAAAAAATTTCATCATATTCCAACCTCAACAGAAGTAAAAGAAAATGGATTCTTCCACTATGATACACATTTATTGCTTTAAAGGTTTTGAATATGATGGGACCTTACCAAGTCCAACTTCCTCTCCCAACAGATGAGAAATCTGAACTTTGACAGGTAAGGGACTTACCTGAGGCCACACAGCTAGACAGAGGAACTGAGGGCAAGTCAGATATGATGAACCAACTGGTTGGTAAAATGGAAGTGATTATAACTTTGGGAGAAACCAAATACGTGTTAGACTCCTTGATATCCAAATAGGGGAATTCTGAGCCACATCAGAGGTAGACTTGAGATTTTTTAAAAAAGAAAAAAAAAAATCAGATAGGCTATCTAAAAACAAAGCAGGTAAAGGCCCATATTGGGGAAGAAATGGTTACACAGATATCTGGAAAGATACTTTTTTTATTTTATTTTTAAGATTTTATTTATTTATTGGAGAGAGAGCGAAAGCAATCACAGAAGGAGAGGGATCACAGAGGGAGAGGGAGAAGCAGACTCCCCACTGAGCAGGGAGCCTGACGTGGGGCTCGATCCCAGGATCCTGAGACCAGGACCTGAGCCGAAGGCAGATGCTTAACAAACTGAGCCACCCAGGTGCCCCTGGAAAGATACTTTTCGAAGACTACATGCAACAAATAGAATGAAAAAGACTTCATCAACATTAAATGCCAAATGAATTGCACAGACCTATAATCCTACAATTTGAATAATGTCAGAAGAACTAAACCCCAGAACCAACTACAAAAATAAAGTAAATAAAACTAATAAGATAAAATAAATCAGCAATAACAATAAAAAATAACTGAATAGTTAACAAAATTAAATGGCTTTTTAAATTGTTCTTTGAGAAAAAAAGAATAAGAGTTTTATCTATTTCTGAAAGCAGATGGTTTTATATTAATTTGACCAGAGAAGCAAAATCAGCTCAGATTTCATTCTGCATTCTCTGTTGAAGAAATGCATCTTTAGTCATAAAAGCACACAACAAACATGTTACAGGAACAGGGACCAAGAGTCAACCATTCCTTCACCCATTCTCCACCCTAAAAAAAATATTTAGGCTCACACAATATGCTAGGTATTTTTCAAGGGGTACAAAAGTGGCATAACTAGCACAGAAGATAAAAAAGTGACAAGGATCTAAAAGTGAGTAAAACCAGGTGGCATCTGTTTCCTCAAAAAGTTCACTGATTTTCTAGAGGAGACATATTAATTCAATTGTCACCCAAATAAGTATAAAATCACATTTCCAAAGCGCTACAAAGGAGAAGTATATGGTGCTATGATTGCATGCCTTGGGAAGATTTGATTTAGAGGAACTGAGGAGTGTGTCGGGACATGACTGGGAGACGCTTCCTTGGGGAGGGATGATTGAGCTGAGACCTGAAGATGAGTATGAGCTAAAATCGGATAAAAACCAAACAGAGAAGAGCCTGGCTGGCATGGGGGGAACTTACCAGTGCAAGGGCATGGAAGCAAGGTACGCGCGCTCAAGTACAGAAAGAAGACCAAAGTGGCCAAGGATAAAGATGTAGGCAGAGTGCAATGTAGCCGCAGAGGTAGGCAGGGCCAGCCTGGACTGTGCTTTCTACGCAACGGTCAAGATTTTAACTTTTATTCCAGAATAAAGGGAATTCATTATAGAATGATATAATCAGATTCATACCTCAGAAGACCAGCATGCATCTCAGGAGTTGCCCCAGGTGCCCAATTAGGAAGCTATTCCATCAGCTGAGGTGAGAAATGATGTACTTTGAACTGGTATAGAAGAAGGGGAGTTAAATAAGAAGGGGGAAATATGGAAAGTGTTTTTAGAAGGTATAATCCATTGAATTTTTTTGATGGATTGGATATGGAATAAGAAGATGTTCATGACTGTGTTCTAGTGTCCTGGTTTGCTGAATTGACCAGATGGTGGTGCCCTTCACCAAGCTGAGACACAGCGGAGAAGACCAGAGCTGGGTCTGGATATCAGGAGTTCATGATAATTTGAATAATGTTTGAGATATCCAAGTGAAGATGTCAAATTGGCAGTTGGATATGTAATTCTGGCACTAGAGGCAAGGTTTCAATCATGGAGGAGCTTCTACGAAAGCCTTTTGCTGATTCCAAGATGTTAAAGTCTCCTACATATACATAGAGATAAATATAGAGGCAGAGACAGATAAAGATACATAGTATATATTCAGGTGTTAAGAGAAACTGTAGATAGAATCTTGGATCTATGGTTCCTAATCTTTTAGGAATCATGAATTAAAGGATTAAGTACCAAAAGAATGGGAATGGGAATGGATAAATATTCTGAAGGGAGAAAGGCCGATTCCACAAACACAAATTGGTGAGTTCAAATTTAAGCACCAGAGGACTCTAGAGCAGATGAGTAATAGTACGATTTGCGAGCTCTTCAAAAAGAAAGCCATAATTACCAACTAGCAGAACAGACTAAAGATTAGTCTAATTCATTCTATCCCCTTTGTCTAAAGAATTAGCACTAAAGTGTGTTAGAACTAGGACCTGGATTTCAGCAAGTCACTTGACAAACACGCTCAGAATACCCTGAAGGAACAAGGTAAACCAGATGGTGATAATGTTAGAAGGATTGACAGCTGGCTCCAAAAAGTAGATTTATGGTCCATCAAGAAGAAGGTAGTGGTGATTTGCAGGGCTTTGATGACGGTCCTGTCCTTTTTCTAACATTATTACTTTTAAACTTTAATATGTGGCTACGGAAAATGATTTTTGATCAAATTGGCAGATAATAAAGTCAAAATAAAAAAAGAAGACCTTGAATCCTAGTGTTTCCATACAAGTCCACATTTTCTCAACTGGTGGTGATTTTGCACCTCTTTTCCCAAAGGCATTTTGATAAGGTCTGAAGATATATTTTTGTTTTCATAACTCAGGGGAAGGAGGGAGAGGGATGGGGGAGGTAGTACTACTAATATCTAGTAGGTAGAGGCCAGAGATGCTGATAAACATCCTCCGATGCAGAGGACAGCCCCACCCCTGCTTCCATCAACCAAGAAAGAATTTTCCAACCCAAATATCACTAATGCCACTGTTGAGAAAACCTGATATAAACGAAAAGGTTAGAACAAAGGGTCAAATATAGCAAAATTTAATACAGATCATTATGGCACTATATATTTACTTCCTCCCAGTATCAGCTGTGAAAATCATGGGCAAGGAATTAAGTGTCACTTCCTTCCACTACAGTAGAGTCTGGAGGGAGTCTTCCTATTCCCGCTACTCATTTTAAGAACAGAAACCCACTCCCACAGACTGACTTTTGTCAGAGCTTCTGCTTCTTTCTTTGTAGAAAAAGGAAGCTGAACATGATGTATTTATTGTAGGCTGAAAAACAGCCCCCTAAAAGACATCCACATTTGAATACCTGGAGCCATATTTGAATAAAGGACTCTTTGCAGATGTGATTAAATTGAGGATAGTGGTGTGGAGATTATCCCAGATTCTCTAGGTGGGTCCTCAGTGCCATCACAAGGGTCTTAACGAGAGAGAGACAGAGGGAAATAACACCACAGGGGAGAAGGAAGCACTGTGCCCAAGGAGGGAGAGACTGGAAGGATGCTGTCACAACTCAGGGAATATTGGCAACCACCAGAGGCCAGAAGAGGCAGGGAATGGATTCTCTCCTAGAGCCTCTGCAGGGAGCACCATCGTGCTAATGCCTTGATTTTGGTCCAGGGTTCCTGATTTCCAACTTATGGTTTCTAGAACCATGAGAGAATATGCTGTTTTAAGCCATCGAGTTTATGGCGATTTATTACAGCAACCATAAGAAACTAATAGAGCTTGTTCAGGATGGATCTTGAGAAAAGGAACTTAGCCTGTATGATCCAGGTGGTCTCTAAACGCAATCATATTTACCCTTATAAGAAAGATGCAGAGGGAGTTTGGGGACAGACCCACAGAGGTGAAGACAATATAAAGATGAACTAGAGGGGCGCCTGGGTGGCTCAGTCGTTAAGCGGCTGCCTTCGGCTCAGGTCATGATCCCAGGGTCCTGGGATCGAGCCCCGCATCAGGCTTCCTGCTCCGTGAGAAGCCTGCTTCTCCCTCTCCCCCTCCCCCTGCTGTGTTCCCTCTCTCGCTGTGTCTCTCTCTGTCAAATAAATAGATAAAGTCTTAAAAAAAGATGAACTAGAGTGAACTAGAGATGCAGTCACAAGACAAGGAATGCCAATGGCATTGGAAGCTGAAAAAGGCCAGGAAGAGATTTTCCCCTAGAGCCTCTGGAGGTAGTGCAACCCTGAGACTTCTGGCCTCCAGAGCTGTGAGAGAATAAATTTCTGTTCTTTGAAGCTACCAAGTTTAATTTATTACACCAGCTTTGGGAAACTAACCTAGTATTCTACAATTCTTTTTTTTTTAAGATTGTATTTATTTATTTATTTATTTATTTGAGGGGGAGAGAGAGAGAGAGCACAAGCACCTGTACTCAGGGAGAGGGGTGGAGAGGGAGGGAGAGGGACAAGCAGACTCCCTGCTGAGCACTGATCCCAGGACCCTGAGATCATGACCTGACCCAAAATCAAAAGTTACCCCTCAACTGAGCCACCTAAGTGCCCCAATATTCTACAGTTCTAAAAATAAAATGGGGAGCTATAATGTCATAACAGTCAATAAATTTTATAACTTAAATAACCAAGGTTTTCATGTGCCTGTGCACTCAGAGTTTTGTGGCTGTCATAAATGCAATGTCACCTAGTCTTCCTTAACAGAAGATACAGTATAAAGAAGCCGGTGCCGTTTCCCCCTAGTATGCTCTGTGCTACAATTATTTTAAAGATTTTTTATTTTTAAGTAATCTCTATACCCAACAGGGACTTGAACTCATAACCATGACCTAGCCAGGCACCTTCTCTGTGCTATAATTTTAAAAACAACTGACATATTGAAATTTGCTCAAAGAAAAAAGATCAAGAGGAGAGAGAAATTAAGCATATGGCAAAGTTGAGAAAAACAAGTAGTATGAGTGTTATCTTGAAAAAAACCTTTCAAGGAATATGGCAATTGTCCTCAAACTACACAGAAGTCTGCCTTGCGAGGGAGGGAAGAGATGATATTCTCTTTGGCTCTAAAGATCAGGACCTAGATTGAAGGAGATGCTACATGGATGTAGGTTTGGACTCCATAAATTAAAAGCCTCAAATTTTTATGGAACTGCCTGAGTAGTGCTAGACTGTCTGATACTTGAATGGTGAATGAATGGTTACCTATTGGGGAATGTTGTCTGGGGGATTCCTGCATAAAAGTAACATATTAGATGAGAAGCCCCAAGGACCCACTCAGATATGAGTGTAATGCTGCCATTAGGAAAGTGGAGTAAGTCAATTCCTCTCCTACAACATCTGAAGATTTGTTCATGTATGGCTTAGCCTCCTATTTTCCAGACCAATAAATGGCAGCTTCGTTGATCCTTACTGATAGTATTATCATCCAACAGTAAAGCACTCTTTACCTTCTCTGAACACTCCAGATTCTTTTTGACTTCCCCAGTTGCAGAGTCTAGTGCAAAAACCAGCCCTGAACCTGGGTGTGATCAATTAGAAGCAGAACCAGATAACAGCAGCTTATATTCTCTTTTCCTGTTAAAGTACCTCCCAATACAAACTCACATTTGCTTTTCTAAAATGGTGAACCATTCAACCTTTGCATCTTCCCTGAGTATTTCTGAACTTCATTTTGTAAAGCTTCCTGATCCTTTCCATATGAATAAGATACACTTGGCAGGAATTGAACTTAGCTCTATTTGTTTCTAACCTGTAATTAAATGCTAATCCTATCCTCCAGAGGGCTGGTGTCCTCAGCCAACTTACACTGTACTTTCTCTTTTCTCATGTTCTCTAACCAACTAGATAAACAAGACAGAACCCAAGGGAGAACTCTGAACCCTCCCCTCTTTGGCTGTGCTTACAAAAGAGAAAAGTAATCTGGAAACTAAAGAACCAGTTATTTGAGAAAGAGAAAACCAAACTACTGGTTTGTCTAATATTTTAACTGCTACTAGACCAGCAGAGTAGTTGCTGTCTCCTTCCAAGCTGAAAGTGTTTTATGAATGGCCACTATTATGTCCACGGCTCCAGCCAGTGATATAATTACCTAGGAGAAATCAAATCTTTGCCAGTGGTTTCCAAGTATTCCACAGGAGCCTACAATTCTAATATCGGTTCCCCTTTTTAGAAAGAAATTCTTGAGAGGTACCATTATTATGCACTATCATTTACAATATCCCCCTGTGATATTGTGATTTATGGTAAGAAATATGTATTCAGTCTTTGTCCACCTTCCTGGCACACAGCTCTTAAAATTTTGGAATTTGCTACGTGAAGAGAGCAATAATGGTGTCTTCTGTTACGCTGATGACATGACAGTTGGAAAGCTCTTAGGTAGCCTAAGGATGAGGGCTGGTTGCCAGGAGGCCTAACCATGTGATTAGAAGGTGGGAACTTTCAGTCTCAACATTACACCTCAACCTGCAAGGAGAGAGGAGCTATAGGTTGAGTCAATCACCAATGGCCAATGATTTTTTTTTAAGATTTCATTTATTTATTTGAGAGAGAGAGTATAAGCAGGGCTGGGAGGAGCAGAGGGAGAGGGAGAAGCAGATTCCCCACTGATCAGGGAGCCCAATGCGGTGCTTGAATCCATGACCCTGGGATCATAACCTGAGCAGAAGGCAGACGCTTAACTGACTGAGCCACCCAGGTGCCCACCAAAGGCCAAAGATTTAATCAATCATGACAATATAAGGAAGCTTCCACAAAAACCTGAAAGCACAAGGTTTGGAGTGCTTACAGGTTGGGGAGAGTGGTGCACTCAGAGAAGTCACAGAAGCTCCATGCCTTTCCCCGCACCTTGCCCAAAGCATGTCTTCTATCTGGCTGTTCCTGGGTTATTTCCTTTTATAATAAATGAGTAATCCGGTAAGTAAAATGTTTCTCCAAGTTCTGTGAACCACTCTAATAAATTAATGGAACCCAAGGAGAAGGTTGTTGGGACCTCCAATCTATAAGCAGTGGGTCAAAAGCATAGGTAATAACCTGGATTTATGATTGGTGTCTGCAGTGGCAGGGGGAGGGAATCTGGTAAGACTGAGCCCTTAAGACTGGGATCTGAAGCTATCTCAAGGCAGACAGTGTCAGAATTGAGTTGAATTATAGGATACCCAGCTAGTGTGGGAGAATTGCTTGGTGTGGGGTGGGGGGAAACTACACACTGGAATTGGGTATAGAATCATACCCATCAAAAACACATAAAAGTGGGGACTAAAGGGCACACTACCAAAAAACTAAGATTGACAGCTTCTGAGATGTGCTTCCATTGAATGTTTCCTATCTAAGCATTTATGCATGTAATTTTGACTTCAATTATCCTGGAGCAAAACTGATAACCCTTTTTACCTAACATGCCAGATTTATTTCTGAAACATGCAAACAAATTAGCAAAGGTTTCTTTGAATCCATTGATTGTAGTATGCAAGTGAATTATGAAGTCAAGATATTCAACTTAAATCTAACCTTGCATCTAAAAATTGGAAATGGAACGTTACACACTAAGGTTGCTTTGTTTTCTTTTACATAGAGCAATTCACTCATCAACCAACACAAATGCACAGAAATCCCAAAAGGCACATGATCATCACTAATAAAAATGATTGGGATGCATTTTATTCATATAAAAATACCATGTAAATGCTGAATAATTATAAGTCATTATTTCAAATCTGATTTGAGAGGCAAAGCATCTCTATTTGGCAAGACTTGTCCTCTGCTCCTAATTACTGAGCAACCTTGAAATTCACTATAAACAATGACTGGCATCTTACTTACAAAAGGTTTCATATTTTCAAGCTATAACATTTTATGCTAGTATTGAGAGTTCTTATTTAGTCCAGCTCATGGAAGAGTCGCAAAAGTTGAGACAGTGAAGGGCAGAAATATTTCCTAGGAAGTAGAAAACCAACTTGGTTTCTATCAACAAGGTAAAGAGCATGCCTTCAAAAGCAGGATCAACTGGTATATTAAAGTGAGTTCAACTGAGCCAATTAGGCATAAATATAAGCTATCTGTTAGCACAGAATATATTAAACTCCTTTCTCCCTAAAAGCTAAATGACTACATCTTTCCTTCATAAAGCAATCCTATATTCTATCAAGTATTACAGTAATTTTCAAACTGTGTTCTAAAGGTCCTGAAGAGTGCAGAATCCTACATGTGGTCTTCCTGATGCAAACACAGGCTCTGCTTGGCAGACTTCACACTGAGAAAGCTGCCCTCCCGACTTGGTTAGACTTGGGGCAAAGCAAGTCCACCACAGTCGCCAGAAGGAGCGGTTGTCAAGGACTGCGCCTGCCTCACCCTCCCACCCACCAACCATACTCATGCATGTATTTGCATTCCCAGTCTAGGCACCTCCATTCAGAAGCCTCATTCTGTGTGTTGGGGAGGGGAGAGCTGCTCTCCATTCCCCTAAACCCTAGGGCCATCAAATGGCAGGAGGCTTTCATTTGGGGACTCCCTGAGCAATGAGACCATCCCCTGCCCCCATCTGTGCTGATCCATCTGACCCATGAAGCCCAGTGCCATTCCCTGGGGGAGAAAAAGGGACAATGGAGGAACTAGCACTCTCTTTTTGGCCTCTTGCTTTCACTACTGCAGTAAGTGAATGAAGGCTACATCACTACTTTTCACTGGGCTTGTCTTCTAATTGACCACCATAACAGCGGGCAGCTCTTCATCAGGTCCAAGAGTTCCAAGGAGTGGCCTGGAAGATGTCATAAGGGAGAAGAGAGAGGGTAGGTAACAACAGTCCTCTGGGCAACCCCCTTCCCAAAACACACTTACTAGTTTCAATCACATGGCTCTGTGTCTATCTCTTTTATATGGTGAAGTTATGGGAAGATTCCAGCTGAGAAAAGGACTGTTCAAGGCTTACCATCATGCCTGGTACACAGTAAGAGATCAACACATATTAGCTATGATTACTGCACGTTTGAAAAACATTACACTAGTAGTTCTAGCTTCTGGATTCTAAATAGTCATGCCATTTTGGAAAGCCAAGAGCCCAGGAGAACCAGCCAGGTCATCATTCATTATAGACCCCTCTCAGACCAGGAAGGGCTCAGCCATCACAGTAAAAGGGATCTTAAGACTGTAGCGAAACTGTGAAGAGCATGATGGGCATTAACATCTTTACTGGAATTTTCTATTCAAAGAGAGGGAAGAGATGGAAACATGCCTTATATGGACTCAGTGATTAATAGACATGAGAGTTCTTGTTAACACCATGGTCGTCATCATACCATAGAGCCTACTGTTTAATGAATACCTACATTGCAAACACACACCAGATGGAATTTTCATGTGTTGTCGAAATTAATCCTTTAACAAAACCCTGAAGTATAATCCCCATTTACAGATTAAGAAACTGAAACTTGAAGGGACTGAATAATATTTCCAAGGCCACACAGTAGAAGATGAATTCCAACTGCATCTTAACCAGTTTTATTACAAAGTCTATGCTTTTAACTCCTACTCAACAATGCCCTCTCACTAACATTCCAACCTGCACCACCCAGAAATAATATATGTCTCTTACTAATCCCTTGTACTGGGTACCTTAATAACAGACAAATTAATCCTTTCAAACTACCAACAAAAGAATATTTCCAAATAGTCAAAACAAACTCACCCTGACACGTTCAGACATATGCAAACAAAGCCAACAAACAAACAAAAACAAAATCTAAGGACCTAACAAAATTTTCAACCAGTCACTGGCCCAATCCACACCTGATGTCTTTTTAATCTTTCTACCTAACAGTCTCCTCTCTGAGAGAGAACAATAAACAGGAGTCCTATCGTCAAGCTGCAGAAACATCTGATTTGACTTTTTCCCTACTCCAGTGATCATTTTCAATTGCTCTACCCACATTCTTGCTTGTCCTGTGATCAAAAACTAGGTCTTCTGATTGTGACAATAAAATATAAAGATGTTAAACTGCTATCTGTAGGTTTTGAACACTTTATCTTAAAGTTTCTATTGACCTCTATTTTAATGAATTCACAGTTAAGATCCAAATCCCAGAAACCACTACACATGATTTCACCCTTCTGCCCCCATCCCCAATGCACTACCTTGACAACTCTTCCTCACTCCCAGCCTGCTATAAAATGCATATATTCCAGAGGAGAATGTAAACTTGATGCAGCATAATACTTTAAAATTAGCCCACTGCCCAGCTCTTTCTCACTTGAGTTAATTTGCATCTGTGAGCAATTAAGCCAAGAAGGTGTATTTCTGTGTCCTCATGCATGCCTTGGCTCTCATTTGTCAGTATGACTTCATTGTAAGCCACCTCCCAGAAAGTAAATTTCTCCCACTTCTCCATGACTTTCAGGGTCAGTTAATAGAGCCCCATCTAGCTGCTAATCCATTCAGCTGAAATTCAATGAACTGTCACTGTAAGTGGCTTAAATGGCAAGTTTGCTATCTACTAGGACAGTTATCATACAGTCTCCATGCTCAACCAAAATATAGATGCTCGGTGCAAGTCAGGGCACAGCCGACTTGCCTGGCAATGGCTGCAGATGACTCACTGTGAGAGCCAAAGATACCACCAACGCGAATGACCCTGTCTTGTAACATTTTCTCAATCTGCCAACTCGGTTTTAAGATTGGTGGTTGCATTGCCCATTTCCCGTGTGCCTCTTTCTTCTGCCTGAAAACAATAAAAATATCCAAGTCAATTCTAACCAGATTGGCCTGTATCTTTCCTTATTTTACTCCAAGAGGCAATGAGCACAAGAAAGTGGTACCAGAACCACTAATGCACCTGGAGCATGGTGACACCCTGTGCTCGTCACCACCACCTTGCTGAGATGGGAAGCTGAAAGACACCTCAACTGTCTCTAGGCTCTGTCCCCTAGGATGGGGAGGAGCAGAGGTCGGTGAGGCAAGGAACGGGACTCCAGACAAGGAACATTTGTATTTTAAAAGGAATTCACTAAGATGATGCTGATTCCAGCTCTCTAGAATGTTGGTATCTCTACAAACTGTTCCACAAAATAATTATTTTTAATTGCATTATTATAATATAATATTATAATAAATGTAATAATGATGATGATTATTTATGGAGCCCTTACTCTGTGCTAGGCATTATACTTACTGTTTCATTCACATTATCTCATTTTATCTTGCAACCCTAGGAAGTAGGCGAGAATCATTCTCTATTTCTACCTGTGAGGCAGCAGAACAAAGTAGTAAGGAGATGGAATCTAGAGCCAAACTGCTGATAGGCTCTGCCCCCTAGTAGCTCTATTACCCTGGACCTACCTCATGGGGTGATTTTTGTGATTTAAGGTGCTGACCTGTAGAAAGCACTCAGTCAGCATGCAGGCTGGCTATGATCATTGTCACACCGTCAGTGGTTAACTGGGAGCTGCAGAGTAGGGATGAGGGCAGTAGGATGTGATACAGTGGCTCGCCTGAGACCCAGCTCTGAAGGAGCACTGTTAGTAGAATGGTTGCCATATAGGAGCAGCCCTCACCAGTGATGGTAACACAGATCTTCATCCTTCATCTGCTGTTTGTTTAGCCATTTACAGACCAGAAGACAAGAGGGGGCCATTTCTCTAATATCACCAAAACCACACCCTTGTTTCTAGGAAAAGAATGCACCACAGTCCCTGTCATTGCATTCAAATTCTGACCCAGTGGCAACTGTCTATTCAAGATGAATTTCCCTTAATAAGACAGATATAGTTCTTGTCTTACCTGGGGTTCCCTAGAAACAGAGCCTGAGACAAGGGTTTGGCAAACATGATTTCTTGGGGTGGGGGGAGTGTTCCTCAGGAAAATCCTGAAGGGAAGGGAGAGAGAATCAGGCTAGGGAAAGGAAAAAAATCGAGCAGGGACGTGGTCTCATATCAATGGCAGCCTCAACCTGGTCCACAGAGGATTCTAGAACATAAATCACACCACAAAGTTGTCCTCACCTTGAGGCAAGGGGTCTGGTCCTTTGTACCCTCCTATCAGTGAGTCATTGGCCATGAACAGCTTCCAGGGTGAATGGCAGCCAAGAGCAGTTCTACAGGAGGGGCAGAGGAGGCAGGTGACGAGCCCTGGGCAGTCAATCCCCATGGCAGCTGGGTGACTGGACAGGGCATCAACAGCACCTACTGCATTTCTATCAGGCGTAGGCTATACAAAGTAATTGCCCCTCACACCCTTTACACAAGTAGATGACTCCATAAAGAAAGAGTTCAATCCAAAGGATTAAATGGCCAATTTGCCTTCTTAAATTGTAAAACAATCAACATAAAATCTCTGAATATCAAAGATCAACCCAAGCCAGGCAGACTCACCAGTGCTCTTTGTTTTAGGGGGGACATGATAAGCTAGGGCTCATCTCAGCAAGAAGTTCCAGTTAACAGTCCTCTTGCCCATCCCCTGAATAAACCTGTTCTTCTGGCTTAGCTTTGCTGAAATGGATCCAGGCAAAAGGAAATCGCTTCTAACACTTATTGGCAGGCTAGCATATTTCCTCCCCCAGAGAAAGTCAGGGTAGGGAAGGATGTTCCCAACCTTCCTTCTCTAAGGAAATTACAAGAGTGAGACAGTTCAGTTACAGGAGTGTAATTAATGTTATTAAATCACTGTTGGGGTATGATTATGCCTTGAATTTAGAGGTCACCTCCCCACAGGGATTCACGAAGGAAAATCCTTCCCTTACATTGTCTTACACATTCTGACAGTACCTCCTGTAAAACAGGCAGACAACCTGCTATAGTGTATGCGGCCTTCCTGGGCAAGCAAACATATTTAATTTAGCATCCTCCAATGCTTCTCCTAGAGGACTATCTTCCCACATGTTTTTCTGCATTGTACGCAGGTCCAGCTTTGGGGGCTCGTGACGTGCACAGTTGCACAGGGCTCCACACTTAGGACTTTGGATGCTACTCTCTTGGAACTCTTAATAATTTTTGAATAAGGGGCCACACATTTTCATTTTACACTGGACCCCACAAATCTTACAGCCATCCCCGGGTGTGTGTCTTCAGCTGCACCCGGGAGGTATGTAAGGAAGGGTCTCAGCAAGCTGACTGTAGCCTGTAACCTCCCCAGGGATTGTGTAACCCAAGGATGTGATAGTCATTAGCACTGCCGATCAAGAATTTTGGGTTCTTCTTGCAGACATAGGTAGGATTGGACCGGAACTTCCTGCTGATAAAATGTGAGCAGGCAGTGATGATGTCACATCTGGGCAAAAGGTTTACAGGCCAGAACTCCATTTGCCACATTCCCTTTCTCCTGCCTTGAGAGTTAAGATGGAGCTTCCCTCGGCGAGTCCCTGAGAGAGGCAGAGCCCCCAGACAATGTACAATGAACATGTTCTATAAGCAAGATAAACTGGTTTGAAGTCACTGAGATTTATTTTTTCCCATAATTTAGCCTATCCTGACGGACACAGAGGATGATAAATAGATTCTGAAAGCATCCTTTGCAATACTTAGAGACTGAGCTGGGGAGAAGGAGCAGGGTGTAAGGCAACAACATTTCTGATAATGAAGAAGACTCCTACACAAAGATATGAAGGATTGGTGGGAGCCCTATAGGCTACTGTTTAATTTATTTAGTCCAACTATTCACCACTGAACCACAGAAAATACAGCATTAGCAGGGTTCATTTGTAATTGTCTCAACAACAAATATGTTTGCATCACAGAAAAAAAAAAATGTGATACAATTTGTATGTTCTTCCATCCCTGCCATTTTGTTAGTCAAACACTAGGCAAGGGCAAATTGCTCCTTTTTGAGGGATGAGGAGAAGAGGGAAAGATAAAATGACCCTGAAAGACCCAAAAAAGTTTCCTGGGGCTGACTAGTGAGAGTCAGCAAATACACAGTATTCTAATAAAATGTCTGATTTGATATTTGTCTCTCTCCTAAGCAAGGAATTCAAGGTCACTGTGATGTACAGTAGCCTCTGGAACGGCTCTGTAAAGAAGGGTCTCATCCTGCCTGCAAGCTGGATCAGCTGCGGAGTTCTTTTATTCATGACCAAATGTTTCCAGAATGATTAAACTAGCATTGTAAATGTGCAGTCTATATCAGCTGAGTGACAAGGATTAAGTGAGATTCAGATTAAAATGCTAAGTGAGTTTGTCCCAAGATCAAGCCAGATATATGGTTAACACTAAGAAAATACATGCTGAAAAAGAAGTGTAAAAACAACCACCTAGAGAAAACCTCAGAATAACAAATCGTACCAGAGAAAGTGTCTTGAATGGCAAGTAAGCCAGCGAGGGCTGAAATTACCTTTTCGAAAGTATAACTGCTTGGCAATATGTAGAAAAAATACATAGCCAACCAAACAACTTAATCAACATGCATGTTCACAGTGCATTTGGTTCTGAGGGGAACGTGCCACTTTGGCATGCGGATTATTTTGAGCTGAAGACAATCAAGTCCCATAAACTCAGGAAGAGATTTTTTAACTTCACTCTCAACTACCTCTAAGAATTTAGATAGAGGGTCTGACCCAGGAAGAGAGCTATCACCAGAGACAACTACAGAGAGTCTGGGCCAGGAGCGGTCAGCTGGAGGGAGCTCAGCAGGGCCTATATGTTCAAAGTCCTCTCTGTGTCCTGCTGTCTCCCATTGGCATGGCAAGCATTTTTTTACCAAACATTTGCTCTTCCCATCTTCCTGTGAATTGTCTTCCTTCCCTTTGATACCCCAGACCCCTATCCCGTTCCTTAGCTCAGGATGGCATATAAGCTGATGGTCCCTGAGTCTCACATCTTTGGGGCTCCCATATGTAAGAAATTAATTTTTTTCTCCTGTTGATCTGTCTTGGATGTCAATTTAATTAATAGACCAGCCAAAAGAACTTGAAAGAGTGGAGGAAAAAATTTCCGCCCCCACAGTTTAAAAAAAAGGTACAATAATAAAAACCTATTTCACTGACATAATAAATATTGATAAACAAATTTCAGAACAAAATGTAAGTTGGACACCAAAAATTATTATTAGAACTGCTAAATTTGCTACTACAAAAGAATAAGAATGCTTTGTCATGTAGTTTTTCTCCCAGAAAATTCACAATAAAAGCCAAAGTGAATGTAAATTTATTATTTACCAAATACTAGTGTAACAGAAAAAGAAAACACCATGAGAAAAAAATCTGCAGCCACTGTATGAGTAACGTCTTGAAATGTTTTTGTATAATGAATATAGAAATAAAATCACATACCCTTTTGCCTCTAATAACATTTAAAGCGACCTGAGACACTGACGAATAAATAGGGTATTTCAACTGATACCTTCAAACCTCTCTATCTGTTGCTTTCTCATCTTCTCTAAATCAGCTCACCTTCCATGGAACTTAATCCCATTGGTCTGCAGGTCTTTGCTACAACCTGCATTTTTGCCTGGGAAATTTCCCCAGTTGACTTCATGGGAACAGTCTTTCTCAGACTCATCACTCTTTTTTTTTCCCCCTCATCAGAGACTCTGATATGTCCTCCTGGGAGTTGAGTACATACACCCCTCACTCGTGAAGCACTGAAGAGGAACAGTGGAATGGTGGTTCTCTTATTCTTGGTGCCAAATGGGGACACAGACGTGCCTGGGATAAAATAAGCTGGAGCCCCTACACAGCACAGTGCTTAAGAACAAGGGCTCTGAGTCCATCCAACCTAAGTGCAAACTTCCTATCGCTCTAGTTTCCACATCTGTGGCATGGGTATGGTAATAATATATAACACCTCATAAACCAAACAATCCTTGTACAGAACTTATGGGCTATCTTGCACATAGGAAGTCAGCAATATATGGTTGCCATTGTGATTACACTGAATTCTTTTTTTGGGAAAAATTGAGAGATACCCCAATGCTCTAGGCTCCTCCCACCCTCTTTGAAGAATCACAGAGTTCTACTTATGTGCTGAGGATACTGATATAAAAGAGGTGAACAGATGTGACTGTACCAAAATTGGACAGAAAGATAAAATATAGACTGTTGAAGAAAGGTCAGAAAGAGGCAGCTGCACAGGAAGATTAAGAAGAAAACAATATTTAAGGTCCGACCCCTGATGAGGTGTTAAATGGCCGGTGGGAGCGATCCCAGCTGTAATCCAGTTAACATTTAGCACCTAATTATCACTTCTCAGCAGCGTCCAGACTAGATAATTGTGAACTGCAAACTCCAAGCTACACGTGAAATGTTTAATGCTACTAAGCTGCAGATCCAATCATTTAACAGGCAATGGCTATCCAGGAGCAAGTAGCAAGAGGTATAGAATATTATTACTCTACTTAACCAGTGAAGCATCATCTCTCCTTGGGATCTAGCCCACAGTTAAGCAGATCTCACCAAACAAGATGTGGATTTTTTTTTAAGATTTTATTTATTTATCTGAGAGAGGGGGACAGAGAGAGAGAAAGCGATCATGAGTGGGGTGAGGGGCAAAGGGAGAAGCAGACTCCTCGCTGAGCAGGGAGCCTGATGTGGGACTGGATCCCAGGACCCTGAGATCATGAGCTGAGCCGAAGGCAGATGCTTAACCGACTGAGCCACCCAGGCACCCAGATGTGGATGATTTATTCCAAGATTTCCTTTTAAATTGTCTTCATGACCAGTAGTCTGAGATTATAATACAATCTGAGATTCTAAACCTAGATTTTCTTTCGCATGGGTGCAAAGCCATGCTAGTGATCCACCAACACTGTTTTTCTGGGTGAGATGATAAATTTCCTCGTCCTTCCAATCTCCTGAAAATAATTTTTTTTCTCAGTATCCAAACAAGACACATGCTGATGGTGATATAATGATGACGAAACACAGGTCCTACTCACGAGAAGCTCTAATATGAAATTCTAATAATGAAGACTAAGGGAGAAGGTGAAGATTTTCAATATAATAATAAGTATAAGAGCAACAACAAATAAAAAAGGTGTGGGAACACACAAAGTGCAGCAATTAAATCTGCAATGCTATTTATGTCACATCTCAAGAATAAGTGGGAGAAAGAAAAGGAAAGTAAAGGAAAGATGTTCTGGGCAGAAAGAAAGGCAAATAGAACAAGACTTGGCATGTGTGAGCCAAGTAGGAAGTTTGTTGTATGTGATACAGATTTGGGGGCATGGTGTTGGAGAGACGGGGCAGGGGTTGGGGAGGGAAACATGACTTGAGAAATATGATCAAAGAAACCTAGGCATTTGAATTTAATCCTGTAGGTAATGGGAACCAATAGTGAGTTGTTTTTCAATTTTTTTGTTTTCTTTTTTTTAAATATTTTATTTATTTATTTGACAGAGAGAGAGCACATGCAGGGGGAGCAGGAGAGGGAGAAGCAGGCTCCCCGCTGAGCAGGGAGCCTGATGCAGGTCTCCATCCCAGGACCCTGGGATCATGACCTGAGCCGGAAGCAGACGCTTAACGACTGAGCCACCCAGGTGCCCCTTGTTTTTTGTTTTCATGTTTGTTTTTAATATAAGTAAGTGACACAAAGAGCTGTTCATTTTGAAACATGACAGTAAGTACAGATAATGTAGTAGAACGGAAGGGAATGAAGAGGATCAACCAAACAGGACATGGTTGTGATGGTCCAGGGAGAAAAGGTTCGGCTTGTGGGCAATGGAGAAGGAAGAAGACAATTCCAAAAGACATTTCTGAGATGCAACCCCAAGAAACTAGTGATATTTGATGCCTGGGATGAAGAAGGGAGTAAGTTAAGAATATATCACCAGGGAGTAGTGGGGTGAAAACCACACTGCGGAGCAGGTAAGGATGGAAAGAGAAGCCTCTCATGCAGCCTTGAGTGAATGGAAGTTTTCCCCCCATCTCCTTTATGGAGAAGTTGCACATCCTCCGGATGACTGCACAGAAGTCACAAAACAAAATGGAGGCTAGTCATGGGACAAAATGAAGCCAACTGGGTCACTTTGGGTCTGCAGTTCACTAGCGTGGCCTCACTTGAACCACCTCAGTCAACCAGCCTCAGGCCAAAAATTTTCAAATGAGATACATTTACCAGGGGCATCCTTTTGTCAAGCAAAGCCAGGAAGCCATTGTTTCCAGTAGCTCTGCCTTAACTCAGCCCTCCAGAAAGCAGAGCCCAAGACAGACGTGTGTACAAGAAATTTATCAAGTGGGATCCCAGAAGCAGGAAGGTAAAGCAAGGAAGAGGGCAAGTCAACAGAGATGCGTCAGCCACTGTCACAGGCAGCTGGTTGTTCAAACCTCCAAGCATACACTTAAGATGCCACAGGGACACACGGCTTCCTTGCCTCTCATTCACTCCTCACCATTACTCCTTTTGATATTCAATCATTGAGTAATTAAAGGTATGCAATCACATTTGTAGCATGCAAAGGACTGTAAAAATATCCGTTGTTATATGTACCCAGATCAACACATGTTAAAGCAGGTCTTACTCTCCAGGTTCAAGAGAGCTGGTCTAGTTGTAGGTGGCTATCCCTTCCTCCTTGTATACCTCTTATATTTTTGCATTTTACAGGGTTGAACAGTGTCTCCCCAAAATTCATGTCTATCCAGAACCTCAGGGTGCAACCTTATTTGGAAATAGGGCCTTTGCAGGGACGCCTGGGTGGCCCAGTCAGTTAAGCAGCTGCCTTTGGCTCAGGTCACAATCCCAGGGTTCTGGGATCAAGTCCCACATCAGACTCCTTGCTCAGCGGGGAGTCTGCTTCTCCCTCTGCCCCTTCCCCCCGCTTGTGCTCATGTTCTTTCTCTCCAATAAATAAATACGATCTTTAAAAAAAAAAAAGGGGGAAATAGAACCTTTGCAGACACAGTGGGTTGTGATGAGGTCATACTAGATTAGAATGGCCCCTAAATCCAATGACTGCTGTCTTCATAAGAGACGGAAGGAAATCCAGGACACACAGGAGAAAAGAAGAATATGAAAATGGACAAAGAAATTTTGGTGATACATCTACAAACGAAGAAGCACCAAGGACTACTTGTAACCACCAGAAGCTAGGACAGAGCCATGGGATGGTTTCTCCCCACATCAAGCCTCCAAAGGCACTGATGCTGCTGATAACTTGATTTCAGATTTCAGTCTCCAGAACCATGAGAAACTGTTTGAAATCTCCCAGTTTGTTATGACAACCCTGGGAAACTGACACTGTTTTCAGTGACAATTCCCTGGCCAGCATATTGGAGAACCTGGGATCCTGTGCTGGAGCTGCCAAACCAGACCTCAAAGTCCATACAACACACCCAACCAGGGGGCTGCTATAAATTTTCCAAAATATTCCACCAACCTGTGACTAAACACTGCATCTGCATCCTCCAAAAAACAGATTTTTGTCCTGCAAAGCTGAGTTGAATATTTCTGCTATTGAATTATACTAACCTTCAGAAAACTTGAAGGGCTCACAGACAGTATCTCTCTCTCTCTCTCTCTCTCTCTCTCTCTCTCACACACACACTTTTTTTGAATTTGTAAGTGTTTTAGGGGAAAAAAGGGGGGGCATTCAACTCCAGTGCTTTTAAAATAAGGGCAATGAATTTAACTCCACATTATAAAAATGTTCAGTTCATATTAGGGTCCCTGAAAAGAGAGGAGAAATAGAAGTGCATGAGAAGATACAAGGAAAAAGAAAGAAAAAGAACAGAATAAAGAAACACCCTATTTCATCATTCCTAAGACATACATTCTTTCACAGACTATGCTCTGAAATCAAGATGCATCACACAATTGGTAAGGTTTTATGATCATGAGGTAAATGATATGCCATAGTTTTGTGAAAATCTTCCTTTGACAATGTCTGGAAAGACCAAAAAAAAAGAGCAACAGCATCAAAGCACACTGAAATTGATGAAATGTGAGTAATAAGAAGGAAGGAGACACTTTGAGGCAGTTCCATAGGTGCTAGACAAGTACTTCTGTGAAAGTTGAACTGTTCTTTCACACTGTAGAGTTCCCTGAGGTTTGGGAGATAGTAAGCTATGCCCTGGTCACCCTGCTCAATGTAGAAACTGTCTTTTATACCCTAGAAAATGCATTCCATTGTCAACCATGGCAAATCTGTTTCTTTTTAAATAAGAACCTTTGGGGGGCACCTGGGTGGCTCAGTCAGTTGAGCGGCTGCCTTCAGCTCGGATCGTGATCCCAGGGTCCTGGGATCGAGCCCCGCATCGGGCTCTCTGCTCCGCAGGAAGCCTATTTCTCCCTCTCCCACTCCCCCTGCTTATGTTCGTCTCTCTGTCAAATAAATAAATAAAATCTTAAACAAATAAATAAATAACCTTTGGGAGGGGGATTTTACAGTTTCACAGAACATGAAGGAATGACTAGGAATATTAAATTTGGGGGGAAAATGGGTCTTTAGTGTTATACTCCTGATTTTACAAACTTGTAAAATTGAAAGACAAAGAAATTAGGTGACGTGTGCAAGGTTGCATTTCAGGTGCACTGAGAATTCAGTATTCTAGATGCCACCTAGCTTTTCCTAGGTTTTAGTGAGCCCTATGGAAAGACCAATGTAAATGTACTACCTATGCCAAAAATCTGTTACACCATCTTTAACCTTTCAAGGGTTATGGCTTCTGCATTTGGTAATACCTAAAAGTTACACTGCACCCTTCAAGTCATACCCAGACTTCTGGTCTAATTGGATCTTAGTCTGTACAATATATATTACGTTGTCATTGAAGAAAAAAAAAAGCCTGATTATTAGAACTCTCACCTCAGAGGTATTGCATACCATGCCTGTTCAATACAGAATAAACTCAAATAAGAATTAAGTAGAACTTTTTCAGGTATTACTGTCCAAGTAGCAATATTCACAGATCTTCAACTGCTCTTCGGAGCATTAAGAAGTTCCTCTGTAATTACTATGGCTAACGGTAATCCCAGGGCTCAGCCACAGAAATTGAAATCCATCTTCTCCTTCAGGGCCTCACACCTGAGGCATGATGCTATTTTCCACTCTCGTTCCTGGTCTTCTTTCTTGGACTCCCTTCATTAAGCTTCGGGATCAATACCAACTGAACACATACTTTCCTATTTCTATTCCCACTTTAAGCTCTTCAATTCCCTTTGCTATTAGAGATGCTGAGACTCTCTCTGGAAAATACTCCCAAATTATTCCTTGTTTTAAACTTAAGCACTGGAGATGCATACTAACGAGCATGCAATATGGAAAGGACATCTCTGACTTGCGCCACTATCAGCCATGACTACTGTGGCTTTAATTTGTTCATCACATTGACCCACCAGTCACCAGTCAGCGCACCAAGGGAGGGACACAAGAGAGAGAAATTGTGGTAATACATTTCCTCCACGTGTACTCTCAGAGAAAGCAAGCTTGGCTAAGCAACCTCAGGGAGCAGGGTCAGAAAATTCCAGAGGCAAAAGAAAAACAGTAATAAAAGGGCTCCAGAGAGAAATTTTCCTTATTTAGCAATGTGGGTTGAGACCTGACCTCTGAAACAGTAAATCCTCTCCCTCTTTCCCTTTCTCTCCCTCATACTTTCTTACACACACACACCATTCCTACCATTTTAGCTCTGCATTCAGGGAAGAGATAATATTCCACTTCATGACACCCATTATTGCTATTGTTACGTGGTTAATGCGTTAATATATGCAAAGCATTTAGAAGTATGCCAGACATATGGTGAGTACTCTGTAATTATTATATAATTATCACCACCACATCCATCCATTTATATTTTTCACACACACCAAAAAAAAAGTTATTGAGACTCTCTTAAATGCCTAGCACTGAAGTAGGTCCTACAGAAATAAAGCAAAAACAAATTCCTGATTTTGAAAGTTTTGATGTGATGAAAATACACGAAAACAGGGATGGTGTTCAAATCCTTCTGTTAATCTTATGAGTGAAGTGTTATTATCCTCACTATACCCAAGAAGAATTCGAGATTTGGAGAAGTGACTTGTGTAGCTGATAATTCTTGAAGTTAGGACCTGAGTCCAGGTCTGTCCAAAGCCAACTGAGAGGTTCAGAGTACATGATGCATGATTGTTATAGCTATAGAAGACTCCTGGGTCAATGGTTTGGAAAAGAAAACACAAGAGCAAGACAGAACTAATGCTACCTGGGAAAGCCAGTGAAAGCTTCAGAGAGCAGGTGACACTTGACCAGAGAGGAATTCAAAAAGAAGAGAAGGCAGGGATGTAGAGGGCATTTCAGTTTAAGGAGCAATCCCCTAGATCGGGGTTTGGGTGATGGGGTCCAGGGACATCTGAGAGCTATTTAAATCTTATAGCTCCCCTTTCTTTGTTTGGGACAGCTGATCTGCTCCCCTCAGGGAGTATTTATTGAGCAACTACTATAGAACAGGCATTACATTAGGCACCATATTACGCACTGTCGTGGATATGAAGATTCCAAAACACACTCCACCTCCAGGGATCTTCCTCAAGTAAGATGCTGACCCAGTTAGCTCCTCCTTCAGTCTTCTTCTTAGTGTTCAAAATCCACATACAGTTCTCCCCCTGTCCTGGCATGGAAAGCCGGTATAAAATGTTTCTGATTAGAGCATATTTCCTGTTGCTCCAAGACTTACTACTCTCTGGAATACCAGAATACAGGTTACAAAAAATACTTTTAAATAACAAACAGGAAAAATAATTAGGAATCTAGTTTAACCTAGACTATGAGTGTGAAATGTAATCCAAAAGTGAGTTGAGAGAGAATATGACATTTCCATGGAGAGCACTTAGGATGAGAAAACCTAAGCTGGAAATAGGAGGGGAGCTCATGGCACCTTCAGGGTAGCAGGGTCAGAACTTGAACCCAGGTATAGACCAAAGGTTAATAAGCCTTTTCCTTGGAGCCTGGTAAGCATGATGAAAGGCATCTCCTTAGGTTCTGTGGATGGATGCAAAGTGACTGGGAAATCTAAGGGGTTTTTAATGAATTTGAAAATCAATTACATTTTCTATGGTTTTTTTCATTATTCACATATAATGCATTATTTGTTTCAGGGATACAGGTCTGTGATTCATCAGTCTTACACAATTTGCAGTGCTCACCATAGCACATACCCTCCCTAATGTCCATCACCCAGCCACCCCATCTCTCCCACCCCACTCCACTTAGCAACCCTCAGTTTGTTTCCTGAGATTAAGAATCTGTTATGGTTTGTCTCCCTCTCTGGTTTCATCTTGTCTCATTTTTCCCCTCTTCCCCTATGACCCTCTGCCTTGTTTCTCAAATTCCACATATCAGTGAGATCATATGATAATTGTCTTTCTCTGATTGACTTATTTCGCTTAACATAATACCCTCTAGTTCCATCCACGTCATTGTAAATGGCAAGATTTTGGGTTTTTTGATGGCTGCATAATATTCCATTGTATACATATACCACATCTTCTTTATCCATTCATCTGTTGATGGACATCTAGGCTCTTTCCATAGTTCGCCTATTGTGGACATTGCCGCTATAAACATTGGGGCACATGTGCCCCTTCAGACCACTACATTTGTATCTTTGGAGTAAATACCTAGTAGTGCAATTGCTGGGTAGCTCTATTTTCAACTTTTTGAGGAAACTCCATACTGTTTTCCAGAGTGGTTGCACCAGCTTGCATTCCCACCAACAGTGTAGGAGGGTTCCCCTTTCTCCACATCCTCGCCAACATCTGTCATTTCCTGACTTGTTAATCTTAGCCATTCTGACTGGGATATGAGGTGGTATCTCACTGTGGTTTTGATTTGTGTTTTCCTGATGCTGAGTGATGTTGAGCACTTTTTCATGTGTCTGTTGGCCATTTGGAAGTTTTCTTTGCAGAAATGTCTGTTCAATGTCTTCTGCCATTTCTTGATTGGATTATTTGTTCCTTGGGTGTTGAGTTTGGTAAGTTCTTTATAGATTTTGGATACTAGCCCTTTATTTGATAGGTCATTTGCAAATATCTTCTCTCATTCTGTTGGTTGTCTTGGCTTTGTTTACTGTTTCCTTTGCTGTGCAAAAGCTTTTTATCTTGAGGAAGTCCCAGTAGTTCATTTTTAACCTGGCTTCCCTTGCCTTTGGCGATGTGTCCAGGAAGAAGTTGTGGCTGAGGTTGAAGAGGTTGCTGCCTGTGTTCTCCTCATGGATTTTGAAGGGATTCCTGTCTCACATTTAGGTCTTTCATCCGTTTTGAGTCTATATTTGTGTGTGCTGTAAGGAAATGGTCCAGTTTCATTCTTCTGCATGTGGCTGTCCACTTTTCCCAACACCATTTGTTGAAGAGACTGTCTTTTTTCCATTGGACATTCTTTCCTGCTCTGTCGAAGATGAGTTGACTATAGAGTTGAAGGTCCATTTCTGGGCTCTCTGTTCTGTTCCATTGATCAATGTGTCTGTTTTTGTGCCAGTACCATACTGTCTTGATGATGACAGCTTTGCAACAGAGCTTGAAGACCGGAATTGTGATGCCTCCAGCTTTGCTTTTCTTTCTCAACATTCCTCTGGCTATTCGGGGTCTTTTCTGGTTCCATACAAATTTTAGGATTATTTGTACCATTTCTTTGAAAGAAGTTGATGGTATTTTGATAGGGATCACATTAAATGTGTAGATTGCTCTAGGTAGCACAGACATTTTCATAATGATTGTTCTTCCAATCTATGAGCATGGGACGTTTTTCCATTTCTTTGTGTCTTCCTCAATTTCTTTCATGAGTACTTCATAGTTTTCTGAGTACCGATGCTTTGCCTCTTTGGTTAGATTTATTCCTAGGTATCTTATGGTTTTGAGTGCAATTGTAAATGAGATCGACTGCTTAATTACTCTTTCTTCTGTCTTGTTGTTGGTGTATAAAAATGCAACTGATTTCTGTGCATTGATTTTATATCCTGCCACTTTACTGAATTCCTGTATGAGTTCTAGCAGTTTTGGGGTGGAGTCTTTTCGGTTTTCCACATAAAGTATCATATCATCTACAAAGAGTGAGAGTTTGACTTCTTCTTTGCCGATTTGGATGTCTTTTATTTCTTTTTGTTGTCTGATTGCTGTGGCTAGGATTTCTAATACTATGTTGAATAGCAGTGGTGATAGTGGACATCCCTGCCACGTTCCTGACCTCAGGGGGAAAGTTCTCAGTTTTTCCCTATTGAGAATGATATTCGCTGTGGGTTTTTCACAGATGGCTTTTATGATATTGAGGTATGTACCTTCTATCCCTACAATGTGAGGAGTTTTAATCAAGAAAGGATGCTGTACTTTGTCAAATGCTTTTTCTGCATCTATTGAGAGTATCATATGGTTCTTGTTCTTTCTTTTACTGCTACCAAAAGATTGGGATTATTCCCCGCATATTTTTGGACCACAGTGCCTTGAAACTCAAACTCAATCACAAGAGGAAAGTTGGAAAGAACTCAAATACATGGAGGCTAAAGAGCATCCTACTAAAGAATGAATGGGTCAACCAGGAAATTAAAGAAGAATTAAAAAAAATTCATGGAAACAAGTGAAAATGAAAACACAACTGTTCAAAATCTTTGGGATGCAGCCAAGGTGGTCCTAGGAGGAAAGTATATAGCAATACAAACCTTTCTCAAGAAATAAGAAAGGTCTCAAATACACAACCTAACCCTACACCTAAAAGAGCTGGAGAAGGAACAGCAAATAAAGCCTAAACCCAGCAGGAAAAGAGAAATAACACAGATCAGAGCAGAAATCAATGAAATAGAAACCAAAAGAACAGTAGAACAGATCAATGAAACTAGGAGCTGGTTCTTTGAAAGAATTAACAAGATTGATAAACCCCTGGTCAGACTTATCAAAAGGAAAAGAGAAAGGACCCAAATAAATAAAATCATGAATGAAAGAGGAGAGATCACAACACCAAAGAAATACAAACAATTATAAGAACATATTATGAGTAACTATATGCCAACAAAATAGAAAATCTGAAAGAAATGGATGTAGTCCTAGAGATGTATAAGCTACCAAAACTGAACAGACCCATAACCAGTAAGGAAATTGAAGCAGTCATCAAAAATCACCCAACAAACAAGAGCCCAGGGCCAGATGGCTTCCCAGGGGAATTCTACAAAACACTTAAAGAAGAATTAATACCTATTCTTCTGAAACTGTTCCAAAAAATAGAAATGGGAGGAAAACTTCCAAACTCATTATATGAGGCCAGCATTACCTTGATCCCAAAACCAGACAAAGACCCCATCAAAAAGGAGAATTACAGACCAATATCCCTGATGAACATGGATTCAAAAATTCTCACCAAAATATTAGCCAATAGGATCCAACAGTACATTAAAAGGATTATTCTCCACGACCAAGTGGGATTCATTCCTGGGCTGCAAGCTTGGCTCAACATCCACAAATCAATCAATGCGATATACTACCTTAACATTTTCTATGATTCTGTAACATAATATAATTAAACCACTGGCAGCAAATTCTACTTGCCCCCACAGAAATGTCCCTGGATGAACAAGATGTGTCCCCATTCCTGTGGGTGCCATAGTCAAGGCTGATGGCAAGCTACCGCTACTACTAAGGACAATAATAATAGCTAATATTTAAGGACCACCTTTTATGCAGCTGGTACTTTATTTTCCACAATCCTTATACGTATTCTTGAGGCAGGTATTATTATCCTCATTTTACAGGTAAGTTGACCAAAACTCTGAGAAGTTTAGAAACTTTCCCAAAAATAACACCTTCCTCAAAGTCTCAGATTGCTCAGAGTAAGAGAAAAGGTAGCAATCTCAGACCTTGTAATCGGTGGCTGGGCAAGAAAACAGTGTGAGAGTCTTGGATTCAAATCTTGATTGTGCCACCTGCTAACTAACTCTGTGAGTCTTGAGCAAGTCACTAGACACTTGGCCCTTACGTACACAATTAAGGTAGTTCTTGAAAGAATTTTATGAGATGACATGTTCTGAGTGTGCCAAAGCAATACCTAGCACATCACAGATTCTCATTTAAAGCTAGTTAAACTGAATAACCAAGGAAATCATAAGTAAGGGGACAAAATGAGAATTTACCAAACTTGTATTTTCATTCCCATCCCCAAAGAAAAGGATCCGTCTAGGATATCATTAACAGAAGAATATTCTTAATGCACATAAACCATAACATGATTTGCAAACATTAACATTATACAACTTCCCAGGCACATTTATTTCATGAAACCAGGTGTAGTCATTGAGAGACTACCTTCCCCTGCAGCACCAGATATTAAAAACTGCTTACAAGTCATTAGAAACTTTATAAAATTTAATCACTATATTACTTATTATTCAAATCAATGGCAACTTACACAGGGTGAAGGACACTAGAAGATACTAAATGTCCAGCATGTGTTGGGTTTGTTACGTAAGTATCACCAGGCGCTTCACTCACAAGGTTCACAAACGTTACACTCTTGATACTTCCAGACTGCCAATCATCCAAACTCTCGGAGGGACAGTCAATCTACCTACAGAAACTTCTCTCATCACCATAGAATGGCCTGGGTTTTCCAGCAGAGTTCAAATATTCTCTCCTGTCATCAGACCATGTCTCCTAATGTCAAGTTTAGAACATCCGTTCGTGGTGTCTTTAATTTACAGCCAGTTTAAAGCATGGATTTCTCTGAAAGAAGGAAGAAAAAAAGAGAGGAAGAAAGAAAAGGAAACAGAGAAGAGGAGGGGAGGGGAGGGGAGGAGAGGAGAGGGAAGGGAAGGGAAGGAAAAGACAAATGAAACAAAAAGGAAAGATGAAAGCAAACCTTTCCTTTTGCCCACACAAGGACCACATGAGGCATGCAGTACAACTTATTTATCGAGCAGACTGATGTGGTAGCCACAGGGATTCCTTTACAAGGGGAAACTACCTCCCTCAAAGAAACAGAAAGTATGAATGCATCAAGCTTAGCAGTAAAGCCTCATCCATTTGTAGGTCTAGCTTCCCTACCACCCCACCCATTTTTTATTCATGGTCATTTGAACAACTAATCAACTGCTAGATGAGGTGTGAATTTGGAGTTTTTTGCTTGTATTTGGCAAGCCTGCCTCTCCTACCCTGACAAATTAATTTCCTGTGAATACCTACCAGCAGCCCAGGACCTTCTCAGATGAAAGAACAGTGAGTACATGGGCTCAGCATTTCAAAATGGGAGCATAATAAATGAAGCGATGAAAACACAAGGCTCTGACCTGGAGCCAAGGACAGAAAGCCTGCTGTGGGTTCTTTTTGACATTGTTTTCATCAGCATCACATACCACAGAGCACAAGTCCCAGCAGAATGGACTGAATATTTGCCGTGTGGGAGGAGGGAAAAGTCACAGGGGAAAAGGAGCTGTTAGAAGGAGAGAGGCCCCCGGGTAGCTGGGAGGCTCAGCCTGGAAAGTTCTCCAGGGGAGGGAGAGCTTTTCAAAGGGAAAGGAGGAAGAGAGGAAGGTGAAGCCTCAGGGTCCCGCTGCCACGGAGAAGCACCCTACCTTTGCTGGGGATAGAACACAAGGTTGCTGCACCAGTGCAGGAACAGAGCTAGCTGGTGTTTGGTACGACAGCCCTGTTACTGGTATATTGGCAGGAGCCTGCCTCCATTTACCTTGCAGTTTCTCCTTAATTGTTCCAGCTAGATCTGAGCCTGGTTTTAAATGCCTCAAGGGCGGGAACCAAGATGGTTGTTTCTTTTATCAGTTCCTACAGGAGCCAAACAGCATTTGTATAAAGCTTTGGGGTTTACGAATGGCTTCTTATGCATCAGCTCAGTTGTTCTTCACCATAACCTAGAGAGGTGGGGACTACTGTTATTATTTTCCAGTGTTCAGTGTACACATGAAGGCTGCTTTACCTGTGGACAGCTAGTCCATTTTGTTAAAAGGCTAATGTGTTTTTCTTAATATACTGGGTACCTATCACCTAGATATAGGACAGGAAACCATGCACCACTTTGTGAACTTGTAAACTCTATTACAGGTTAAAGGCTTGGAGAATTTTGAACATAGGTTTTAGTTTATAAGACTTCCCAGGAGTATAAAAGGATGTGACAAGAAATGAGATTACATGAGATAGGCCTTGGTCTTCAAGTAAATCCATTTGAGAAGGGGAGTTCCCTATCAGCCAAAATAAGTGGTTCTCCAATCCTTGTGGACATGAGTGCCATCCATAGCTGAAGTAACATGTCTCATCCGTATACACCTATTTTGCAAACGATCAAATCACATTTAAGAATTAACTTCACTGAGGGGCACCTGGGGTGCTCAGTCAGCTGAGCATCTGACTCTCAATTTCGGCTCAGGTCATGATCTTAGGGCTGTGGGATCAAGCCCTGCATGGGGCTCCATGCTCAGCCGGGAGTCTGCTTGAGATTCTCTCCCTCTCCCTTTGCCCTCCCTCCCACTCATATGTGTGCTCTCTCTCTCTCTCTAATAAGTCAAAGAATCTTAAAAAAAAATAAAAAAAATTACTTCACTCACAGTAGCGTTTTTTCATTGTATGCATTCTCGAGCAACAGTTACCAGATGAACTACTGCTTTCACATGAGAAACATCACTTTTAAAAGGGGCCCCTGTGGGGTAGTTAGCCTCACTCGTAGGGTCAGATCTTGGAATGGACCCTGGGCTCCTGAGTCCCAGATGATCCTCAAGAAATGTGTGAACAGGGCAAGTATTACATCAGAGTGTGTAAGGATCCCCCATAGACGACATGAATGGCGTGTGATCTCCTAGATCAACGGTCTCCTTGGATCTCATCTGCACTGTGCTCTAATAACTAAATAAACAGAGAAGATGACTCACTGCTATCACTGGAATCTTTCTTTGTCCCAGATCATACCATCTGGAACCCCAGAAAATACTCTGGCAGAAATCAGAGAGCAATCCTTGTCATCTTCATTGATGGAATACTTGTTACTACTTCTCCCAAATTAAACCCATGCATTCAATACGATTTCAACCAAAGCCAGTTAACTGTCTTCACATAACATTCAAAGTGATTCTGGAATTCATTTGGAAGAGCAGCTAGGCCAGAATAGCCAAGATAATTTTATAAGCGAGCAGAATTGGGTCCAGCCTTCCCGGTGTCAGGACATATTAAAAATTATAGTAATTACATGGTAGCAGTGTAGGAATAAACAGATTATTTGAAGAAAGTCAAAAACTAAAACGGATTTGTGTATAGGTGGGTATTTAATATTTCACAAAAGTGACACTTTATGAAGAAAGAGTAGATCAGTGAACAAGTGATACTGGGAATCAAAGACTTCCTTTAGAAACAAAATAAAATTTGTTCATATGGATATTCCACATGGATTAAAGACAGAAATATAAACTATATATCTATAAAAGTGCTAAAAAAAAAGTAGAGAATAGCTCTCTCACTTCCAGGGCAACAGAAGTTCTCCTTAAACAAGATGCTAAAAAAGCAAGAACGACAAATTTAGCTACATCAAAATTTAACCCTTATGTTTATCAAAAGACACCATAAACAGAATCAAAACGTAAGCAGAAACTGGGATAAAATATTTGCAACCTATAGAACAATGGATTAATATTAAAAAAAAAAAAAAAGTAAAACAAGCCAGTAGAGAAATAAGCAACATATATTACCAGGCAAGTACCAGAAAAGGAAATATAAATGGCCAATAAACATATGAAAGGATACTCAAACCCACTGGTAATTAATGCATTAAACCTGCAAATAACATACCTTTTCTTTTTTCACACCCAAGATTATCAAAAATTTTTAAAGTGATGACAAGTTTGACAAGAAACCAAGGAAAAGATCTCTCTCGTGTGTTGTGGTTATTATTTAAACTGGCAGAACCACCTTGGTGATCAGTGTACAGAACTGGATGAAGCTAAAAATGTACGTACTTTATGATCCTACATATCTCCTTCCTGGGACGCCCCCTAGTGCAATACTTGCATAAGTGAGCTAGAAAGGTGTTTGTCGCAACACTGCTTGTGCAGGTGAAAAACCAGAGTTAACCCAAATATGCATCAATAGGGAAATGGTTTTTATTAATATGAGACATACATAATATGGGACTCAGCCGTAGTTAAAATTAATGAGGTTATTCAAACCTATTAACTTGGATAAAACTTGAAAACATACCGAGTGGGGAAGGGGGTGGGGAAAGTTGCAGAATAATACTGTATCTATTTTCTAAAGAGTAAAAAAAAAAAATATATATATATATATACACATATGTATACATATGTGTGTGTGTGTGTGTGTGTGTGTATCAGTGCCCAACAAAAGAGCAGGAAAGACACAAATGTATGCACACACATGCAAGCAGCAAGAGTAGTTACCTCCCCATAGTGGCACAGGGGGCTAAAAATGAAACTGGAGAGGATGAATAGCTTAAAGGGCACTTTGGCCTCTCTCTAATATTATAATATTTTTTTCATTTTATTTTATTATGTTATGTTAATCACCAGTTTTTGATGTAGTGTTCCATGATTCATGGTTTGCGTATAACACCCAGTGCTCCACGCAGAACGTGCCCTCTTTCATACCCATCACCAGGCTAACCCATCCCCCCACCCCACCCCCTCTAGAACCCTCAGTTTGTTTCTCAGAGTCCATATATAATATACTTTTATGTAATTAAAATTTAATTTAAAATGAAAACTCTTTTTAAGAAACAGTGTTCATTGAAAATGTATGGGTCAGACACTGTGCAAAGTGTTTTATGGGCATTATTTCATCTGAAGCTCAAAACAAGCCCTCCATGTATTATTATTCCCATTTTACAGATGAGAAAGCTGAGTCCAACAGAGAGTAAGTCATGGGTCTGCCTGGCCTATCTACAGTTTGCTGCCTTCTCTTGGAGTGTGAAGGGTGCTTAGAAATGATATGTCTTGGGGCACCCGGGGGGCTCAGTTGGTTAAGCGTCCAATTCTTGGTTTTGGCTCAGGTCGTGATCTCAGGGTTCTGAGATCAAGCCCCACGTCAGGCTCCATGCTCAGCAGGGAGTCTGCTTCTCCCTCTCCCTCTGCCCCTCCTCCCACTCATTCTCTTTGTCTCTCTCTCTCAAAATAAATAATAAAATAAATCTTAAAAAAAAAAAAAAGAAATGGCATGTCTCTTTGCCATACATATGCGTGTAAGTCTTTCTCTAGGATCGATATCAGGAACTTGAATTTCTGGGCCATGAAGCATGCAGACATTCAACTTCAACCAATTTGGCCAAACTGACTCCCCGGGGTTGGTGCACCAGTTTACACTAGGCTAACCCTTTCCCTTTTCAGAGGAGGATGCTCTGGTCCAGGGAGCAGAAGACGAGTCTCAACATCCCAGGTCAGCGTCCTCCCCATGACGAGACATCCTGTCACAGAACCTCATTCCAGTCCCAGACGAACATTTCACCAATGCTGGAGTCCACGGGGCAGTGGTGCACATCCATCAGGTGAGAGTCAAAGGCCAAACAATGCTAATCTTCCATGGAAGGGACCCTGTAGCCACTGGCAGTGGGTTTTAATTGGGGTTTCTATTAAAGCAATTTTCTCCTCAGTGATTTATCATAAAGAAATGAAACGATTAAGTCTCATTTGGAAACACTAATGAATTATTCAGCATGAGTCCAGGACAAGGAATACATGAGCTCTCTTCGTCTCATCTGAGGTAGAAGAGCATCTAGAAGAAACAGCCTAAGATGGCAGGAAGGGGGGTGCGTGTTGGAGAGTTGCAGCTGTCTGCATAAGCTCCTTCATTGCAGGGGACCTCCCACCCCAACCTGTCCTGGACCAATTCACAAGAAAAAAAAACGTGGTAAATACCATTTTGGCCAATCTTGTCCGTTTTTCACTGGCCCAGGTAATGAGGATAAAGTCCCTCAGCCTGGCTTCCAACACTCATTCTACTGGTCCCTCCCTTTCCGGTCTTTACATTTATTTTCCCACAGAAACAGGATGTGGCTAAATCTCTGAGATTCACAAATGTCTTCTTGAAGAGCCTATCCCTGCGAGCACTACGCACCCCGCGACCTCTGCACAGAGCACTTAACCATGGAAACCAGACCTGGTTTGTCTTCGCACCAACAATAGCCCCAACATGTCCAGATCTAAACTCCCAGCACATTCTCTACAGATCTTAACGAAGCCCGGCCACAGATTCAACTACAAACACGGTCTACTTCAGCCTGTGTGATGAAGAGAAAAATATCACAACTTACAACAGCCATTTCTGCGTGGCAAGAGAACAAAAGGACGTTTCTCCACGAGGTAAGCTTTCTGAGGTGGTGGTCTGCCACTAACAGGGCTCTCCTGAAAAACACAAACACACACCAGACAATAGCAGCTACTGATTTGCAGCATTTGCCAATTTCTGCGGTGTAAAATCTCTTACTGTGGCCACTAGGCCCCAAATTTCCCAACACTTAATGAACAGCTCTTTCCAGCCAGCCCTGGCAGGTTCCAGCATGCAGAGAACTCTCATTGGATTCTCTGAATAGCAAAGGTAAGCCCCCCAAAGGCAGAAAAACAAAGAGCAACTGAATTAGTTAGCGGTTGGCTCAAGCACCTAACAACGCAGTAAGTAGAGGAGTCTGGGAGGAGAGGCCAGTGAGAAATTCCTGAACAGTCTCCCCTAAGGACTCTGGAAATCTAGCAGGATATGTTCCCTTGATGTAAGTGATCTGCAACGTTGTAATGGAAATTCCCTCGATGACTCTGATGCTTCCATTAAAGTTGGGCTCCCTCACCACCCTGTGGGGAAGGCATTCTTGGGAGCAAGAGCATAGCAGGAGGCATCCAACATGGAACAGTACCACAAGGAGAGAAAGGCGCACACACAGGGCACCAAGCCAAGATAATCCCCAGAAACTGGATGACCAGGACGAACAGATACTCAAGAGTCGAGGAAGAAAACAGCCCAGTTCACAGCATCCATCCCGAAGTCCCACAGACAGGCTGGAAGCTGGAGTAAGGGTTCAAGTGAATTCCAGTGGACCTTCAGAAGCCAGGGAGACTCCAGTGAGCATCTGCATTACCGACTCTGTTGGCTTTCCTTATTTTGTGTTCATGTAGCATGTGTCTGTCACACGCACACATGCACACACACAAAGAGCAGACTGAAGAGTCAACATTCCAGTGCCAGTTAGACATAAACTCAGCAGAGGGTGAAATTCGGCAGCTGTGGGTACAACATCAGATCTGAACCAAAGTCCCAGAAGTGAGCAAAAGTGAGGCAGAAAGAGAAGTGTTTTCCAAAGGGACAAGTGAAGTCCTGTGTCCAAAAGGTCAACACAGTCACATAGGACGAAAACTGAGTGAGCCAACGTTAGAAGAGCTGCAGGAGGGCAAGGCCAGCCTCCCACTAGGTGGCTTGGGAGCCAGAGGGGCAGCTCTCCCCAGGGGGCACCTCAGCAGCGGGTTGTGGTCACAAAGCCAGCAGCGATGCTCATGGACAGGTGCGGGGGGTCCCCTTCTCCATATGGTGGTGACCGCAGCTGCTGGAAGCAGGCAGAGGTTGTGGCCGGCAGCTCCAGCTGCCAACCTGCTCTGGTGATTTTAAGGGTCTCTCCGCTCTGCTCTTGGGGCAAACAATGCAGCCTACCAACTCCCTTGATTAAACTACAGGTGGCAAAGTTATCATCTTGTGTCTCTCTTCCTTCCCTGGGAAGCCAGATTTCCAGGGAAGCTCTGGCTGGTGGCTGTCAGCTTCATCCGTCCCCACGCAATGAGCCTGCAGACTTCTACTGGGCACCTGGCTCTCCTCTTCCGAAACCATCAAGGAGAGCACGACATAACAGCTCTGGCGATAGGAGAGGAATATTTTAATGGACAAGGTGATGATCAGCAAACCAAAAGCAGGAAGCGTCGTGATCACCAGACAGCCGCGGAGCCCGGGATATGCAGCTCTCCCGTAGACTAGGAATGTCACCGCTGGCCTCTGGAGTGGGTTTTGTCCCCTCTACACAGAGCAGGATGATCTAGGACACAACAGACTTACGAGAAAATGAATTGTTTTTGAAACATTGGCACATTTTTCTCACAGGGATAAGTTCTTTTGGTCTTCAGCATCTTGCGGCTCGGAAAAGCAGGAGCACGGCAATTAGCATATGCTGCCCGCGCACTCCGAAAATCGCATGCAGTCAAGATGCACCCTGGAATTCATCTTGCTGATTTTATCAAGTCCTGCTCAGCTCTAAATTACTGATTCTGAGCTCAGAAATGGCACCACAGGGGGCTAAAATAGGTCATTTGGATTCCCAAGGTTTCCACATCCTCCTGAGTTGTCCGGTCAACATATTACTTGTTGAGGAAATCAGGCAAGAACCTAAAGTACGGAATCATTTCTCAAAGCTATCACTTCCTCCCAGCCCCCAGCACCCCTCACATCCCAACCTCTGCAGGGAGTCTTCCCACATCCAGCCTCACGCCTTCCCACTTCCACGGAGCAACCCAAAGAGACTTTGCTGGAAAACACAAGTCTGATCATGTTATTGCTCTGTTTAAAACCACACAATAGGTTCCTATTGCTCTTAAGATGTAGGACACACTTCCTCAGATGACTTAGAAGGGCCCCACGTGCCTTAGCCTCTCCCTTCAGCCACAGCTCCGTCCCTCACTGCTGTCCCCACCACAATCCTCCCAACCCCATGCTCCAGCGACAATAAACTTCAGGTCCTGGAGCATCTCTCTCCCATTCTGAACTTTCATGCCTGTTCCCTCTGGCTCCAACAGTGGTCCTCATGTCCCTTTGCCTAATTAGGTCTTGTTCACTCACCGCAAGCTGGACGAGGTTTATTCTGGGAAGCCTGTCCTGACCCCAAGCCCTGAGTGAGGAACTCAACAGCTGTGGCCAGCATCTGCCACAACCCCATCACTCGCTCCCTGGAATGCTCTGAAGGCTTGCCTGCTGATCATGGCCACACTATCTGACTTCTTCCTGCAAAGCCAGGCACAGGGCTTGTCTGGTTCGCAGACAGCTCTGCAGCACCTGGCCTAAAGCCTGCCCACAGAAGTTACACAATCGGTATCTGCTGAATAAATACAGGAAAACAAGAAGTACTGACTAAGTATAATATACTTCATATGCGTTACCCCCAAGTAAATTAAAGAAAGACAGTGATGCATAAAACCTTAACGACTTTCCTTGGTGTCTGATTTTTTTGCAAATCTCTGGGCCCCTAACAACTGCCAGATTAAGGTTCTGAGAGGTAAATCTTGGTTCACAACCTCAAGGATTTCCCAGGTGAACTCTGAAACCAGCCCCTTGTACATGGAGGAAGACAGAAGAAAGAGGCAAGCCTCTGCAGGTGGGTGGGGGGTGATTCTTTTTTTTTTAATAATTTTTGTATTATGTTATGTTAGTCACCATACATTACATCATTAGTTTCTGATGTAGTGTTCCATGATTCATTGCTTGCATGTAACACCCAGTGCTTCATGCAGTACGTGCCCTCCTTAATACCCATCACCGCGCTAACCCACCCCCCACCCCCCAAAACCCTGTTTGTTTCTCGGAGTCCATAGTCTCTCCTGGTTCGTCACCCCCTCCGATTTCCCCCCCCCTTCATTCTTCCCTTCCTTCTCCTAACGTCCTCCATGCTGTTCCTGATGTTCCACAAATAAGTGAAACCTTATGATAATTGTCTTTCTCTGCTTGACTTATTTCACTTAGCATAATCCCCTCCAGTTCCATCCATGCCAGTGCAAATGATTGGGTATTCATCCTTTCTGCTGGCTGAGTAATGTTCCATCATATATATGAACTACATCTTCTTTATCCTTTCGTCTGTTGAAGGGCATCTCGGCTCCCTCCACACTTTGGCTATTGCGGACATTGCTGCTATGAACATTGAGGTGCATAAATGTTCAACATCATTAGCCATCAGGGAAATTCAAATCAAAGCCACACCGAGATACCACCTTACACCAGTTAGAATGGCAAAAATTGACAAGGCGAGAAACAACAAATGTTGGAGAGGTTGTGGAGAAAGGGGAACCCTCTTACACTGTGGGTGGGAATGCAAGTTGGCGCAGCCACTTTGGAAAACAGTGTGGAGCTGCCTCAAAAAGTTAAAAATAGAGCTACCCTATGACCCAGCAATTGCACTACTGGGTATTTACCCCAAAGATACAGATGTAGTGGGGATGATTCTAATACACAAAGGAACCTACACATGAGGCTTGTCCTCCATGGCTGCCAGATCAGTAGACCTCCCCATCTGCCCGCAAGAACCTTAAAAGTTTATACAGACACACATACAGTCCAGATGGTCCCAGCAACACCTTACTCTCAAGGCTGTGTCCTTGAAAATGGTCCCCACTGTGGGAATGGTGGGTGGAAGATACATTCAGGGGCAGGGGAGGGCTATGGAGCCTGGGCCAGCTATCTGGTCAACCTGTGGTCACATCCTCTTCTTGATGACCTCCTCCAATAGCAAGCCATGAAATTTGGGAGGTTTGCACCTTGTCCCAAGTCCTCATGCAAGGTCTTGCCAAAGCCTGCACTGGAGTCCTGACTGAGATGCTCTCCACTATACAGGCCCCTCACTACTCTCATGGGAGAAAAAAGTCTGATTTCTAACAAAGAAAAGAGCTTCACAGGATTCTCTGATACAACATTTAGACAGCAAAAGAAGTCATCATGCAATCTGTGATTATCTTCAGAAAATTTTCAGGTTATCAGTAGACTTCTATCTTCAAATTCTTGGAAGAAAAAAAAATTCGACATTGTAGACAATTTCATTTATCTATTTCATTTTCTTATGGGAATATATTCAGGTCAAAGGACAAAAAACTCTAAAAATCAAAAAAGAGCCATTTTCACAATACTACATGACATCGATCAGGTTAAAATGCAGGGAGCAGACCAATTGAGATAGAAAAGGGAAGCTGGCCAATAAGAGTCCCCAACTCACCTGTTTCTCTGCCCTCTTGAACTTGCTGTTGCTGAACAGCCCTGACACATCAAAGTGCCACCCACATCCAGCAGCTGCTAAGAAGTCCTGACTAATTACCTCATTGTCAGAGAGAGAGAGAGAGAGAGAGAGAATGGGGGGGGTGGAGACAGAAACCAGAGCCTGTCTCTCCTAAGATATCTGAGAACTGCCTCCAAGGAAACCAACACAAGTTGCAAGCATTTGGAAAGCTTTTGGTGGCAACGGCCCTTCTCATCTGTCCTTTTTACAAAACAGTCTGCATGCCTTTCTCAGCAGCAAGAAATCAACCAACAAGAAATCAAGTAGCCACTCTGTCCCCTGCCTTGTGTTTGGTGTAGTCAGGAATTTGGGGACGGTCCATTAGGCAGAGCCTCTACCCTCATGGAATTTCAAATGTCGCAGGAGAGCCAACACACATGGAAAGAGAGAAAGGTGCACGCATATGGACAGATAGCTCACCACTGAAAATTAAGACATTAATTCCAACTTGCCAAACCTCAATGAGATACCACTTCACACCCACTAGAAGGGGTAAAAGCCAAACAGCTCAAAACACCACCTGGGATGCTCTTATGTTGCTGGTAGGATTGCAAAATTGGTGTAACCACTTTGGAAAACCTATTTGGAAGTTTCTGATGGAACTAAACATACACTTGGCTCAAACAGCCCACTCTGGTGCCCAAAAGAAATGAAAATACATGTCCACCAAAAGACTTGTATGAGAATGTTTATAGCATCCTTACTCATAGTAGCCCAAACTGGAAACAACCCAAATGTCCATTATCAGGAGAATGGATAAATAAATTGTGGTATCTCCCTGTAATGGAATGCTAGTCTGTGATTAAAAGGACCAATCCATTGATATATGAAATAGCATGAATGATTCTCAAATTATGTTGAGTGAAAGGAGCCAGGCACAAATGCATATATATGATATGATTCCATTTATACGAAAGCCAAATACAGGGAAAATGAATACATTGTGATAGAAATCAGAAAGCTGTCAAGAGTACAAAGGGTACAAAGAACTTGCTGAGAGGGGTAGACGTTTTACATATCTTATTTTGGGTGGTAACTACATAAGTGTATATAATTGTCAAAATTCATCAAAAATCCGTAAGTTTTCTTCTGTGTTAATCTGTTCTCAATTAAAAAACATAAAAAACCTACTTTGCCAGGTTAGTGACTGAAGCCCTGTTCAGGGTTCCCAGATCTCCCTGGTCTATATAACTTAACTGACAAAAGGTCCGTCCTTCTTAAACCCTTTATTTGCCACAGACGTCCTAGAAGAGACTTCAGAACATCTTCAGGATCTGGGGATAGATATGGTACTCAGAGAAGACAGCTATCCCATCTTACAATAAAGAAGCAGAAGCTCAGAGAGGTTACACAACTCTCCCAAAGTCACCCAGAGGGCAGATGATAGAATCAACACTCAGTCTCAGACTACCTGTGTCTAAAGTTTATGCTTTTTCCAGTATTCCTATGGCATCATTCTATAGGGTGGATACCTCTCAAAAATTCAGTGCCAAGATTCTGTACCTGGCATGCCAAAAGAAGAAGGGAATTTTATGACCCCAAGAGGTTCTCAGGGAAGGGGAGATTAATACCATTAACATGAGTAAAAGGAGATTTACTCAACACTACAGAAAGGCAATCCCTTGTAATATATTCAACAAACAAATTTTAACATCCAAAAGATATAAAGACCTCCTACAACTTAGTGAAGAAAAATATCAACAATCCATAGAAAAATAGTTGAAAGACATAGCAGCAATTTACAGAAGAAATATAAAAGCCAAAGAACACTCAGTCTTGTTAACAAAGGAACACAAAGTAAATAATGAAATATGAATTTTGTCCATAAGTTTGTCAAATGTTTTTACAGATTGGTAATATCCTGTGTTGGCAGGAATGTGGAGTACTCACACATACAGTGTGAAATAGTATAAATTGGTACAACCTAGTATTCATACATACAGTGTGAGATAGTATAAATTGGTACATCCTTTTTGGAATGCAATTTGACAGTATCTAACAAAATATAAAACATAAATTTCCTCCAACTCACAATCTCACTTTCATCTAAAAGAAATACGGACACAAATCCACACTGACACGTGTACAAAGATTTTCATTAAAGTGTTGTTTGCAATGGGGACAGTTGGAAGCAATATACATGCCTACTGAATAGGGGGCTGAGTAAATATAGGATGCTGAATTATGTAATGAAATACTATATAACTGTTAACAAGAATAAAGTGGTCTTAAAATGGCAGAGGAAGGGCTATCCTTGGAAAGGTGTCCTCGATACATAATGAATATATAGAAAATGTTGCCATTTTTGCAAAACTAGGTCCTGGACACTGTTTCCTCCTTAAGTGCACTTTCAGAGACTGAGTGAGATTGCACATTTGAGCACAGTAGGAACTCAAATATGGTTTGGGTTTGAATTTCAGGAAAGCTAATGTAAGCAACCAGCAAGGAGAGCAGGTGCTGATTGTTGGCAGGCATCCTGGGAGCAGAGACAAGGTCCCATCTTGGTAACCCATTAAGATATAAATGACAGCAATGGTTTTTATTTCTTTAGCACTCAGAACTGATGAAGTACTTCTCATATATTCTCTCATTTAGTACTCTCATCTCTTTCTTGAGGTTGGCACTGTCACCCTGAGGCCAGGAGGAGGGAGTCTTCAGATAGGTTCAATGAGTAACGCACATCCAGTCCCGTCTGTCCAATTCCCCCACAGCGTTCCCAGGCTGTGCGTCACACACAGGAAGAAAAGGGCTCAAAACTGTATTTCATGAGTGAGTGAGTGGGTGGGTGAGTAAATGAAAATGAGCAAATTTGCTTTCACTTGTGACAGAACCTCATTCTGCTCATCCCGACCACTGCCAGAGAGGCAGGTAGGGGGTGACCAATATGAGACAAGATGATCTCAAGAATATAAACCAAAACATACAGCAGCCTCACCCCCTTCTCCCATAGTTGTGGAATTGTAAGTCTCTAGGGCAGAAGCAATGGCACCTAATCTGGATGAGCATCTCTAGGGGCAGACTCACCAGCAGAGAAGCCCAGGAGAGTCCCTGCAAGGTCTACCCCCTCACACCCTCGCGTGTCTCTTCCATCAACATGTGTTACAGTGGGCCAGAGACCTGACTTCCAATCTCTACTCAGCCCCTTACTAGCTTCATGGACTGAGGCCAACCGTGTAATTTCTCTGAGCTTCTGTTTCCTTCCCTTGTAAAGGAAGGACACTAATAGTGGCTACCTAGCGAGGAAATAAAGGATTAATGGGATAATGCAGATAAAAGAATTAATGGGATAATGCAGATATAGCTTCTGATACCGGGTGAACTAACACTCAGTAGTTTGCCATTGGTTTCTGATTATTACCTGGTGGGATAAACATCACAAGTATGACCACAGAATATCTGCAGAAAGCACGTGAAGCAAAGGTGTATGTATCCAAACGTGTGCGTGTACATGAGTCTCAGTGCTGAGCAGAGGTGGTTTTGTGGTTTGGTAACAGGGAAGAGGCTATTTCAAAGAAGCTCTGTGAAGAGTGGGGTTCTCAAACTGTGTTACTGCCCTCTTGGAAAACCATTAAGACAATGCCCGGGCCCAGACCAAAGGCTGGAGTCACCCCAGGTATCTCTCCCCTGCCCGAGCAGCCTTTCTAACACCCCTCCCCACAAGTGGGCACAATCGGGAAACCTGCAAGAATGCTTTCTAACTGGAAGCTTCCTGTTTCAGCATTCAACCCTCCAAGAAGTGATGCTTTGCTACCTGATTATGGTGAAGAATAAGAGTGATGCCAGTATTCTGTGCTTTTTGTGTCCCAATCATGTTTATTAATCAAGAGGCTCTATCTATTCCAACATGTTACCAAAGTGTTATTCTTCCAAATTGGAAAGGGCTTTTGCAATTTTGCTCAGAATCTATAACTACCACAGAAATGAAAAGAAATAGGTTTTCTGTTACCATTCTCATCTCCCACTTGAAACTGTTTCTCTTTCTGTTGTTAACAGAGCAGCACCAATTCCAAGAGCTCAGCTGCACTCCTCCCACCGGCCGTGTTACCATGATACTCTACGCAGGTGGCTCCAGAGAGCAGAGTCTGGGTTGGGCTGTCTTTCCCACCAAAACAAACACAAGAGCCTAAGAAAGGTTCTGAGTGGCACAGGAAACAAAAAGGAAGGAAAGACTTTCCAGAACAATCTAGTGTCTCCACAACTCCACACAAGACCCTGCTCAAAAACTGAGCATTTCCCCAGCAGAATTGCCCATGGTATTTCCTTCCAGAAAAGCGAACAGAGCAGTTTTGGTATACTCCCCCCACCCAGGCTGCCAGAATTCTGGTGAGCTCCCCTGGGGAGAGCTTGCACCAATTGCTGGAGGCTGCCCACCCCTTCCTAGGGTTGGCCCAGCTTGGATATGGGGTCAGGTGGCCATTTGCTTGCTTTAAGGATGCCATAGGCCCTGGGGGTCAGAACACACAACAGAAAGACAGAAAGCCACAGAGTGCGGGAGGCAGTGAGGAGGGAGGGAGGGCTGGCTATTAGGTAAAAGGAACCCTGGGTGGCCCCTTCCAGTGGTCTCTAGGTGAGCGGTCTGTTAACTAGGAATCTCCCAGGAATATTCCAGAAAGGCCAACACAGAAGTTTCTGATTAGTTCCACTAACATGTAGATCATCCTCATGCTGAGTCTTTAAAAATGAGCACAGCACAGGCCTGACTCTTGAAGAACGCACAAGCTAATGTTGGAAGTTCCACCTGCACACCTTGCATACCTGCTTCTCACCTGGTTCAAGTAGGCCTCCAAAGGTCAGTCCGTTTGTAACATCCAGTGACAAAGCAGCTGTTGGCCTGGACTCAGAGCACAGGAAAGGGGTAGGCAAGGAACATACAGAGGAGTTGCCCAGGGCTGGTAGTGCCTACAAAAGGAATCATCTTCAGGTCTAGGGGCTCTGAGGCTGGTGTGGGAATGGACAGCTTTACCATTGGATAGCTTTACCTCTCTTTTCTATTCCAAAGACTGTAAAACTCCCATACAGATGTCAGAGACTCGGGCCTGACTGGTTTGCAAAGTGAGCCTTCACTCATCCCAACAGAGGGTACCTCGGCTCCCAGTCTGGTTCTCAAGCCACACCTCTGAGTAGAAGTAAGATTACTCAGCCAAGGAGAACTGTATCCAGTAATGGACATGCTCTTTGTATAAAAATAAAAATACGCACATTTCTCTAAATCTTTACCAAAACTGAGTATAATCATTTAAATTTTTTCACTTGGATGGATATTTTAATTATGCTACATCTGTAAAATGTAATAGTATGGAGCTGTTGACAATTTCATTTTCAAAAAAAAATGACATGATCCCATACTCCCTGGTGTAGCTTCAGTTGTGCTCCTGAAAAAGATGTGCTGAAGTCCTAACCCCCAGTACCTGTGAGTGTGATCTTATCCAGAAATAAGGTCAATTAAGGTGGGCCAGTCAATATTTTTTACCATGTTTACTGGTCCCTGTACCTCCTTATGAGAATTACCTGCTCACACCCTTCCAGGAAAGGTAATTCTTGGGGTAGCTCCAGGGCTGACCATTTGGCCACCCCCCTGAGTCTCCTTCACTCTACTCCGAGTAGGAACCCAATGCTTTGACGGTTAAAATCTGATCCCCTCAGTATTGCCCCTAAGTTCCCTTCCAAGGGTTGGTTTGACCACTGACCTGAGCTTCCTCTTTGGCAGAGAACAGATTCAGTGCAAAATTATTTGGCTTAAATTACTTCCAATGTTTCAAGCACATTTCCTGTGCTTGACGGAAGAATTAATACAAGTACAATAGCTTAGGAACATTAGGTATTGCATAATTGCCTGATTGGGGCTCTTACTATTGTCAAGCTCTTGACTGAGCATCCTTAGAATTTAAGATGTGCCCAACAGGACAGGTCGTATCTTCCTTCCCTCTGCTTTCCCTTCTTCCTCCAAGCCGTCTATCCTCAAAATCCCAATACTATGAAGTAGGAATTCATAGGCATGAGAATCTGCAGCCTGCTCCCCGCCCCCTGCCCCCCGGTCAGCCCTCCCTCTTCCCCATCAATAGCAAGCCACAGCGTCTGTCTCTCTCCAGAGGAAGCTGGCCAGAGAACAAGGCTTCGATGAGGGTAAGGCATGGTCATTTTACAGGAGACACATTATGGGGTCAGTTGCTTACTGGATACTTTCAAACTATACACCCTTCTCATATTTGGGGATTTGTAAATACAATCTGTAGTTGTAGTTTTTCACAAGTAATCTATTGTCTGTTTTCCTCTCAAACTAATGATTCTCCAGTTGGGGATACTTCAAGAAGTTATCAAGCATAAACCCTGATTCTATTATAACCCTTATCACTCTGTATTGTTTTAGGTACAGGTATGGATTTGCATACTAGACTATGAGCTCTTGGGTTCAGGGTCATGATTTATTTCTTTTTGTATTTTCCCACCTTGCATCCTACATGGTACATGCTCAATACAGTCAATGTTCTTTTGAGGAAGATTTTGAAAGCTTGATCTGGCCTCTTCAGCCCAAGAGTGGGGCAGGATGGAGGGACATGTGGACAGAGTTGGAAGACTTATCCACACACCCTTACCGTGTGGTAGTTGGAGCAGTTTAGAGAATGTCTCCCATATGAGGTGACCTTTCAGTTGGGCCAGGAACAATGACTATAATTTCACCAAATGGTAAGGGGTAACGATGGACGAGCCCAAGATAGTGTGCAAGCAAGTTTGTGTAATTAACTTGGTGTGACCGGAGCATAGGGTGGGCAGAAGGCCTGATGGAAACCTGCAAAAAGTTGCAAAATGTTTTTCCAGATTAAGCCTTCACCACTAAGGAGCATGGTCATTTTACGGTGGTCTGTTCCTGACTTTAAATCCAGCCTGACTTTCTCTCATTCAACAGGCATATTGAGTGTCTATAGGATTTAAGGCACTTTGTTGGGATTCGTATCTATCTCAGCCCCACACCTACAGTGGGCCACCCACTGCTTTAGAAAGGTGATGTAGAGCGCTCTGGTCTGAAAGGAGGAGCTAGAGATTGCATCTTTAATCCTTTCATATCTTCCCACAAAATATACATAAATGTATTATAGATACTGGTTTTAATAAGGGCTTTTGAATTGAATTAAGCTATTCTCAAATATAGGGACAGCAGAAGGAAGAAGGATAACAGGTGGGAAGAATAGATGCAACAAAAGAACACCTAGAAAGGAAAATGTTAGTGCAAGGGAGGAAATAATTAGAACACAGAATAAAGGAGGTTTAACAAGAAGACGTTAAAGAGCACAGAATCTTGGGTCTAAAGGGATGACTCTTGGATTTAGACGGGTTTCCAGAGGCCATCACTTAAGGACACCTCGATTAGGAAGGAAGGAGGACAGGACTCTAACATTCTCTAAAGTTCTAGGCAGCAGACAGCAATGTTACTTTGACTCATATTTGACTAAGCAACCACAGGACTATTTACATATACCCAAAGATATGGCCTTTAGGCCATGTGCTGAGCCATCTGGCAAAAGGTGGGATGGCAGCTGAACCAACTCCTCAGGACTGGGTAAATTAGGTTGACAGAATTTCAAAGCATTAAAAAAAAAAAATCACAATAACCTTTCTTCTCTAACTCCAAAATACAGTGTCCAAGTTTTGGGTCTGTGAAACCAGAGGATCCAACCTAGACTGCATTTGTATCCACATTCATTATTTCTGACAAGCCAAGTGAACAGCACTGTTTCCAACTTGTGCAAATCAAACTTCTCTTCAAATTTGCTCCTTCTAGACAGAGGAAATATTTCCCCAAAGTTCCATTTCCCCATTATGGTCTTGGTTGTCATACGGGCATCATAACAGTGACACATAACTCTCCTGTACTATTTTTATTACAACAAGTTTCAGTGGACCTTGGGGAAAAGATGACTAATGACACCCCCTCCTTTTTCAGTGTGACACAAATAAATCAGACACCACACCAGGAAGCAGTGGAAATAGAACTAGCTTATGAATCAGGCTTTGTGGCTCTTAGGTAAGGTTTCGTCTCTAGTGATGAAATCTTGCAGATGTCTCTCTAGGCATCATTGATCACCTCCTTTTAAAAATGTGTCCCCATTAAACTTTAACGTTCATGTCTCTCAACTCTTCTTCCAAAATCTAATTAAATTTCTATTTATTATGAAATAGGTTTTATATGTTCGTTGTCTGAATATTTTGGAGGACAAAGTATTCTATCCAGGTATTTGGACACCTGCTGAATAACACCCAGCTTATTCATAAGATTTGTCTCCACAGAAGCAATTAAAGCAGAGGAATTCTTTGGCACTGATTCCTCCAGAATTTAGAGAAGCTACTTATACAAGGTCTGCCATTTTGTTAGATGGACTTTTTTAAGGCATGTATATGCAGCCAGCAAAGCTGGAGCCCAGATGAGCTGAGAAAAAGAAGCTATAGGATACATTTCATTCCTCCTCCAATAACTCAAAGAATTCATTCATTAGACTGTCAGGTCAATACTTTAAGACAGAACTTAGAATGCAAGAAATCTTTAGTTACTGGATCCCCAAAAGGTAGGGACATTACCAAGCATTTTGAGCTATACCATTAGTAATGTAAAGTAGTAAATATGCTATTATTGATACGGATACTATTAAATTTGCCACAAAACGGTGGGGGAATTGTCTACTTTTAACCCAAAACTTTTTCTCTGGTCCTATTGACTTTGTGGCCATTCCCTTCAATGCTCTCAGGCCCTTTCTTGACTAACAGATACAAAGAATTATCAACCACTCTTGGAGAATTTGATGCGAAAAAAAGCTACACACTAGAAGAAGGATACTTTGGACTATCTCTGAAATTAGGTAGAAGTTGGAGAAAGACTTTTTTGAGCAATGATCTTCCTTAGAGCCCCTGAAGTCAGAGAATTCCTACATGTCAGCCAATTTTGTGTCCTGTCACATAGAATGCCTTCCAGCAGGCATGATGCCAACCAGGCATCATTTTATGGATCACCAGCAACTTTTAACATGAACCAATTACTTATAAGTAAGCTCAGGTCCTGCCAGCTTTTCTTAGGGTTCAAAACCGAACACCTAAGTCTGAAACGATTTTAGAAACTGCCTAAGGCTGTAAGAGTGAGCCTGAGAAATGTGTACCCGGCCCAGGCTGTTCTTCATAATAAACCAGAAGGTGGCCTGGTTCACAAAGTTTTCGAACAAAGGGAATCAACACTTTTCTTCCATCCACTAAGCAATGGTGAGTTGTATAACCATGACCTACCAAGAAAGTAACCGAATGGGTTTTAGCTTTTTGAGAAACAACCTACTTACAAAGTAGGGTCCTACTTACAAAGCATCTTCTACATATCCATATCCACATACTGCTGTGTTTAATCTATCTATCTGCCTACCTACCTATCTATTAGTTTCCATCTCAAATAATAACCACATCCTTGACACTGAAGCCAGAGTAATGGTGACCTCTCTGTAGTGACCAGAAAACATACATGAAATCAATCCCCATATTTAAAACCTTTAATCCTTGTGTTTAATATGTGTATATCGCGCTCACGCACGTGCGCACGCGCGCGCACGCACACACACACACACACACACACACACACACACACACGCTCCAGCCCATTCTCACATCATACCAGCTGGTTCCAAAACATCTTCCCTCCAAACATCAGCCTTGACTCAAGATTAAATCTTGATACCTACTGTCTCTATTTTCATGAAGAACATAAAGCCTGAGAAGGCAGCTACCAAGAAGAATAATTAGAAATACTTTATAAGTTTCAAATCTAATTGCGAGAGGTAGAAAAGAAACAGAACGAAAAAACTAATAACCCAGAAGGAAAAATGTGTTGGTTTCTAGAGCTACAGGGGTCCACATTGGGCATTTTTCCAGGCCCATCTCTGGATTTCCTCCTTGTAGTCACAAGTTTAAAAATTTCCCTTATATTTCAAGATCAAGGTCATTGGACACACTTTTTTCAAAGCCTTTCAAAGCCTCAAATCTAAGATGTCCTTCATTTATCCCCAAATCAGAAGTAATTTCTTAATTCTTTCAACTCCCACAGCAGCTTATCTGTTTCTCTCCTGGGATACTTGTATCATAATTATTTATGTACATGATTTATTTCCAAGGCCAGATTAGATTAGAAACCTCTGGGGGACAGAATCTATGTTATCTGTGAATCTCAATATAACCTAGCACAAGGGGCTGGGGAGGCGGGGGGGGGGGGGGGGGGAATGGGGAGATGTTGGTCAAAAGTCAAAAACTTCCAGTGATCAGATGAGTAAATTCTGGGATCCAATGTACAGCATGACGCTTATAGTTAATAAAACTGAGTTACATTGTATACATACACTGAAAGTTGCTGAGAGTAGAACTAAAATGTTCTCACCAGAAAAAGGAATGGTAATTACATGAAGTGATGGAAGTATTAACTAATGCTCTGGGGGTAATCATTTTGCAAGATGTAAGTGTACAAATCAACGTGTTGTATACCTTAAACTTACACAATAGTGCATGTCGATTATATCTCAATACAACTCTGGGAGGGAACACAGAAAAAAAAAAAAACACTATGGAAATACACTGCTGAGATCTTGGGGCAGCTTTTCAGATTCTGAACCCATATTTCTAGTCCAGCCCTATGGTATTCCTTCTCCACTCCTAAAATCAACCTGTTACCAGAAAGGATCGAATTGACTTTTTCACTAATCACTATAGTAGCAGCTAATATATTTTCTCCCTCTAAAGATAAACTTATTAAAGAAATTATTTCAAATACCAAATATTCTCTTGTACCAATTGGTTTACAGGATCCACAAAAGCCCTAGTGTTACTTATTGTTGGGGGAAAAGGAATGAAGAAATGCAAATATACTTAGGTAGAGACCATGCCTGCAATGCCCTCCAATCGCCTGCTCCACCTGAGCAAGGCTGAGACCACTCCTGCCCACCGTACCCTCAGTCCCTCTGAATCTGCAAAGCAAAGATTCCTGCAAAGAAGGCTGGACCTCAGAACTGGGCTAAACAGGATTTCTCAGCCGTGGCATCTCAGAAAATGTGAAATTGGATCTTGATCATTGGGAACCTGCCATCATCATTAAACAGAAAAAAGCAGACAGACATCTGTTTTGTCCGGGAACACAAGGAGCATACTAATCACAAGCTACTGCTTGGTACAGAACACTGCGGACTCAGCTGGGCTGCAGTCACCCCGGGAGCAAGGGAGGCCACCCCCAACGAGTCCTGCCTTGCATCTGTGAGTGAACAAATTATGTGGAGCCCCGTTCTCCATCACTGTCCTCTCCTCCCCTTAGAGATCCTGGATTCTGGGGACAAATCTGAGAACTGAGACTGCAGGCTGAATCTCAGGCTTTTCATTCCCTAAGCCTGACATAATACTCTCTTCTCTCCTCCTTTTATCCTAATTTCATTCACCTGGCAAGGCTCATCCCCAGATCCACATCCTTCATTCCCTGATTTATTCATTTACCAAAAACAAGTACTTACTTTATACCAAGTGATGTACCAGTCATTGTGTAGAATTCAAAGCGAATTGTGGGTAGATCCTTCCTTCACGATGTTTACAAGCCTGGAAAGCAAACAGATACATAAATAATGCCAACAGAAGGCCAAAAAAAAGTGTTGGTACCATAAGACAGATAAGACAGATGCTGTATGGGTTCAAAATAAAACAATGACCTCTATTCAAGTATATCAAAGAAGGCTTCATTGAAAAGATTTGGACTTGACGAATGAGCAGCACTTGGAGTCCCAGATATGGAGGAAGAAGCACAAAGAACCACCAAAGGAAATAAAGGGAAGGAAGAATGCGCAAGCTATGTTTACAGAACACCAAATACATGCAGTGTGATGAGAAATTAACTTAGAATGGAGTCATGAAATATCTACATAGTCAGGTTAAGGCCTAATCATAGCATCCCTTCTGGAAAACAACTCGAGCATCGACGACCTCTCCTGACCCCTTTTCTCTGTGACTTTCCATAACGCTTCTGTCTGCATCTCACCCTCTGTGCTCTGATTGGTAGCCATTCCATAAATGTGTGTTGAATAATGAATTAATAAGACCTTCACTGGTAAATGTTTTTATGTAACATAACCCAGGGAAATTGTGTAGTATACTCTAAGTGAAAACTCGGTTGCTTCAAAATGATCATCTTTGTTCCCTAAGGTTTGCAAAACTAATAAATAAAACCTATGGACTTGAGAAAGGCAAGATAATAGTGATAATTCACATTTAAGGGCATCTTGACACGTGTAAACCATTTACTTTATATCAAGTTACTTCAGACAGAAGGAACGAAAGGCAGATGTGCTACAGGACCTTGGAAGACCTGTGTTACCCCCTGGCTCCTGGATAGCATGTCCCCCCAGCCCCCCAGCCCCTGTGACACCTCATCAGAAACATCCACCGAGAGGCCAGAGATAGCATGCATTGAAAACAGACCTGGTGAAAGAGGAAATGAAGCAAATGGAGAATGCTTGGGGAACTGAGAAGACTTGAGACTCCCAGCTGAAAATATTTATAAGCTCCCAAAACATTCAGCTAAATCATCACCACCACCATTATCAGCATCATCAAGGCTATAATTTATTGAGTACTTACTATGCACCAGACATTGTGATAAATGCTTTATAAACAGAATTTCATTTACTTCTCCTAACTACCATATGAAGGAGATATTCCTATAACCATTTTATAAATGAGGAGAATGAGGTAATTGGAGGTCAGCCGTGCCCTTCCAAAGCCTAACCTCTGGTAGAAGTGTGATTGAGAGCTCTTGGATTTTTTGCATGTGTGCTGATTCCTCCTGTCTTTCAAGGACGAAAACACAGCAACCATGTCACAAGAATAAACAAATGTTCACCAGATCCACTCACTGAATATGAGAAAAGCAAGCTAACAAGCAACATGTCAAAACTCCTTAAAGATGTACTTTTTGAAGACCAGGAAGGACCTACAGGTTTCAACGGTGTCGAAAAGTAGTGTTGAAACTTGGGGCAAGAGCTGAGAACCAGAAGAACCGAGAACACACAGCCATCCCTGTGGTTCCTTCCCCTCGAAGCATTTGCTCAGCATTTGCTTTGGTCTGTCCGTTTAGTAAAACTGGAGTTGCTTCTTCGTGTTTTTCAGGCAAAGTATCCCTTTTACCCTAAATCCTGTCCAAGGAGATAAATCTATAGATTCCAGTCCTCCTTTAGGATGGACGTAAGAGATGTATGACCTGTGACAAGTCATTGTGAGCCTGTGTCATCGTGGGTGCAAGCCACTTCTCCCTATACCTCGGCCTCCTTGTCTGTAAAATTGGGATAATAAAGAATACCCCCTACACACACATAGAGCTGCTGTGAGGATTTAATATGCTTATAATTAATAGATACATTAATGTGCCTAAAGCAATGCCTGCCAGGCACACAGTAAGCACTAGGTAAACTGAGGTTTTGTTGTTGTTGTTATACTATGTGTGTTGTTTATACTATGTGTAGTATATACATAGTGTTGTTATACTATGTGTAGCATGGCTGGGCAAATATTAACTATTTTAGCAATCATTTCCATTAAATGCCACTTACCAGGGGTCTGCAGAGTCTCCCGAAGCAGGGGTCACTGTATTTACATGCTAACCTGCCCACACCTACACACATTTTCCTAGACGTTTCACAGGTGATTTCTAGTGTGTTCTTGCTTTCACGCATCTGTGTGTGTGGGGGGGGGGGGTTGTCTTGAATATCATCACTGAATTCACACTCTTCATCGTTCTTCCATCGCGCCCATGGGGAGTCCCTGACGTTGGGGTCAGGCGCGAGGTGAGGGACTCAAAGTGCGCAGTGGTGCCAAAGCCAGAAGGTTCTTTCAGCAGGGCCGCGCTCTGCCAGCCCAGCGGAGCTCCTCCCCTCGCGTGTCTCATCAAGGACAAAACTCAGGGTCCAGAGACACCTCTGCAGACCCCAAATGTATCCCAAATGGGGGGGGTGTGCACGAAGCACACCTCAGGTCGGCCTGCCTTCTCCACTTAAAAAATACCGTGTGGTGCACCTGCTGGGCCAGACACCGTGGGGGGCAGGACCGGAGACCAGGACTGCAGAGGACAGGGCTGGCGCCCCCCAACACCCACCGCCAGCCGCTTCCTCCCTCCCCGCCCCCGGCGCTGCCAGACCCGGAACGCGGTTGGCGCACGCGCCCGGCGGGGCCCCGCCCACACACCGCCAGAGCGCGCCCCGCGGACGCACGTGGCGCTTCCGGCGGCCGCCCAGCTGTCAATCACGCGCGGGCTGAGCTCCGCAGGGCCGCGGGAGCGGCGGGAGCTGCGGGAGCGGCGGCGGCGGCGGCGATGGGACCCCGGCGAGAGATCTGCGGCTAGCTAGCTGCACTTGCTCCACGGGTCAGGGGATCGGAGGGGGCAGGTAAAGCCATGCGGAGCCCAGGCGAGGTTTTCTGAGCTCCATTTGTCTTTCTCCACTTCTCCCTCTCCTCCCTTCCTCTCTTTCCTCTCTCCTCACGCACGCATATTCATGTTCTGTTTTTCTGTGTCTGTCACACACACACACACACACAAACCCCTTACTCATTCACGTTTATTATAGGTGCTCAAATCTCTACAAAGACCATGCATATTAAAATCCGTGAACACATCCAAATTAGGGGTAGCCAACTCCATGCTTTGGTGGTTTGTGGGTTGTGTTACGTAAGAATTGGGGAGGTATACAGGGCAAACTTAAGAGTTTCTTTCACGAGAGACAAGAAAAGTTATGTATTAGGCAAGAGTCAAATATACGTATTTGCAGTCTGCAAAGCTGGTTTGATTTGTTTTCCAAGCTGAATTTCACCCCCTCCCCTTGCGCTCCCCATTCCTTTGCCATATTCAAAGATATGTGAGTGCTTTGATATAATCTCAGGACCTACTTCTTTGTGTTGTGAGAAAGAGGCGTTGGGTGGGGGTCAGAGCAAAGCTGAGGACCTCCAAAAAAACAGAGCTGGAGTTAAACTGCTGGTGTTTACTTAATTGGTTCGTGACTCTGGAGCAGAAATGTTTTCAGCACGTTGGAGAGATCCCCGAGCTCCAGACCAGGCCCGCCTTTGGTGAAGGGCATGTGTGGAGTCATTTCCTTCAGAGAAAAGGGGCAAGGAGACAGACAAACAGAAGGGACATTTAACTGAGGGAGAGGCACAGATGGGGGTTGAGGGAATACTTGTTTTCTTTCGCTTATCCAGATCCAGGATCCTAATGTAATTGGCTTCCCCACCCCCACCCCCAAAATCTGCTCACATACCACCCAGCAAAATAAAATTTTAGGGCAAGGAAATGAGTCTTGAAGAAGGTTTGACTATGGCTCATATAGACTGAAATTGGAAAATACCAAAAACAGTCTGTCAGGCCTCAAGTAGGTTTGCTCACCTCAAGTCTTTGAGGTTTTCTTCCAAATGGATGGGGAACTGATCGTCAGCAAGAATTTTTAGTGACCTCTTGAAAAATATCACCCAGCTATTCTTTTATTTCACATGATAGAGTAATGTAGGAAGCCAGTAGCTCTATAACTGGCAGTGAAGCTTTAATTAAATCTTGCATGGGCACCTGCTTTTCTTAGGCAGATGGAAAGTAAAATGATCATGATAGGAAGAAATGGATATAGGAGTAAAAAAATCAACCCAGTGAGTAAATCGTCTAAAGAACCTTAATAAGTCTAAAATGCATGTAAACAGATCAGAAAATACAGTGGCTATAAGATTAATTTATTTTACAATATAATGGAACAGGCACCAAATAGATCAGTTCTGGAGTATCTAGGGAGCAAATAAACTTTTTATTTAGAATTTTTAAAATACAAATGTATTAGTCTAATTGTATTACTGACTGTGCAGAATATAATTATATCAAAATAAGAATAGCATTCGCATAGTGTGTTGTAGTTTACAAAGCCCATTCATTTATGTTGTCTCATTTACCCTATAAAGTCTCCTGAGAGACCATTAAAAAGTTATGAAATATGTATACTTTTGTTAAAAACAAATATCTTCCTGCTCTTCAGCAAGAAGTCCTTTGTCAATATTTTTGTCAACATTAAAATGACTTTTCACCGGTCATAAGAATGGCTTATGAAATTTTGATTTTTATCTGTATCACATTCTGCAGAGATTTTTTTTCTTAAATAGGTTTGAAGGATGATGTGCCATTAAAAAGAAAGGCCAAAGACTAAACAAAGAGAAGAGGAAGAGGAAGACTTCAAAGGTAAGACCCCATCCTTGTCACAAGCAAATTCATAAGCACCTTGTGGTTTGTACATAGTTAAAGAAGAGGTTTAAAGAGAATATGAGTTCTTTTTCTCTTCTCATTTTGGTTTTGGACTTTGTATACCTTACTTAAAAACACATCTTAAGGGGCGCCTGGGTGGCTCAGTCGGTTAAGCGTCTGCCTTCGGCTCAGGTCATGATCCTGGAGTCCCGGGATCGAGTCCCACATCGGGCTCCCTGCTCAGCAGGGAGTCTGCTTCTCCCTCTGCCCCTGCCCCTCCTCTCCTTGTACGCTCTCTTTCTCAAATAAATAAATAAAATCTTTAAAAAAAAAAAGAAAAGAAACCACACATCTTGAAGAAGGAATTAGGTAATTACATATCATTACTCCCTTTTAAAAATTATAAAAGTGGGGGCACCTGGGTGGCACAGTTGGTTAAGCGGCCAACTCTTGGATTTAGCTCAGGTCATGATCTCAGGGTTGTGAGATTAAGCTCTGCGTTCAGGTGCATGCTCAGCATAGAGTCCGCTTGAGATTCTCTCTCCTTCTCCCTCTGCCCCTCCCGCTCGTGCGTGCACTCTCTCTCTCTCTCTCAATCTCTCTCTCTCTAAAACAAATAAGTCTTTAAAAAAATTATAAAAGTGGCTGCATATCTTCTGACTTAGAAGGTACTAAAAAGCTCATAATATAGAACGACAATCTTTACCGCTGTTCCAAGAACATAAAATACCTCTGCAAAGATCTTTTGGTAGAAACACATTTTCAAGTTTTAAGGTCATGCTTATACAATTCTAGAACGCCTGGTTTAAAAATGCAAGCGCTGTTAGCAGGCTTTCATGCCTTCCTGTATCCACGCTGAGACTGAGTCCTTTAAGCAAATTGACCTTTTGGTTTGGTGTTGGATAAATGGTCTAAAGCAGCCCTGTGCCTATACCTTTTGCAGCAGCAGCTCTCTAGAAAAGTGGCTCTAATGGGGACTTCACTCTCATTATCTCAGAAGGATTTTATGGGAGAGAAAAGCAGTATGAAAAAATCAAATGATATTTCAATGAGAATAAATAGAACAGGGCCTGGTCTCACAACTGACTCACACATGAAGCCATGGGAAAAAAACTAATCGTTTTTGTGCCTCAATTTTCTGCCTCTCTTCTCTCAAGGAGACCATGAAGACAAATAATATAGAGTCTGTGATGTTCTTGGAGTTTCATGAGGCATAAAGACTTATTTCTGTTTTCATGGCTATAAATGGTTTTTAAGTAAAATAAAATATAATTGCATTTATTTGACTGAGGTTCAAATTTCCAACAAATTGATACTGTAGCATATTGGTACACGTAGAGGTCATAATAGTACCTGTATGGGTTTACTTGCTGAAAGAGGAATTGTTCATGGAGAAAGGGAAGGAAAAATAAAATAAGACGAACAGAGAGGGAGACAAACCATAAGAGGCTCTTAACTATCAGAAAACAAAGCTGGGGGGGATAGGGTAACTGGGTGATGGGCATTAAAGAGGGCACGTAATGGAATGAGCACTGGGTGTTATATGCAACTGATGAATCACTTAATCCTACCCCTGAAATTAATAATACACTATATGTTAACTCAATTGAATTTAAAGAAAAAAAAATTTTTAAAGAGGAATTATTCAAAGGATTCTCAACATTTTTACTCCCTTCAGCTACAAATACCTGGGTTTTTTGTTTTTAAGATTTACTGATTTTTATTTGAGAGAGCGTGTACACAAGTGGGGGAAGGAGCAGAGACTCTCAAGCAGACTCCCCACTGAGCATGGAGCCTGAAATGGGGCCTGGTCTCATGACCCTGAGATCATGATCCAAGCCAAAATCAAGAGTTGGATGCTCAACCAACTGAGCCATCCTGGCGCCCCAGCACATATCTGTTTTTGGTGCCCGTTTTGTTGCCCTTCTTGCTTCAGCAGTGTTTCTCTTTCTAACCTAAGTACCCACTGAGAGCAGACCGTGCCCTGCTCATCTCTATTATCTCACATAATCCGGCACATAACTAGTGCTGTAAAAACAAGGAAAGAGGGGAAGAATGAAAAAGGAAGGATGACTCAGACCATCATCCACACCAACCCATGTACAGCTTTTTGCCAAGAAATTTCGAAGTGCTTGTCACCAGGACAGAAAGAGCCCCTTCCCTCAGGAAACTTATAATCCATCACGTACATGGTCTGTCGGACCATGAACAAATAAACCACATAAGGGAGCATCAGATGGTAAAAAGCACTATCAAAAGAAACAAATTTGGACAAGAAAATAGAGAGGGATAGAGGGCTGGCACTGAACAAGCTAACCGTAGGGAGCCTCTCAGGAGGGTTTGGGAGGGGAGTTAAGGCATGATTTTCTCCTCCTGTGGGTGCCTGGGACATGCCAGGTGTGCTGGGCTGCCAAGAGTTGAATATCCATTTAAATGTATAACCAGGCATGCAATTGAGATAGATACTGTAGACAGAGTAAAAAAGGAAGAAAAACATGCACAGATCCCCACTAATTAGCATCTAGAGTGTCCTTCGGGGAGGGTGAAAATAACTCCCTCTTCATAGATGACCAAACAGCCAGATGCTAATGCTGCTCACACTCCATCATGACGGCCATGTGAGCAGCAAGGACACAAAATCAAACAGGAGCTAGGCTGTTTATAAAAGGAATACTCATATGGACTCATTTAAGTACAATACTAGAAAATATTTTCACTCACTCCCTCATCCCCCCTTCATGCACTTCCTGGGGTGTTAAGGCTTTCTCTAAAGGAAAGCCATCTCCAGAATCCATCACTTAACAAGAGTCGCAGATAGATCATTACTGTTTTTGCAACTGCTACCATAGCTATTCCAAGACAAGCACCAGATTTCTCATGAAACCTTGCTCACTAAGTAAATGCTGAGCCGAGCTGAAAAGCCTTTGTACATACCTTCCATTTCTTCTCAGCCCTAGTTTATTGTATAATAATTGCCCAGCTTTTAAAAGGGACTTTGTGAAGTGACATCATGTATCCTCTTTATGATACTGGAAGTGTCAATCAATCAAGTAGATTCTAAATAACTAACATTTTCTATGTTGGGACAAAAAGCTACTGGCTTCCCTATGAGGAATTGTACCTCTGTTGCGTTTTTGTAGGTGCAAAATTCTCACTGTAACCTGTTACATTTTAAAACTCCTTTCTAGTGATCATTCTCCTCTAAGAATGAATCCAATAAGTTATATATCTGGAAAGATGTATGAAACCTCTAAGGTCTCCAGGGACTAAAGGCATACCTCATTTTATTGCACTTCACTTTACTGTGCATCACAGATAATGTGTTTTTTACAAATTGAAGGTTTGTGGCGACCCTGCATCAAACAAGTCTATCAAGTACCATTTTTCCAACAGCATTTGTTCACTTCATGTCTTGGTGTCACAGTTTGGTAATTCCTGCAGTATTTCAAACTTTTTCATTATTGCTGTATTTGTTTCAGCAATCTGTGATCAGTGATCTTTGATGTTAATATTGTGATGGTTTTGGGGCATCAGGAACTACGCCCATATGAGACAGCAAACACAATCGATAAATGTTGTGTGTGTTCCTATTTTTCTATCAACCAGCCGTTCCTCTGTCTCTCTCCCTCTCCTTGGGACCCCTGTTCCCTGAGACAGAGCAATATTGAAATTAGGGCAATCGATACCTCTACAGTGGCTATTAGGTGTTTAAGTAAAAGGAAGAATTAGTTGATATGGCAAACTTCATTGCTGTCTTATTTTAAGAAATTGCCACAGCCACCCCCACCTTTAAGCAACCATCACCCTGATCAGCTGTCAACACCAAGAGACCCTCCACCAGCAAAAAGATTATGGCTTGCTGCAAGTTCAGATGATGGTTAGCATTTTCTAGCAATAAGGAATTTTTAAATTAATAGACATAATGCTATTACACCCTTAGTAGACTACAGTATAGTGTAAAAATAACACTTATATGCACTGGGAAACCAAAAAGTTTATTTGACTTGTTTTATATGATATTTGCTTTATTGTAGAGGTCTGGAACCAAACCTGCAATATCTGAGATACACTTGTACTATTTAGGAACGTACACAATCCAAGTAATTGACCTAACTAGTCACTTATATGCTCTTGTAAACCAAAGCTTCACATATACTATAATGATAAAGAATTGGGGACAATCAGACCATCAGTCAAGGAGAGTATGGGAGGAGATGGGCAATCAGTAAACCAGTTGTTTATCCAACAAAAATAATTGACTCATTCTTTAAATTCATGGCCAGAGACTCCTGGAAAACTGTATCTGGAAGGAATTCAAGGCTATCTGGCCCAACCATCTTATTTTAAGGACGATAAAACCGTAGGCCAGGGAGGTGAATGAGTTTACCTGCGATGTCATGACCAATACGTTGTAGATCAAGAACTAGGATTAGAACCCATTCTCTGCCCTGTGTGGTTAGCACAGCGCAGGCCGTGTTCTTGTGCTTCCTCTGCCTGCAGAAGAAAGTAAGGCTTTTTGAGATTCCTTTCCTGGCATGGATCTGGCATCACTAAAAATCTGTTCTGACTTGAAGTAGAAACTTCCATCCCTCGGGCTCAAAAACATTTGTTTAGGACACTTTCTATCTCTTTTATGATTTGAACCCATATTTTGTTTAATGAAATGAAATGAAATGAAATGAAATTAATGAAATGAAAGTCCAATGTTTATTGGATTCCTGAGTTCCATCCTATAATGCAGAAACACTCAACCCTGTGTGCCAGAAACCAACTGCACAGGGAGGAGCTACATCAGGTCACACGTCCAGTTCTGCATCAAACCTCCACCCCTGAGCAAGCGGGACTTCAGCATTGAAGAATAACCTCATACTGTTGCTATGAGGAATTTCTTTGTGCTCCGGTCCTATCTATTTTTGTCCTTTCTCCATGTTAAAGTCTCTGATGTTTTATAGAAAACCTGAAAGTACATCTGGATGACTTGGTCTGCTTATGCAAGTACATGATTCAGTCCATACTCTTGCTTTCTACATTGTCATCTTTCATCTGCTCCCTGACTCATGGTGTCACCTTTAGCAGATGACTTTTTGGTGCCTCAGTTTCTTCAATGACAAAGCAGAATTAGTAAAACACGAATCCCTTCTCCCCTTGATCAAAATTTTTTATCAATAATTACTTTATTTTTTTAATTTAAATTCAGTTAGCCAACATAGAGTACATCATTAGTTTCAGATGTAATGTTCAGTGATTCATCAGTAGCATATAACACACAGTGCCCCTTGATCAAAATTTTATTAGAATGTCTTTTTTAAAATGTACCTTTAAAATTATTCTACTTATGGGGGTGCCTGGGTGGCTCAGTCAGTTAAGCATCTGCCTTTGGCTCAGGTCATGATCCCAGAGTCCTGGGATCAAGTCCCGCATCGGGCTCCCTGCTCAGCAGGGAGTCTGCTTCTCCCTCTCCTTCTACCCATCCCCCTGCTTGTACTCTTGTTCTCTCCCTCTCTAATGAATAAATTAAAGATCTTTTAAAAAAATAAAATTACTCTACTCATGTATCATTACTGATAGACCTTTATTAATCATCTTCATCATAAGGCATTAAATTAAAGGTACTGAAGAGATCATCCTAACAGTTAAAATATGAAAACTAGGTTAACAAAAGAATTTGATCCATCACATTTTGCCACTCCAGTCAGGCAAAGTACGTTCTAAAATCTTTATATTTTACGAAATAATATTCTTCTGAAATGTTTAAAAGTAAAAAAAAGAAATTTTTGTGTTGCCTTCCCTGCTCTCTCTTCCTGGGTCATTGCTCCTGGCTGCTGTATCTGAAAAAGGGAGGAAGGCCCTGAATGTAATACTGATCGACACTTAAAAAGATGAGAGTGTTGGTCACCATCAGTAGCACCAATTTGCATCATTTTTCTAAGATCAGGGCCGTATTTTTTTTTCCTGAATTTGATGACATTTTCTAACCAGAACACCTTTTTGGCTAAGAGCACACATTACAAGATAATTTTATGGATTCACTTTGTGGCCATGGGACAGGACAATGCTAACCATCCGTGGCATCAACTTTGATCTTAGCCCCTTAATTCTAATCCAACCAAACTCAGTGTCCACACAGGGGCACTTGCTGGCAGCCTGGGTTAATTTTTTCCTTGTAGATAAACATCATGACATGGTTTCTGGATAAGGAGTTGGAAACATTTTATATGTCTTCTGCTAGCCTGGATTACAGGACAAGTCCTGAGAGAATTTGGTTCAATGGGAAAATACCTTTCTACATAGCTCCTTGTTTTATCATCTTGAGACTGAGTATGTCCACACAGGGAAAACCATCTGGAGGATAACTGGAAAATCTAAAAAAAAAAAAAAGTATTTCACGTTTCCAGCTACATATGTATCTGCCTATATGGAGATAGGAACACCAAACACCAAACAGAGAATTACTAAAAATTTCCTTACTCACCAAAATTGCTGTACCTCAGCAATTCCTTTTTTTTTTTAACATTAATTCATAACCCAATGCTTCTCTCTAAGGGTACTGATTAAGTCAAATCAAGTGGAAATTTCCATCTTAAGAAGACCAAGTCCCAAACAACCCACCCGGAGCATAGTTGCATTTAACAGTTCCCTGGCCTCTTGTGTAGAGTAGACACTTCATGCAACATGTTGGAAGGCTGGGTCTACACTCTCCATTCTGCTCTGTCATCCCACATGGACAGATGGGTCTACAAATAATGACTGAAATATCTAGTGTTAGAGTCGGTGAGGTGTAAAGTATTGGCTGAGCCATTTGTGATTAATAAAGCATGAAGCCTAAGTTGCTCAGCAGCCTTCAAACACAGCTTCTGTACAATGTGACAATTAGCTAAAATGTGAGAACAAGATCCATGAGATCTGAAAGCAAAATTGCAGACTGCTAAAGAATAACACCATGTATTTTCCACCAGGGAACGTGGTTAAGCATCCGAGAGGACAATCCAAGACAAATTCCATCTCTGGCAAGTGAGATTACCCGCCTAATCCTTTAACATGTAAGTGTAAAGACTACTGCTTTCTAAGAGATTAAAGGTTTCTTGTCAAGACAATGAAAATCTCGGCTTCTCTGTTGCCATTTTTCATGTGCTTCATGCTTCCCTTTTTGCATAATTTAAGTGAGCTGTGCTGTTATGTCTCGTTTCATTTATGGAGAGTCAGTTTCTAGTCATCGAGTGTTTGGGGGTATTTTTTGCATTGAGTCAAAAAGCAGAGCAGCTTATAAGAAAGGCAGGTCTTTAAAAATATCTTTTCTCTTAAGAAAAGAGCATTGTTCAAATAGACTAACATTACTCAGCCCGGTTCTCACCTGTAATATGCTTTTTAATCCTGAAGCCAGAGCTCATGGGGCTGATGCCTGTGGATGTTGTCATTCCAGCTAGGAAGAATGAGTTCTTGCAGCAACATCTGTGGGTCCAAGCAGGCACAGGCTGCTACTGAGAGCAGGTACCAGCGCTATGGAGTCCGGTCCTACCTGCATCAGTTTTATGAGGACTGTACCACCTCAATCTGGGAGTATGAGGATGATTTCCAGATCCAGAGATCACCTAATAGGTGGAGCTCAGTATTCTGGAAGGTAAGAACAGAACATATTTGTAAGTCAAGAAATGGAAATGTTACTGAATATGGTAAATCCTGTAGCTAGGAAGAACTGAAAGGTCTGGTCCTCTCTGTGTGCATCCATCTTGATGATCCTAAGTGCAGTCTTCTGCCCTTAGGAAAGGAGATTATAACCTTGGGCTGAAGAAAGCCCCTGAACACAGCACAGTGGTTAATTTGTAGGTTAAACATAAATAGGTATAAATGTCATCATTATTATTGTTGCTACTGTTATTGATGTGCCGCTAAATTCACCAGCTGTGAAGCCACCCATAGGCAAAACGTTATATGCTTCCAGCCTCCCCTATAGGCTTGGTGAGTATCAGTTGACAAATTGCAACAATTATTAAAAAGAAATCAATGGGTATTGAGAGTTGATGCTGAGACATAATACAGTGATCAGTGTGCCATCTCTACCTCTACCAGATGTGATCATGAGGCTCTGTGAGCTTTAGCTTCTTCTCATGAAAGCACCTCATCAGACAATGTACTCAGTCATTCAACATATAGTTAGTGAGCACCTACTCTGTGTCGAGAAGTTGCAACGTGCTAGAAATTAAAGTGATGAGAAGGAAAAGCCCTCGCCCTCTTGGAACTTGCAACCTATCAGGGAAAACAGACCATAAATGAATAAACCACGTACTAGAAGGTCAGGTGGTAACAAGTGCTGTGGAGAGAAATGAATCAGGACAAGACGGTAGGGAGTGATGGAGGCATGGTAGTTAGTGTGCTGTTTGTAGACAGCCCTTCAGAGGAGACAACATTTGAGCAAGTACCAGGATGAGCTGAGGGAGCAGACCGTAAGATGACCTGGCTGAACGTCCTTCTGGGCTGCGAAAATAGCAAGTCCAAAGCTCTGAAGTGGGAACCAATTTCGTGTACTTGAAAAATAGCAAGAGTTCCGGTATGGCTAGAGTGGTGATGGATCCAGAAAAGTAACAGGACACAGATGATTTTGTGTAGCACCTTGTTAGATGATAATGAGGACATTGGCTTTTACCTTGAGAGATATGGGAAGCCACCTGAACATTTTAAGCAGAGGAGTGACATGATCGGGTTAATATTTTAACAGGATCGTACTGACTACAGTTTGGAAAATAGATTATAGGAGGACAAGGGTAGAGGCATCCAGGTTATCTGGGAGGCTTTGAAAGCACCCAGGTGAGAGATGATGATGGCTTGGAGTAGGGTGGTGTTGGTAGAGATGGTGAGAAATAGTCTGATTTAGCATAAAGTTTGAAGACCAAGCTGTCAGGACGTGTTGATGAAGTAGACAAGAGAGAAAGAAGAGTCAAGCACGCCTCGAAGGCTTGCATCCTAAGCTATTTACTGAATGATGTTATAATTTTCTGGGATGGAAAACACTGGGAGAGCAGTGGGAATGGTGGGGAACCAAGAGTTTGAGTTTGGCCACGATATGCTGGAGATGCCTCTCAGACATGTGAGTGGGGATCTCTAGTGGTAATTTAAATGCAGCTCATGGATTGGGAGTCCCTGACATACAGAATACATAAGAGGCACCAGACTAGATAAAATGACCCAGGAAGAGAGTATGGACATAGTAGAGGGCATCAGGTGAGGATTTAGGGAGGGAGGCTGAGAAGGTACAACCTTATGTGGGGCCTCAGGTCCCCTCCAGCTCGGGGAGCCCAATCATCCCCAGCCTTCTCCCAAAAGATCCCAGAATGTTTTACATTGATGTTGACATAAACTTACAATTTATTGGCAATATAGTTTAACAAGAGGCAATGTCACATAATGCTTATGAGCATGGACTCTGTCCTCAGATTACACAGGTTCAAACCTCAGCTCTTAGTTTAACAGCACTGTACCTTTGGGCAAGTTAATTGACCTTAGTGGGCCCCAGTGGTGATGCTTATCATACCTACCAGGTAAAGTTCTGAGAATTAAGTAGGATGTCTTGTATGCAATCAAGTATTCAGTGTATTAACTCCTACTATCAGAGGTCCTATGAAACATTGGATCCTGAAGTGGAAAGAAAATTTGAAATCTAGTTAATAAAGTCCTGGGCAACACAGCTGTTAACATGGATTACCCAAGACCTGTGTTAATTCAATATCTTACAAGTGTTATGTACTCTGTATTAAAATTGATCGAACCAGCATCCTTGCCCTGTAGAAATGTCATCTCTGATGAATCCTTACTGGCCTGGACTGATGAAACACATAGCCAAGCTTGACACATCTTGAATTTACCCAGTTAAGTGGGTGGTTGCTTCCTTATGTGTCAAAAAAACAAATATTTGCCTGACAGATCCGTTGTGCCAAGAGCCTGAAATGCCACTGTCATACGGAATATTGAAACCATTCACACCGTTCCAAGGCACTACCAGTTTTAAGAGATTTGAGAAGCTATAAATCCATCAAATAATACGTAGGTATGGATTTAAAATAAAGAACTCACAGTAAATTACCAACCCCAGAATTCAAATTTCAGAATTCTCTCTTCTATTTTACACAAACAAGATTCAAAAGTATCTGTTCCCCATTGTGCTGGACCTACTTTAGGGACTAAAAACAGGCAAAAGTCCATGGCCTCATAGAGATTATATTCCAGCAAAATCGAAATCCTAGACTCAGATCCTAATCACAAAACACAAGACTGGCATTCAGAAGCTTAGAGTCAACCTGAATCACCTAAGAAGTCACTGTCTTGGAGACCTCCCCTCTACCAAAGGAATAAACTAAATGTTCTTTGGCTTCTTTCTAGGAAGGACAAGTGAATCCATCTCAGTGGGATTTATGAAATGCTTTGTATCAGTACAGAGAAAGGCAATGACTGTGCACATGTTTCTAATTATGATTCGTTTTTGTGATTTTTTTTTCTTTCATTTCAAACTGCATCTGTGGGTGGTTCAAGTTATGGGCTTCCCCTCTCCCCATTCCCGATAAAGTGGCGCTAAGGGACTGTTGGTTTCTCGCTAGAGGCTAGGACGCTGCACTGAGCCAGAAGCTTGGAGGGGCTTAATGAGAACGGAGATTGGAGTCTAATGAGCTTGAGTTAAGAGTCTTTGTCCTGTCACGTGGGTCTATATAGCCTGCATCTCACAATGCTATTCATTCTTTCTTTCTACATATGTTAATGTGTCCACTATGTGCACGGTTATGTGATAGGCTCTGGGATTCATTTGTGAATAAGATGCTGTTCTTCACCTGTGACTTAGATACAGCCTTGACCTGAAGGAGTTCGCAAAGAGGGAAGGTGGACTTGTCCACAGACAGTTACAGTCCAGCATGATAAACACTACACACACACACACACACACACACACACACACACACACTCCGTGTCTCACAGGGTCTACCCCCTGGCTGCCTCAAGCCACACCTCCTTTATCCCAGTGCCTAAAACTCCTGCCACCTGCAAGTCTCTGTGACATGCTCCCACCGACCCCTTGCCACGCACTGCATAGGAATCAAACTGGCTGTGGCGAGACTTTTCTTCTTAGACTTGCACTCAACCTTGAGGAAAGGTGTTGCCACTTGATTATGCAGCGAATCACCTCAGTAAGGGAGGTCCAAACTAAGGAGAACAATCCCCTTACCCCACTCATGCGTTCCTCCCCTCAGAGTCACCCTCCTTCTTACCCAGAAACCTCTCAAACGGTGTCCCCACAGCAATGTGCAGGTACGAGGTAAGACTGCCTCCTCCACAGCCTCTCTGAACAGGAGGGACACTGGCCTCTCCCTTTTCTCCCAAGACCCTCCTCCTATCTGTCCTGATCTCTAGTTCCCCCCCTGAGCTAAGTCAGAGTTTAAACTTGTGTTAGATTTTTCTTCAAAGTTTTGCTAGAGGTTGCAGAGTTGGTTTTAAACTAGAAATGAGAGGCGCTCAATGAATGGGTGGATGGCAGGAACACAGAGAAAGTAGGAAGGAATGAAGGGAAGAGAGGCAAGAAGGAAGGAAGGGGTGCCATTTTGAATATTTGGGGTTTGAGGAGCCTTTGGGACATTTGTGTGTAGATCTTCACGTTGGCTGCCAGAAATACGGGGCTAGAGCCCAGGAAGGAAATCCAGGCTGGAGATGGAGATTGGAAGATGTTGGCATATAGGTAGGAGTTTAAACTACAGCCACACATTCAACCCTCCAGAGATCATCTGGAACAAGATTTGTGAATCAAGGGGAAACCCTGGGGAGCACCATTACTTTAATAAACATCTGGCAAAACAGGTTGAGAGTGTGTTGTTAAGGATGCAGATGTAGAAACAGGAGAGAGTTATGTCAGGTGAAGGTTTTTAAGAAGACGAACGTGTTTAACATCACTGACTGCAGACTATTCGAAAGAGGTCACATTGGATTGGACAATTAGGAGGACTTTAGTGACCTCGGAGAAACCAATTTCTGTGAAATTGTGGGACTCAGCTTGAATATCAAGGGTTGGATGAGTTCAAGCTGTAGCTAGAGAGACACGGGGTTCTGGAATAGCTTTTGAAGATGGAAACAATTGAGTGCATTCCCATGCTGGAGGGACCAAGCCTCCATCAGACGGGAGACCGAGCTCAGGGTACCAGGTATCATGCCTGGAAGGCATGGGCTGGGACACCAGTCGGGCATCGGTGGTTGCTCCAGGAAGCTCAGTGTCCCTACAAGATGAGTTGCATCTGCTGTCACTGCCCACAGGGGACACCCCTCCGAGCCCAGGTCCTGCTCAGGAGAGGTCAGCGTGGGGCTGATAAAGAAGGCAGGCCACACTTCCGTCTTGCTGTGCTTCCCCTGAGTGTTGCCTCGAAGCCAGATGGCTCCTTCCACCTTCCGCTGCCTCGGCTCCCCCACCGTCCTTCCCGCCACGCTGGTTCCCGCTTCCAGCGCTCATTACCATGTCCTCGGTCAGGACAGCTGGGAAGCTCCTGCTGCCAGTCCTGCTTCGTCGGAGCAACCGGAGGTGTGTTCCAACCTCGTCAGCTCACACGGAGATGATGGTGGGGATGCTGGTCCAAGTCACGGCAGGTGCCGGCTGGCAGCTGCTGGATTCTCACACACCCTCCCCACAGCCAGGATGGCCCTTAGGTGTCACTGTCCTCGCTGCTGTCTGTAAGGTTGGTTGCAACAGGGAGAGGCCCTTCTCCCTTGGCACTGGTCCAGCCCACCCACCAGCTGCCCCAGGCTGCTCGGCCAGGCCCTGTGGCATTCCAGCTCTCTGCATGGACCTCCACAGCGCTGTTTGCGCTCTCAGACGCTTAGGGACCCCTGAGTCGCCTTTTGTAAACTCTGTTTCTTAGAGCCCCTTTTCTCTTAGACCGAGGACCACTTCAACTTAGAGCTGTGTCCTGAGGCGGTTTTTATGGTTCTGTAGGGCATCACTCCCCAAATCTTTATTCCTTCTGATCCTCCAAGATGGTACCAGGGTTGGGCAGATGCATCCCAACATCCCTTATCACCTCTGTCCCACGCTCAGTTAAGACAGCATCCTTTAGATCCCAAGACTGCCCCTCCACACCAGCCTCCCAAACCCTCCCAGACAGGTTTTCACAATGTTTAGGGTCCTCTCTGGGCACATGTCTTGGAGGTCCTCTTTGGACTTGCGTGGAGGGCACCTTCTAGATCCTGGGAGTTGGCCATTCGCCGCCATCATGCTCCCCTCCACAGATGGCAGGCCTCTCTCGGGTACTCTGATTCAACAGGGAAAAGGGAGAAGGCTCAGCGAGGCCAGCCAGTTTCCAGTTCTTAAAGTGAGCAGGGGTTCTGCCATCTGCGAGGCACGATCTGCCATCTAGCTTCTGAGTGAGAGTCCAAGAGTGGATTTTAATCTATAAAGCACTGCTCAGTTGAGGAGCAGGCTGCTCTGAGCATCAGTCAACTGGCTCCGTATTGAGCAGTCTGGCCATTTAAGTTAGTCAGTTAGGAATATTTATGGAGGGTAGGGCAGGAACAAGAGATGCGGAGAGCAAGACAGAAATAGAAGACATGGAACACTGGCCTCAGGCGCTCTTAAGAACCTCAGAAATACGATGGATACATTCTCACAGTCCTCAGTTTTTGAAGATGAATGCCAATTCTTGAGGAAGAAGGGGATTTAGTAACATATGAAGCATGTCACCATGGATATTAATGTTAATTTAGCTTATGCATTCCGAATTTTCCAATGTGACTCATTTTTTAAGTCACAAAGAATGGTTAAGCTTTGGAGGTGAATTTGCCACTATTTTTAGAAAAATGTAGAAAATCATCCAAAATGTTATATTTTACAAACCCAACTTTTCTTATAGTACTTAAGTCTTATGTAGAAAAGTTTCCACTCTTTTCAGAAGACATTATATTGAGTCTTTTTTTTTTTAGTTTCTTTACAATATTACAGAATGGAAATTTGTCCCTATATAGTGACTAAAGCTCTGTGATAATTTAAAAAAATAATAATGGCAGATAATATACAAAATAGTAATTGGTGAAATACCATGGGAGAATAAAAGGGGAGTATGAGGCTTGGAGGTCACACAGACCTGGGTTAGAGCCCATCACACCACCTGCTAGCTACGGGACCTTGAACTGTGCTTCTTCCACCCCACTCACCTGGGTCTCTTACAGGAGAAATGGGAATAAAAATACCTCCTTTTCAGAAGATGCTGCTGAGGATCAAGTGAAAAACATATCAAACACAATGCCTAGGTCATAAGAGATACTCAATAATACTAGCTCTTTGATGGATTTGTGAATGTTTTCCTTCTATTATCCAAACCTTCTTTATTAGTGTATTACCCTAAGATTTAATAAATAAGTTAAATATATATGCTTTAAATTCAAAGCTCAGGATGAAATGGTGTTGTGCATTTGGTTTTTTTCCTACTTTGTCATGCTAACTAAAAGCAATTAGGAACAGGAGGAAATGTATTTAAATGTATTTTTAAAATAACTATATTAGCTGTTCTTCAAGTGCTCAGATTGTTAAAATGCTGTTGCCAGTCTAGCATCATTTCACAAGAGGTGCATTTCCAAATAGATGTAATAATAGCCACTTATTACAATGTATTGCTTCACCAGGCATGGGGCTAAGTGCCTTCAAGGATGGCCTCACTCGGTCCTCACCACAGCTCTGATTATCATTTAGCATTTTATAGATGGGGAAATTAACGATGAAAGTGTTTAAATAACTTTCCTTATATGATTGAAGTACTAGTTGGCAATGCCGGAACCCAAGCCTGAATTTGTCCGTTCCAAACCTCCAAACCACCTGATGGTAGGCAATCCTCTCCCTCTTCAGTGTGTTACATTGTATTCGACCTGGAGCTAATGCAGTTTCTCAGCAACCTGCTAGTTGTCATCCATCCTTGGGCCAGTGACCCACCCTCCTTGAGGTGACATTTCCTGACCTGGAAACTAGCAATTATGGTTCCTTCCCAGTAACTTGGGGGAAGAGGTGGTAGTTACTGCCAGTCTGCCATGGATTGCCAATGTCCTCCATCCAAATCACCGGGAAACATACCTGTACGTTGGACAAGTTGAGCTGATCCCTCATCACAGTGAGAGAGGTGACACCAGAGGGTCTCCTGGGGTATTTCAGTAAGAATATGAGGAAGGATGTGTTACAGGACGTGGGCTTTGGGTGGGCAGAGTGGAGTTAACTCTGGATTGTCAGGGCCAATTCTATGATTGGACAATCAATCAATCAATCAATCAATCTTACCACAGGGAGGGACAGACTACGGTAAGACTAAAGCTGTAATGGGTAAAGAAACAGCCGTTGTTCGTACTTTGCGGGGGGGGGGGGGGGAGATGCTGTGGATATTTTGTGCTTTGCACAATGACCCTGTTTTTGTCTGTTAGACAAAACGATGAAGCGAGGGCGCCTGGGTGGCTCAGTCGGTTAAACAACTGCCTTCAGCTCAGGTCATGATCCTGGAGTCCCGGGATCCAGTCCCGCATCAGGCTCCCTGCTCAGCGGGGTGTCTGCTTCTCCCTCTGACCCTCCCCCCTCTCAGGCTCTCTCTCTCATTCTCTCTCTCTCAAATAAATAAATAAAATCTTTAAAATAAAAAAAAAAAACGATGAAGCAGGCTTGTTTCGTGTCCCTCCATGACGGGCGCGGAATGAGCTTGTCCTATGTGGACATTCTGTGTCACAGATTACATCCGTAGGGGAACAGCTTCTGAGAGCTCCAGGACCTAGTGGATAGAGTGAGGCTCTTCCTGGGTATGAGGGCCGCTTTGCTCTTGCTCAAAGACTGAAGGAAACAGCCTAAACCAAAGGTGGCTTTGTCAGCTGCAAAGCTTTGTACGAAGAGAAAGCTCAAAGGAAAAATCAAGGCAGTGCTGCCCTGTCTGGTTGGCATAAAAATCAGAAAGGGCGTCCTTTTGCCTTCTTTTATCATCAGGAAATGATCACAAATTTGGGGTGCTCGGGAATATTAACTGCTCCCAGAAACCAAGTCCTGCTCTGGAGGGCTCAAGAGAGCTGAAGCACTGAGCTTACCCTGTCTTGCCTCTCTGTGTCTTTCTCCAGGTCGGACTCATCTCCGGCACAGTCTTTGTGATTCTCGGACTGACTGTTCTGGCTGTGGGCTTTCTGGTCCCCCCCAAAATCGAAGCCTTTGGCGAAGCCGACTTCGTGGTGGTGGACGCACATGCTGTGCGGTTCAACGGAGCCCTTGATGTGTGCAAGCTGGCCGGGGCCATTCTCCTCTGCCTCGGGGGCATGTCCATGGCGGGGTGCCTGCTGATGTCAGTGTTCGTGAAAAGCTACTCCAAAGAGGAAAGGCTCCTTCAGCAAAAGTTTAAAGAGCGCATCGCAGACATCAAGGCCCACACCCAGCCCATTACAAAAGCCCCAGGCCCCGGGGAAACAAAGATTCCCGTCACTCTGTCCAGGGTTCAGAATGTCCAGCCTGTTTCAGCAACCTGAGACACCTCCCACCCCAGTCTCCCCTCTCTGATTACACACAGTGTTCATCCACAAGGAGCGGGGCCAGCTTTGGAGATGACGGGGCTAGGGCGTTGGCTGGCCCCAGGGCGGGGCTCGGCTGCAGGCGGCGCGGGGCGTAAGCTCATATGGGCTCGGTTCCAGAGGGGCCCCGGAGGAGGTGATGCCCGTGGAGACCCATGCATATGCACCGAGCTGCTTCAGGGGTGTTCTGTGTGCCCCTCAGGAGCCCCCAGGAGCTCCCCTCTCAAATATCGTGACTCCCTGTCATTTCCCCGCGTTACTGGAGAGCGCCCACCAGTTTAGACCAGATGACCAGTGGCTAACGTGGTGTGTTTTATTTTCTAATATCAGTTTCCTGATCTTTCTTGTGTGGTGCTGCTTCTATTCCTGTCTCACTACGTGTAAGAGACTGTTGTGTGTGTTCATAGAAGAATCGAGCTCCTTGATTTTGACCCAGACGTTCGTCTTTTAACTCAATCTTCACATGAGGTTACTGAGATTGTATACAAATTTATTGGAGTTCTCTGCCAATCTTCTTTTGGTTTTGTTTTGTTTTCTCCAGGATTTTCCCTTGAAAAGCTAAAATTGCCAACTTTAGAATCTTGGGGAAGAAATTAACCTTAGGAGTATCTATGCAGTGTCCAAAAGCCAGAGAATGAGAAGCTACTACTACCTAGCTGTGTGACCTTGGGGGATTCGTTTTACCTCCCCCGGCCTCAGTTTCCATCTATAGGACAGAGATCCTGGACTGTGGTGTCTAAGGTTCCTCTCTTGCCGCGTATCATCGTGTCTCCCCGGGGCTCTCACCTTGGTGGGACTGCTTGTGATCTGGACTCCCAGAAAAATCTCCGAATCAGCAGCTACTCACCTTTCAATATCCAACCCCAGCAGTTTATACAGTGCTGTCGTGTTTTTATAAAGACAAAAGTAAGCCATCCTCAAATAAGAAACCCGTGAGTAGATATTAACCTTAAAAAGGGTTTTCTTCCTCAAATAAGACGTTTTATTCTCCAGCAAGATGCTCATCTCACCCTTACGCACTTTTACTTAGTCTGTGGATTTAAGCTGGACTAAGGAACATGTGACCTTGGTATTCTCTCAGAAATTGTGCCACCTTCGAGTTCTGTCTCTCTTCTCTTTCTTCCTTCACCAGATAAATAAAATACGTGACCGAGCAGAACCTGAGTTGCATTGTCATTCCTTCACCGTGGCTGTTTTCTCTCCAAAGAGCAAGCCTCCATCCTGAGGCCGGGTGGGCGAGCTCTCACGTTTCCCTGGCAAAATGAAAGAACAAAGCAAGAGATCAGTGCTCTCAGTGCACACTGTTTGTTAGTCCCAGTCCAGCAGGGACTAGGGGGCAGATCGGCATCCTCAACAAGGATCACGGGCCAAAGAGGGGAGAAATCATTCCAGGTTCCTCAGGCTCTCACCTTGCCGTGGAAATAGCATTTTAATTGTATTCTTTGAAGCCTTATGTAAGCCCCAAGCATCTGTTCCAGACAACATCATTTGAAGATTTCCATGCTTGTTTCTGTGTTGTGTACCAAGGAGTCTTGGAGGATATGACTTGACTTTTAAAAGCCTCCAGAATGAAAAATAAATAAATAAATAAAAGCAGCTCTGTTCCCCCAAAGACCTAAAGGAAACCAAAACAGAGAGGGGAGAAGCTGAGTCTGAAAAAGCAATTCAACATGCCCCGTCTTTCCCATCCTGCCCAGGCTCTGTGAGAGCAGGTGTTTGTGAGGACCCGCCCGGTGCCCTTGGGAGGGATTGTAGGAAAGCAGAAGAACATAAAATACAGTTTGATCTTTGGAGAGAGTGCGGACCGTGTGTACTCACGGGGAGCAGCCCCTGAGGACTTTTTAAAGCTGAGTGGGCAGACAGCAGTGGTATGGCAGGCAGAATGGCCTTAGAGCCTTGATTTCATTCTGCCTGCTCTCAGGGAGTCCGTCCCTCCTCCCTGCTACAGGAATTCCCACAGGTGCATGGAAGTACATGCCCACCGCCGGGGAGAGAGGCCGGGGAGACTGTGTTCACACTGCAACTGGAGAAACAGAATGCGTTCAGGCCCAGAGATCATACAGGGGTAGCGTGGAGTTGGTACCACCCCTAGGGGATACCAGCCCGGCCACATCAGCGTGGATCCCGCAAGTGTTGGGAGCCGCAGTGAGGGACCCCTGCCGCCTCCCTCCCAGGGCAAGCCCCTGTGTCTTCGTGGTTAGTAAGCTTACCCTCAGATCTTTCCAAAATCTGCCCTTCTAAACACTGGACCAAATCCTATCAAAGTTACCTGCAAGCTAACCCCGCTTACAATGGCCCACTCACCTCGCCACCCGTGTCCCAGCCTAGGAAGATTTTCATTCAGTTATTTCCCGTCCTCTCCTGCAGTGTCTTCTGCAGGGAGACACGTCTGTGTGTTCTTACTGTTCCTACTTCATCTGTGCCACCTATGAAATGGGGTCCCTACCAGTTTTACCAGTCAGATCCCCTGACTTACTATGCGCACAGCACCTCAAACCCAAGAACTGATGGCAGGGAGACTGTGAGGCAAACCCCTGATGAGGGCCCAAGGCTTCCCGGGATCTGATCCAGCTCCTTCCAGTCTTATTCTGACAGTCACTCCAGAGCCCGGCATCCTGGCCACACGCCACCACTCTCCTCCCTCAGCGTGCCTTCACTCACGGGGCTTATCTTCCCAGCGATAACCCCCTGCCCCTGCACTGGCCATTAAGCCATCATTCAAGGCCACATCAGGAAATAATAGCAATAATCATGGGATCTAGTATGTACTGAGTGGAGGCATTTTACGTAAGTAATTCATCTAAATCTCACCAATAAACCCTGTGAGGTCAGAGCTACTCTCTTATGCCTACTGTCTTTTCCTCAGGGGAGGAAACAGACAAAGAGAGGACCACTTGCCCGAAAAGAAACAGGATTCAAATCTCAGCAACCTGGCTGCAGAGTCTGCAGGCTGCCTTTTCATCCAATGTGCTCTCTGCCGCGTTTCCTCTCTCCCTCCCCCAACCCCTGGTTCAGACTCAAGGTCTCTTCCTGGATACAGCCAGCATTTTGTACAACCGTGTTCTACCACACTTACCTGTCTCTGTTATAGTGATTGGTTTACACATCTGCTTCTTCCATTAGCAGCTAGAGTATTAGCTATTTGGGTACAGGGACCACATCTTAATGAAGGTGAACCCTCAAAAGTGTGTATGGAAAAGCTATGTGGTACTATTATATGGTCATTTAAAACAACTAGTGCAGCTTTACTTAGAGCCAGGCACTAGAGAAAACAGAGAGATAACTGATAGGGGCACTAAAATTTCTGCCCTAACGTGTGTGTGTGTGTGTGTGTGTGTGTGTGTGTGTGTGTGTGTGTGTGCGCGCGCGCGCGCGCGCATAGCGGATTTCCTGGACAGAACTAAGACCAAAGTATGGATATGGGTGCCTCAAAGCAAAGCTCTCCTCAACCTAACATTTGGATTAGAGGAGCTCATTCTAATGGCTAGCTTGCCATTATGACATCTAAAAGCAAAATCCTCCCACCAAGGAGCCCTGTTCACTGATACAGAGCTAGCGGGTGTACTTCTCATTCCTTGTGGGAGAGATGGATGGAAGACCCAGAGTGGCTTAGTCGAGAGTAGAGTCATTGCTTCCAATGCTCCTAAGCCAACCACATGGTCCTTCATCCTTAAATATGAAAGTATAGCCAGAATCATCAGACACCTGGGGAAAATCAGTACCTTGAGTACACAGAGAATAACAGATTCCATGGGAAACATAAGTATTTCAGAACTCATAGAACTCTAAAAAAAAAAAAATCTAATTAGCCTTCAAGAAGAAATGGCACCCATAAGACAAAAATAGAATACTATAAAAAAGGAACATCAAATAGTTTTAAAATAACAAATTACTATGTGAATGATTTGAAAGCCTTCCCTAAAAAGTAAAAATCTCCTCTCATAAAAATTTTAAAAAGAGATAAAAAATAAAAGACACAGAGAGTCCATCAAAGATAAAAAGATAACAGAAGAAAAAAAGGAGAAAAATTATCAATAAAATAATAGAAGAAAAATTTTCCTGGCTACAGAATACAGAAATCTTCAGATTGGATGTGTCTGCTGAATATTCAACACTGTGAATGGTTAAAGAAAAGAGACACATTTTTTGTGAAATTTTAGGACAAAAAAAGAAAAAAGCATCCAAGAAGCTTCCAGAGAGAACAGACATCCACAAAATAAGAGATCAGAGTGGGAAGAGAAAAGGGCTGTGATTTCACGCAATACATGGGAAGGTTACTTTTAGTCCACAGAAAGATACATTGACTCTCATGAAGGAAAAAAAAATGACAAGCAACAGAAACCCCAAAGGACTTTTAGAAATAGGGGCCCCTGGCTGGCTCAGTCGGTAGAGCATGCGACTCTTGATCTCAGGGTTGTGAGTTTAACCCCCATGTTGGGCCTAGAGCTTTCTTAAAAACAAATAAATAAAAGCTTAAAAAAGAGAGAGAGAGAAGGGAAATTTAAAAATAAAGTGCACAATGAAATCATGGTCCAAATTATTAAGCATGATTCTCTGATAAGAGTCTAAGAGGGGAGAAGCCATGTGAAACCCGACCTTCCTTCCCACTGGGCACCCTATTGCTGCTGGGACAGGAGGTGGGACACCAACCCACAGACAGAGGACCGAACCCTGTGCCTCGAGGGGCCCTGCTACGACAAACACTAAGTCAAAATCGTGCAAACAGATTACTTGTTTTCAACCTTCAGAATCAAACCGTGGACAAACGAAACGCCTAAAATATGATTTTGAAATGGACTGCAAAGGTGGTCAATCTGATGCTGTAGCAATAAAGAGAGAGAGAGCTAGCAAGATGTGGAAAACAGAAGGGAAAGGATAAGGGAAGAGCAGGGTAGGAAAACTGGTATCCTCATCTGAGCTAGTGAGAAATGAAGAGTAACTATCTAAAGGTCAGGGAAAGAAGAAATGCATGTAAAATTAAGAACTTAATAACAAAGAAAAATTTAAGAAACACTCTCTCTCAAAAAAAAAGTAATTAATTAAATTAAATTTAAAAAGGGGCACCTGGGTGGCTTAGTGGGTTAAGTCTCTGACTCTTGATTTTGGGTTGTGAACTCAGGGTTGTGAGATCGAGCCCCACATCGGGCTCTAGGTGTGAAGCCCGCTTAGGGTTCTCTCCCTTGCACCCACCCCGCCCCCATGCTCGCTTGCTCTCTCAATTAATCAATCAGTAGGATAAAATGAAATAAAAAAAGAGATAATGGCTTAACTTTAAAATTTGTCGTTCAAAAGATAGCACAATGAAAGAACTGAAAATGAAGCACAAACATTAGAAAGAGAGGGAGTAAAATGAGCTACAGAGAACATAAAGGAAACCCTCGTCTTTCCATGATAGGAAATCACTCAGTGTTGTCTCAGTTAATAAATCAAGAAATCATAAATAAGTGTGTTATTTGCAGTGATAGAAGGAGCCACTAAGAAGAGCTTCAAACAGGAATTATTAAATTATTAAATTATTAAATTACTAAATTATTAAAAAGAGGTCACCTCTCAGAGAGGCTGCGGGAAGGAGGCCAGAGCGGAGGCAGGACTATCTGAATTCACACCGGGAAGACCAGGACCAACAGAGTTCCTGTCCCCATGGCCTTGACACAGACTTTAAGCAAATCGCTCTTGTGTTAGAGGCTACAAAGAAGGAGCACATCCAGGGATCCTGTTTAAACAAAGGCATCTGTCCTAGATTAAGTTTCTGGGAAGACCTCCCTGAGGAAGTGATATTTAATCCATGCCCTGAAATATAAGCAAAAGTTGACCAGAGTGATCCTGGCCTAAGGAGGAATCTGTTCTTTTTTGGGGGGGAGGTGGACTTCGGACTTGGAAGACTGAAGCAAAAGCACAAAGTGCCAGAGCCAAGAGTGAGTGCGGCACGTGGCAAGAACTGGATCAAGTGCCCTCTAGCTAAAGTAGCTCAGGCCCCCGGGCGGGGGGCGGGGGGGCGGGCATCTGGGGACAAGGCCACTAAGCTGCAGGACTCCAAAGTGACCAGCACCCCCTAGAGCCGTGCAACACGCCAGACTGGAGGATGAGGCTGAGTAGTGTCAGAGGGCAAGGTTTATCTGCAGAAGGCCAAGATGGGGCCAGAGGAGAGAGGGAAGCTTGAGGACGGCAGAGGGCAGCTCAGAGCAGCCATGAGGGGGAGAGAGCAAAGGACATGGATCAGACGTGAACACACCGACCAGGAGAGTGGACGCTCTGCGCCCCGATGCATACGGTGCCTTGGTTTTCTCTCAAGGTCCCCGTCTCCAGCTCATCGCCCCCCTCAGTCTGGTCCAGAGGAGCTGCTCCCTTGTTACTTCTCTTGCTTTCTGAGAACGAGAAAACATCAGCCAGAAACACTGAGCTTGTTACTCCCATGTCTTGCCTGGCCCAACTTACTCTCGGCTCTGAGGGAAAAAAGAAAGAGAGGAATGAACTTTTTGTTCTGCTAGAGAGTCTGCTCCAGAGGACTGCACCGTGAGATGGACCTGGGAAATGGAATCAAAATAGCTTGCACTTACTGAGCACTTTCTCTGTTGCCCGCAGTGTGATAAACACTCTCCTGCCTTTTTTGCATTTAATTTATCCTGGAAAGAATTCCAAGGGTGACCTCCTTTATTTCCTCCATGTTACAGAGAAGGAAGTCTAGGCTCAGAGAGATGAAGTAAGTCTCCCAAAAACATATGGCCAGAAAGTGATCAAGCTGGCGTTGATACCCAGGGGCCTGACTCAGAGACTTTGCTCCCTTGGATAGATTCTGCTAGAAAGGACGAGAAAGTAGCTGCATCATCTCTCTTCAAAATGTCCCGGGTTAAACCCGTCCTTTATCACAGAGCTCTGCACTTGTACGGAGCCTAAAAACATGGGCAGGGACTACTATGTACATATGTTACCATAATGCGGGAATTTGGTCTGAACCAGTGCAAGCGATGAAGGCGAGTCCCCCTCGGAACTCAAGCGCTGAGTTTACAAAAGATCCATCCAGAATGCTATTTTTGTGTTTTCCCAGAAATCTTAGAAAGGGCAGACCTGCTCATCTTTGAGAGCCCTGATGGTCAATACCACGTCTGACTCATAGCTCTCCCCAACACCTAACATAGTTTCTAGTTCATGGCAGAAGCTCAAGAAATGTTTGCTGAATCAAGGTATGTTAGTTCAAAAAAGTGCAATAATTGTTCTTACCAACCCAATCTCCCAGTGACCTCTACCAATCTGTATGATATTGGTGAGTGTGTTTTGACCTGTCCTAAAATGCATTTGCTGGAATTCCTGGAAGGTAGTGGTGCCTCAAAACCCACAGGAGGCTGGTGTATTTTTAACTATGTGAACACAACCCAACCCCTGACGGAAGGAGATAGCCAAGACTAGCGTTCAAGCACACAGACCCTGAAATCAGAATCCATGCATTCAAATCTTGGCTCTATCACTTTGTAGATTGCGGGACCTTGGCCAAGTCATTACAATTCTCTGTGCCTCAGTTTCCTTATCTATCAAGAATTATAACAGCAAGTACCTACTAGGGGTGCTGTTGGACATTAAATGCATTAATGCATCTGAACACTTGGAGCAATGACTTACACAGAGCCAGCACTCAATATAAATGCTAATGTCGTTAGGTGGGACATGGCTCATTTATAATGCACCCAGTGAAGGCTCCAGTGGTCGGCCTAGGACCCCCATGTCCTGTGCACACGTTTGCTTTCACCCCTACAGCCGCCCCTACTGTCAGGTCTGAAGTGATTTGGAGCCCGCCAGACAGGGTACTGACCTTTTCAGCATCAAGTTTAATTAAGGCTGGTGAGTAGCTCAAGTGTAATGTTTCATGTCTTTCCATGTAGTTCAGTAAGAAAGATTTATTAACTCATTAAAATGTCTTGTTAGTGAGTTACCCAGAATGACTGCTACTCATTCCAGAAAACACCAAGAATAGAATCCGATTTTATCGACTTCCTAGGTGGTATTTGTGTCACTAGATCATGTTGCTCCAACATGAGGATAAAAAGCTTCAACAGGTGGGGTGGTTGATTAAAACTCACTTGCCTCTGGTGACATGCAAAAGGCTGACATGGTGAGGCCACATCAGGGTGGCATCATATCTTGCTTCTTCTTGCTATAGAGGACTGAGCGATCGAGTTCCAAGAAGCTGGGTCCCTGGGATGTGCTGACCTTGCTTCCTGCAGACCAACCCCCTGAGCCCACCAACCTTGAACTAATCTACTCTGCTCTCCATTTGGCCCATCAGACCGTTTCCATTTCTAGAACGTAATCTTTCGGGGCGCCTGGGTGGCTCGGTCAGTTAAGCATCTGCCTTCAGCTCAGGTCATGATCCCAGGGTCCTGGGATCGAGTCCCACACTGGGCTCATTGCTCAGCGGGGAGCTTGCTTCTCCTCTCCCTCTGTCATTCCCTCTGCTCTTGCTCTCTCACTCTCTCTTTCTCTCAAATAAATAAATAAATAAAATCTGTTAAAAATTAAAATGTAATCTTGTTCTCCACCTGCCTCTCCCATCCTTTCAATCAATTTACAAACACATAGTCTTCTCTTCAGAATCTCACTGTTTTGCAGTGCAGGACTTCACCTCAATATCCAATTCCTCAAATTCTCTTCTCACCCCCATCCTGCAAAATGTGCTAAACTCTAGCATGCGATAATAAATCCTCATTTATATTTTTGGTCTACGTGTGCATTCTCTCTATCATTTCTCATTTTTTCCCAATAGATTAGAAGCAGTAGAACACAGTGGTTAATGATGTGAGCTGGGAAGGGGTGAATCCATACTCTTCTATTTACTAGTTGTGTGTCTTTGAGTAAATTATTGACTTTGTGTCTCAGGCACTTCATCAATATAATGGAAGTAATAATAGTCCCTTCCTCATATGGCTGTTGTAAGGACTACATTTTTTAAAAGCCAACTAAGGTTCTTAGATGAATGTCTGTCAATTAAGTATCAAATTAATACTGTCATTTTGTTCTTGTGGTTCTTCGTTGTTTTGGTTGTTACAAGGTGCTAATGGGCAGGGGCCCAATCACCCATAGTGCCAAGCAGAGATCGATATTTAATAAAGTTCTTTTGATAATGGGCTATTGATGAGAATAGGAATGAGGGGTAAATGCCAAAAAAGGTCTAGGTTTTTAATAAATTAAAGTAGGCAACAGTGATTTCCCTAGCAACCAGATTTCTGAACGCATTTCCACCATCATCTCAAGTTTCCCATTTATTATGACAATTTCCTGCTTTCAACTATTGAACACTAAACAGTAAATTAGTTTGAGGATGATGGTCACCATCCAGAAAGGAAAGCAATTTCCGCATCAAGTAACCAGACACTCTTCCTAGGAAATTTCCTTCAGAAAATGGATATGATGAACATGGACCTTGAAATAATCTCAGTAGACTTAAAAATTTCACTCCTAGAAACGAAGGACACATTGCACTTCTGGTCTGTAGCCCAAATTGTCATCATGATTTTGTTTTATTTTCTAACTGGAGACTGTCTTTCGGAAGTGCACAGAGGGATCTGACTCCAAAATTGAAAATGGGTGACTGGCTGGTGACTCCCTCCCTCCTTGTACTGGGGTCGCGTCCATGGATAGGACCAGAGACGCTGGGATGCAGAGTTGGGAGGCACAGTGCTGTACCTGCTGGGAGCTCCATAAACCTTTCATTAATGATGAAGATGTTCATGTTTAAAACTTATACTCATACTAGTGTGATATCCAAACAGGGGCCTGGTTACCCACTAGTATTTCAAAGGAAGCCTAATAAGGACCACATCACAGATGGCATAATAGAAACTGTCCAGTATAACATTCAAATCACCTCTGATATTCTGTTTGGGCTGCATGGGTTAGAATCAACAGTAATTAAGGCTCTAAGGTAGATATGAAGACAAAACCCCTGAATCTACATGTAAACAGTCTGTGTGTTCAATGTGGCAAAGCTTAGTAAAACTAATGGCAAGATAATGACACATAAAACAATATGGCTGACGTGGGGCGCCTGGGTGGCTCAGTCAGTTAGGCACCCGACTCTTGCTTTCGGCTCAGATCATGATCTCAGGGTCATGAGATTGAGCCCTGTGTTGGGCCCTGTGCTCAGTGCAGAGTCTGCCTAGGGTTCTCTCTCGCCCTCTCCCTCTGCCCCTCCCCCCTCAAATAAATAAATAAAATCTTTAAAATATACACACACAATATGGCTGGTCCATCCCTACTCTCATATAGACACATACTCAGACACCATCAATACCATCTCCCTCTTTTTATATGGGAAACCCTGAAAATTAATCAGCAGCTTTAGTGAGAGACAGAAGTCATGAACTTAGTAGGCCCAAGATAATAAAGGTATACCAAGACCAAAAGCGGTGCTTCGGGGAGTATTTTTGTCAATAATGGAAAAGCACCAATTTAAAAAAAAAGTTGATTCTGGCTTAAACATAGATAATAAAGAAGCAGTAGGAAGTCAGGGAAAGTTGGCGGGAGTTTCAGAAGAAGATGCCAAAAACCAAGTCGAAGCTAATAATCATAACATCTAACAGCTGCACAACACTTGCCCTCTGCCGAGCACTGTCCATGTATGCTCTCTATAAATCTTCACAAGTCAACAAATTACTGTTATTTTCTCCTTGGCATAAATGAGAAAGCTGAGACTCAGACAGGTTGAAAACGTTGCCTAAGTCACACCGTAAGTACTGAATGCCAAAACTCAAACCAGGTCCGCCTAATGCTGAAGCCGGTGTACTTAAGCACCAGAGACAGTGAGAATGACCCACAATAAAAGTGGGAGAGAGTAGAGGAGGTAGCGAGCCCTGCATATGTTGTTATAGCAGCCTGAACAGACCAAGATAGGAACCCCCAAACAACAGTTTATGAACGAGCAATTAGAAAAATTCTGCTCACGGGCTCCTAGAAATAGCATGGACCTTTTGCTGTCCATACTACCTTCTTGAGAGGAAAAAATTCATATACATGTAAAATTAAAATCCAGCCTTCCAATATTCAGGGCGAGAGAGAACCCTAATTTGGGGTCCCAAATTTATACTATGCCACTACCGTGGGACTCCTCAATCGAACGATGAAACAGAAGACCATGAAACCTCTAGGGCAGTGGCAAAAGGAAACGTGAAGCCTTTCCAGAGACATTTCCAGAACCCAGAGTATACTTGTCTCATGCAAAATAAAGAACAAAGATGAGCTCATGGTAACAACGTGTAAGCCGTGCAAGGGAAAGACCTCGGGAGGTCAAGTCAGCAGACACGGCAAATGGGGAAATGGACAGAGGCACAAACAGTAGCTTTTAAAGTCTTATGGGTCTATAATGAAATATTTAAATTTAAGTATGTTCAAAATTATTAAATTTGGAAAAGGGCTATGAGATATAATAAAACGGCAGAACCTCCAAACAGACAAAAGAACCAATTTGAAAAACTAAGTAGAGCTTCTACAAAAGAACCAGCCATTTTTCCCAGATTTACTGAGGAATAATTGAACAATGAAAATTTATATATATATATACACACACACATATTTACGGGGTACAACATGATTTGATATACATATACACTGTGAAATGACTGTCACAATCAAGCTAATTAACACCTCCCTCACCTCCCATAGTTATCTTTTTGCGTGTGGGTGTGGTAAGAACCCTCAAAACCTACTCTCTTGGCAATATAAAATTGTGAACTCTAGTCACCATGTTGTATATTTAATCTCCAGAACTTATTCATCTTATAACTAATGAAAAGTTTATACCCCATGACCAACGTCTCATTTCCCCTACCCCCAACCCCTGGTAACCACCATCTTACTCTCTGCTTTTGAGACTCCACATACAAGTAAGATCATACTATTTGCCATTCTTTGTCTGGTTTATTTCACTAAGCCTCACGTCCTCTAGGTCTATCCGTGTTGGCACAAATGGCAGGATCTCCTTCTTTCTCGTGACTGAACTATGTTCCATTATATTTGGGTACTACATTTTCTTTATCCATTTGTCTATTGATGGACACAAGTTTTTTTCCATGTCTTGGCTAATGTGAATAATGCTGCAATGAACATGGGAGTGCATATATTTGAGATACTGACTTCATTTTCTTTGGATGTACAATTGCTGGATCATAGGGTAGCACTATTTGAAATTTTTTGAGGAAGCTCCATGCTGTTTTCCATAATGGCTGCACCCATTTACATTCCCATCAACACTGTGCAAGGGACACATCCTCACCAACATGTTATCTCTCGTCTTTTTGATACCAGCCATCCTAACAGATTTGAGGGGCTATCTTATGGTAGTTTTGCCATTTCCCTGATTCTTAGTGATATTGAGCATCTTTTCACATACCTGTTAGCCATTTGTATATGTTCTTGGAGAAAATGTCTATTCAGTTCCTTTGCACATTTTTAGAAAAGGTTATTAGGGTTTTTTTGTTATTTAGTTTTATGAGTTCCTTATGTATTTTGGATATTAACCCCAAGTCAGATAGATGGCTTGCAAATAGTTTCTCCAGTTCTGTAGCCTGCCTTTTCATTTTGTTCATTGTTTCTTTTGCTCTGCAGAAGCTTTTTAACTTGTAGTCCACTTGTTTTTGCTTTTATTGCCTGTGCTTTTGGTGTCAAATCCAAAAAATTAGTGTGACGTCAATGTCAAGGAGCTTCTTCTTCTAGGCGTTCTTCTAAGGGTTTATGGTTTAGGTCTTACATTTAAGTCTTTAATCCATTCCAGGTTAACTTTTGTGAGTGTCATAAGATAAGGGCCCAATTTCATTCTTCTGCATGTGGATATCCAGTTTTTCCAGCACCATTTATTAAAGAGATCGTCTTTTCTCTTTTAGTATTCCTGGTGTCTTTGTAAGGATTAGTTGACCCTATATGTGTAGGTCTATTTCTGGGCTCTCTATTCTATCCCGCTGGCCAATGTGTCTATTTTTATGCCAGCTCTTTTGATTACTACAACTTCGTAACATAGTTTGAAACCAGGAAGTGTAATGCCTCCAACTTTATTCTTCTTTCAACACTTTAGCTATTCAGAGTCTTTTGTGGTTCTATACAAATCTTAGGATTCTTTTATCTATTTCTATGGGGAAAAATGCCATTAGCATTTTGATAGGGATTGCACTGAATCTGTAGATTGCTTTGGGTAGGATGGACATTTAAACTATTAATTTTATCTGATCTACGAATACAGGATAGCTTTCCACTTGTGTTTTCTTTGATTTCTTTCTTATAGTTTCATAGTCTTATAGTTTTCATTGTATAGATCTTTCACCTCCTTGGTTAAATTGATTCCTATGTAGTTCATTCTTTTGATGCTATTATAAGTGGAATTATTTTCTTAATTCCTTTTTAGATAGTTTGTTATTTATGTTTATAAACACCACTGATTTTTATATGTTGGCCCTGTATCCTGCAACTTTACTGAATTTATTAATTCTAACAGTGTTTTGGGGGAGTCTTTAGAATTTTTAATTATGATATGTTATCTGCAAACAGGGACAATTTTACTTCTTCCTCTCTGATATGGATGCCTATTTTTTTTTTCTTGCTTAATTGCTCTAAGAATTCTAGTACCATGTTGAATAGTAGTGGTAAGTATACACTCTTGTCTCACTGCTAATCTTACAGGAAAAACTTTCAGCTTTTCACCATTAGGATGTTAGCTTTGGGCTTGTCATAGATGGCCTTTATTATGTTGAGGTGCATTCCTTCTACACATAATTTGTTGAAGTTGTTATTATAAAAGGATGTTGAATTTTGTCAAATGTGTTTTATGTATCTATTGACATGTTCATATGGTTTTTACCCTTCATTCTGTTAATATGGTGTGTGTTTGTTGATTTGCAGATTTTGAACTATCCTTGCATCACAAGGATGAATCCTACTTCATCAGGTGTGTGATCCTTTCAATGTATTGTTGAATTCAGTTTCCTGCTATTTTGTTGAGGATTTTCACATATATGTTCACCAGACATTATTGGCCTACAATTTTCTTTTCTTGTATTATCCTTATTTTGCTTTTGTATGAGAGTAATGCCAGCTTCATAAAATGAGTTTGGGAGTGTTCCCTCTTCTTCAATGTTTTGGAGGAGTTTGAGAAGGATTAGCATTAATTCTTCTTTAAATATTTAGTAGAATTCACCACTGAAGCCATCTGTCCTCAGCTTTTCTTTGCTGAGAGAGTTTTGATTACTGCTTTAATCTCTTTAGTCATTATTTATCTATTCAAATTTTCCATTTCTTCATGATTCAGTCTTGATAGATTATATGTGTCTAGGATTATATTTATTTCTTCCAAGTAATCCAATTTGTTGACATATAATTGTTCATAGTAGTCCTTTGTACTTCTGTGATACCAATTGTAATATCTCCACTTTTACCACCTTATTTGAGTTTCTCCTTTTCTCTTGGTTGGTTTGGTTAAAGGTTTGTCAATTTTGTTTATATTTTCAAAAACAGCTCTTAGTTTCATTGATCTTCCTATTGTCTTTCTAGTGTATTTCATTTATTTCTGCCCTAATCTTAATTATTTCCTTTCTTCTTGCTAACTTTTGGTTTATTTTGTTGTCCTTTTCCTAGTTCCTTGATGTGTAGGCTAAGTTGTTTGAGATCTTTCTTTTCTCTTAATGTAAGCATTTATCATTGTAAAATTCCCTCAGGACTGCTTTTGCTGCATCCCATAAGTTTTGGTATGTTGTGTTTCCATTTTGTTTGTCTCAGGATACTTTTTGACTTCCCTTTTGATTATCTGATGCATTGGCTGTTTAGCAGTGCTGCTTCATTTCTACATACGTTTGCACTTTCCAATTTTTCCTCCTAATTTCTAGTTTCATACCATTGTAGTCAGAAAAGATTCTTGATGTGATTTCAACCTTCTTAAATTTGTTAAGACTCGTTTTGTGGCCTACATATCATCTATTCTGAGAAAGATCCATGCACACTTGAGAAGAATGTGATTTCTGCTTCTCTTGGATGGAATGTTTTGTGTATGTCTGTTAGCTCCATTTGGTTCAAAGTATGGTTCATAGCTGCTGTTTTCTTGTTGATTTTCTGGCTGGATGATCTATCTGTTGTTGAGACTGGGTTATTAAAGTCCCCTACTGTTATTTTATTGCTGTCTATTTCTCCTTCAGTCTGTTAGTATTTGCTTTATATATTTATATGCTATGTTGAGTGCATGCAGATTAATAAATGTTATAACCATAGTCATTAATCTTAAAAAAAAAAATCCAGTAGGTTAGATGCTGCTAAATAAAGATGTGGGGAGGGGCAGCTGGGTGGTTCGTTGGTTAAGCCTATGCCTTCAGCTCAGGTCATGATCCTGGGGTCCTGGGATGGAGCCCGAGTCAGGCTCCCTGCTCATCAGAGTGTCTGCTTCTCCCTCTCCCTCTGCTCCTCCCCCTGTTCATGCTCTCTCTCTCTCTCAAATAAATAAATAAAATCTTTTTAAAAAGGGAAAGATTTGGGGAACTGAAGAAATATCTGAAGTAATTACCCATAAATGAGCATAAAATATAAATGGGTAAAAATATAAAGAAAGATCATGACTTAGAAAATGAATTAAATGCCCAATACATATCTAAGGAAAGTTATAGGACAGAAAATATAGAATGGAACTAAGGTATTATTTAGAATGGTAAAACTGAGAATTTTCCAGAAATTCTTTGAGAATTTTCTAGAATTAGGAAACAAAGTAAATATGAAAAATAGATATATCAAAATGAGATCATACAATGAAGTAAAAATATATGTAAAGAAAGTAAACTCCCTTTTTAAGCACAAAATTCATAGATTGAATTTTTAAAAATCCATTTATATGCCATTGACAAAAGATACTTTTATAATGGCACAGAGAGGTTGAAAGTAAAAGGATGAAATAAGATACAGCCAACCACTCACCAAAAAAGAGCTATAACAGTAGTATGGATAGCCAAAGAAATAACATAGCCTTTTAGTAAGATCACGAACGTTTACGCTTGACCAGCCCATAGAAATGCAAATTGATTCTCCTTCTTATTTGGTATTGAAAAGGACACATATGCCAGATCAGTACAGGTACATACCATGTACCAGAGGGTGTGTTAATCTTTTCTAATAAAGATACTACATCTGACACAAGCTTTTGGAATTGGGGCTATTTGTTACATGGTGGTAGTATATTATTGTTACTATTTGCAGTGGCCAGGCCTAGTAAATTAAATGGGGATATAATGGGGCTACCACCCTTGCATCCTTTAAATTTTTAAGAATAGCACTGATTTCCATCATTCTCTCAACATGTGATATTTATTCTCTTGGCCTGGAAGGAAAGTTTCTTGGCCTTTCCCTCTGTAATAACTCCTATTCTACAGGTCATAAGAATCAAGGTGAGGGTTGGGAACGGTCACTCCAATTATTTATTTGGGACTGAGGAAATGACCCTGGGTGGGTCTGTGTACCTAGTGGACCCACTGTGATATGGACCTTGGCTAGGACTCCATGTATGATCTGACTCCCCTATGTCTCTACAATGATAGAGGAGGCCAGGATATCACTTTGGGTCCCCAAAAATCAGTGTCAACTTGGAACCTGTATCCAACAGTGCTCAAAGCACTTGGCATATCCCTTTCTTCCATGTATGGTTATCCAAGTACACATCTATAGTTCCTTTTGGGGAAGGAGCGGGGAAATTACCAAACTGCCCATGTCACAGCGTTTCAGGGTCCTTCTCCATGAGGACCTAGCCTCTGTAGTTAATTGGTTCTGGGACTAAAAAAATAGCACAGACTGAAAACCAGGCAAAGGATTGTGGCCATTTATTGGGGCAACTAACTTCAGCCTTCTGCTCATTCTTTACTCCATTTAGTCATATATATTAAGCAACATCCTTGTTAGCTGCCCATCTATCTTGCCTTTAGGAACACCTATCCTATTAATCATTCTTGTGGATTCTGCAAGGCAGGGTCCTATGGATGCCAATCCAATACTGCTGTCCACAACAGTAATTACTCCAGCTTTGCTTTGGTTAAGTGTTATTCTGGGATCCCATCATCTTTATTGTTGCTACAAAGCCCAATTCTGTAACAGCATCTCCTACCATCCATTCTAGCCTACAAAATATAGCTACTGCTGAGCTTCTAAAAAATGCTGGTGCTCATCAGCACATTCATCACCTTAATAAGTGGCATATCTTCCAAGCTCTCCTAACACTTTCATGTCTTACATAGGAGACTTATTCTAGCATGCTCACATCAAGGTATTTTTTTTATTTTTTCCTCCATAGCCTGCCATGACTGCCTGACACCTATACTTCATTTAATTGGAACCAGTGCTTTTTCCAGTCTTCCAAGAGCTATCCCAGCAGCATATCAGTTCTGTGTCCCAGGGCCTGTGCTGGGGAATTCAATCTTGTGTCACCAGAGCATGCCTCCAAGTTGGCAAGCTCTCCATCCTGCTGTATATTCTTTCTGACTTGACCCAACATCCCCAGGCTCCATGCAGCCATGTTATCCAGGTTCTTGCAAGATGGGAAGCACAATCTAGTAAATGGTCTGCCCTTGAATGAGACCTCTGCATAGTATTCAAGCAAAGGGGGACTCTAATTTCCAATAAGAGGGAGTAATTTCTTCAGATCCAGAAGGTTCAGGAGAAACTAGAGTAGGTTCAAGGTTCTCAACTGCATCTACCCTGGTGGTCCCACACCAGGTCTTGGGTTCCCAGTCCTTCCCCATTTAAGGACCTGGCAGTGCCATAGAGGACACTTGTCTAGGCTGAGAATTCAGCCTTCTTTGACTTCTTTTTCTCTCATTACGTCCTGGATTTGGTCTTCGGCTCTATCTGCCTCTGAACATAGTAGGAAAGAATTCTTTTAAATACTGCCAATGAGGCCCTTGGAATTTCACACTCTGCTTTAAATTGCTGATTAACAGACCTGAACATGTCATTTCCTTTCTTCAGTGTTCAAAGAGCACTTAGCAAGAGCAACCTAATTCCAGCCATCCTCCTTAGTGTAACCACTTCCCCCATGTACCTCTCAAATCCCAGAGACACTGCACCAGCCAGTACCCCCCTTCCACCTACATGCCCTCCGACCTTACCACAGATGACCCAGTACACCAGAGACTATCAGAACTCCACCTACCTCCAGTCATGGGACACCCATTGCTGTCTGGCTCCTGAGTGCTCCTCCTCCAAAATTCCACCCGAAAAATCTATTTCCCAAGCCCATGCTATTCTGGTACCCCTGTCTTAGGTTGGATCTTCTAGATGCAGAAACTGAGATGAGGAGTCTTGTATGATCAATAGAAGGAGGGAGAAGAAGAGTGAGAGAAAGAGGAGAGGGCGGGGGGGGAAGTAAAGACAGTAGCCCTGCAGAAAAGTAGCCTGATCCCACGGGGAGGTCTGGAGCACAAACTGTACCATCGAGTTGGCATCATCTTGAGACGGGGGATGGGGGTGGGGGCCTCATGTTATTTCCTCCCGTGTCAGTCGGTCATTGGCAGCAAGCCGTCACTGTGAGAATGGGACCTTCTGGGCAAGACAGCTTCTGTTTGACTTCTTCAGAGGAAGTCAACACTCACAGCACTCAGTGGATGGATGCACTGGCCAAGTAAAATAGATCTGGATGGGGCGCCAATAGCATCCCCTGCCCACGCCCACTGACCCAGGAGTCAGTGAGGAAAGTAGAGAAACTTACAAAAACTATTTAGAGCCAAATGACAATAAAAAATAACTTATATTGGAACTTGCGGTTATAGGGAATACGGCACATATTGGTAAATGGACAGCCTCAAAAGCACACATTAGAAATGAATCAAGCCTAAAATATGATTAGCAAGGCATTCGACCTAAGGAGTTATGGAAAACACACAGGAAACAGAGGAAAGGAAATATGAGGGATAAGAATCGAGAGCAATAATGAAACCAAAAAAGAGTATAGAGAATCAGAAAATTGGGTATTTAAAAAAAAACATTAATAAAAACAAATATCTGGTGACAGTGAACAAGGAAGAAAAAGGAGATATAAACAATCCTAGAAATGAAAAAAAGAGAGAACATGACAACATTTAGACAAGAGTTTTAAAATGTTTTAAAAGAATACTATAAATAGCTTTGGCAAACAAACTTGAAACATGAAGGAAATGAACAATTTTCTAGCTAAATATAAATTGCCAATTTGACTCAATAAACAGAAAATCTATTAGGCATGTAACCACTAAATAAATTAAATTAAAAAACAAAACGAAACAACTTCAAACACACACACACACACACACACACACACACACACACACACACACAATACAAGGGGTGGGCAGTTTTAAAAGCAATCAAGCCCTCAAGAAAGAGATGATGACCCACAACAGCAAAATGTTTAGTGAACCAGAAAAGGAGGGAAATGCGTCCTCCTTATTTTAGGAAGGAATTCTATCTTTGAGGGGAAAACCAGAAAAAGGTCATATGAGACTCAATCGAAAGAGCTCAATTCCATGTACAAACATAGACATACAAATCCTAAGTATTTGCAAATCAAGTCCCTCAATGTATAAAAATGCATGTACATATTACCAGTTACTATTTGTCCTAAGAAGGTAGTAACATGGGGTGCCTGGGTCGCTCAGTCAGTTAAGCGTCTGCCTTCAGCTCAGGTCATGATCTCAGGGTCCTGGGATTGAGCCCCATGTCGGGCTCCTGGCTCAGCAGGGAGCCTGCTTCTCCCTCTCCCTCTCCCCCTGCTCATGCGCTCTCTCTCTCTCTGTATGTCTGTGTCTCAAATGAATAAATAAAAAAAAAATCTTAAAAAAAAAGAAGGTAGTAACAGCTTAACATTAGTAAAAAAAACTAAGGTAATTCACAACATTGAAAAAAAACTAAAGAGGAAAAAGAATGAAAATCTTAATAGATGCAGAGTTTTATAAAAATCACTCATAGCTCATCCTTTCAGAGTTCGCAAATAAAACAACTTCTTAGGAAACTACAAGTGAAAGAGAAATTTAACTTGATACTTACCAAAAATATAAACAAATGTTACATTTAATGTTAAATACCAGAAGTATTCCCTTAATATCAGGGAAAGACAAAAATATCCACTATTGTCCCTTCCATTCAAGATGTGCTGGAGGCTCTAGCTAGTTCAATAAGAATAGGAAAGAAAAAAATATTTTAGAATTGGAACAGAAAAAGAATAAGTGTTAGTTTTGCACACAGCATGAGAGTCTTCATTAAAAATCCCACAGAAACTTACAAACTACTTTTAATAAGGGAGTTCTGCAAGGTGCTAAATACAAAATCAATTTACAGAAATCAATGACATCCCTCAATATCATAAATATATCATTGGAAAACATAACTTTAAAAAATTATTCAATTCCCAATAGCCAGAGAATTATAAACTCTCTGGGAATAAATACATTAAAAGATGTTCGCGACCTTTACAGTAAAAAGTATGCAAATTTTTGGATTTTTTAAAAGTCCTGCATAAATGAAAACTTCAAATTTATATCTATCTCGATATTATAAAGATCTATGTAGTTTTTTTATTATGTTAATCACCATACATTACATCATTAGTTTTTGATGTAGTGTTCCATGAATCATTGTTTGCGTATAACACCCAGTGCTCCATGCAGTACGTGCCCTCTTTAATACCCATCACCCTATGTAGTTTTAATGAAAGTCTCAACAGAGCTTTTCATGGATCCTGACAAGTTTAGCCTATAAATGTCCATGAAACAGTAAAGAGCTGAGATAGTTTTGAATGGAGTTGGGGGTTCGTGCAACCAAACATCCCTTCTTATTATAAAGCTATATTATTTAAAAATGAAGTTTCAGCATAAGGAGCTCAACAGAACAGAAGGGAAGCAGAACATGAGGCCAGACAACCTATGGACAGACCCTCCTCTATAAACAGACAAATAGGCTATTTGTCACAAACATGCTTCCTTCATCTATGGACACAAGAACTTAATACACAGTCACAAGGAGAGCTAGGTACCTCCAAGGCTTGGACCCAAGAGATTCCTGTCCCAAGAGATCACATATTTAAAAAAAAAAATGAGAGAGAGAGAGAGATCATATCTAAAAGTTTTGGGAAAGAGAAGGCTTCAAGCATGGAGTATCACATGCCTTTTTAATGAGCACTTTGTCATGACCATTTTTGCATACTTGCTCTTTGTTTTTTTTTTTTAATTGGGGAGGAACCCTGCCTTTCAATACCTTAGATGAGACATGTTTTCCATTGCATCTCACTCTTGTCAACCATCCTGGATATAAAAGAAAAGAATAGTCACCACATGGGTGGAGAAGCAGCACCCAGACTCTCTGTGGGGAGCTTGACCCTGGGCAGAGCCTCCTTGGATCCACGTCTCCACTGAGGCAGCCTCTCATACTCTAAGGAAAGGGGCTCATTAGCAGTAGCCTAGAAAACAAATGTGGATAAGATAGGCTACAAAATTAATGTTATCTTGAGTATAAAGAGAATTTGTTGAAAATAAAAGTTCTAAACTAGTATTTTCTCCTGTATATTCACTGACAAAAAAAAAAAAATCCTATTACATAATTCAGGACCCAGCAAGAAGGGATCTGTGTTCTTCTGCTCAGTTGCCATAACAAGACACCACAGATGGGGTGGCTTCAACAACAGACACTTATTTTCTCACTGTTCTGGAGGTAGAAGTCCTTAATCAAGGTGCTGGCGGATCTGGTTTCCGGAGAGGCAAACAGAGGGCTGGCTTGTAGAGAACAGCTTCTCCCTGTGTCCTCACTTGTCCTTTCCTCTGCGTGAGCAAGCCGGGAGCGGAAACTCGCGTCTCTTCTCTTCTTGTAGGGACACCTGTCCTGCAGGCCCACCCTTATGAGCTCCTCTAACCGTAAATGCCTCCATGAGGACCCTATCTCCAAATACAGCCACGTTGGGGTTGGAGATTTCCACATACAAATTTGGGGCGGGGGGAAGATTATTCAGTCCATAATAGGATTCTCCTCCAATCTTGACCCAAGAATGTCCCTAAAACACATGGGAACTTGGTATCGTTCCCACTACCAATCGATGAGGGAAAGGACAGCATGTTCAATAAACGGTGCTAATGGGATGTAAAGTACAGCATAGGGAATACAGTCAATAATACTGTTATAACTTTGTACGGCGACAGAGGGTAACTACACTTACTGCGGTGGGCACGTCGTAATGTATACCCGTGTCAAATCAATATGTGGTACAGCTGAAACTAATACAACACTGAATGTTAATATCCTGGAATTAAAACAAAAACTTAAAAGAAAAAGAAATATGTTGGTTTTGCTTCCCTGCCCTGCTGGCCACTCGCAGAAACAATAAAAAAATTAAAAATAAATATATTTTCAAGAAAATGGAATGTTTGGGTTTGAGGCAACTACGGGGGGTATCCAACTGAGAATTGTATGCCCAGGTTTGGAGCTCCCATGCAGAGGACACCTGGCCTGGAGAGCCAGCTCTGGGAGTCACAAGTAGAGAGGGGACTGTTAAGATCTTGACCGCATGTGAGGTTGCTCAGGGAAACCACAAAGACTCAAAGAGAAGGAAGACACACCCATAAATTAGCAGCCAGAGTCAGGGGAGAACCACAGTAATCCTCATGCTTCCCTGTACCCACAAAGAACAAATACAGTAAAACCAAGGGGCATTGCCTCGAGTCTTAAAGCTGATGTGTATTGGTTTGGTTTTGCATTTTAAAATCATTTTTGTTATTAAGAAACCAACAACAAATGGAAAGAGAAGTGCAGGATGTCTCTGCATCATTTTTCTCTTTAAGGGAAGATTGAGTTTGTGCGGGCATTTGAGAGATCCTAAGAAACATTTAAGAGATTAAGGTTCCATGGGCGGCGGGGGGAGACAAACACTTGGAAACCTTCAGAAAAGCTGTATGTTTATTCTCATAAGAATTTTATAAGCAGTGCATGGCTAGTCGCTTTACAATACCTTGTAGAAATGACAATCCTTGTTGGTTGTGGGAAGTGTGTAAGGAGATTTGACTTTGGCAATCCAGATGCCTTCTTTATTGGTGAGGTTTCTTGTTTCACTCTCATAGAATAACAAAGATACTTGGGTCAACTGCTCAACAGGTATTATCCTCAGCTGTGGTACCTCAACCCACATATTTTGTTATTACATATCAAGAAGGCAAAATGCTCGTACTTAACGACCTTTGTTTCTCAAACATGAAGGGAAAGCATAAAATGACTTTAATTTAGTAGAATGAAAGCAGTTGACTCACCCACAACCAGAAGCCGAATTTTAGCTAACCTCTTTGTAAACCTGTAAGTTTAAAAACCAAAATTGTAAGTTTATTCCCATAGCCATATCTACACAAAATATGTGTAAGTTGGGCAATTTGTTCTGTTTTTAAAGATGTCTTTATTTATCACATAACAAAAACTTTGGACCTGTGTATCCCTAATACCATTTCATAAAAGAAAAAACCATGTTTTTTTTAATATACCTGAAAATTTCATCAACTAAACAACATGTATATGAAGATGTAAACAATTTTTCTTTACATAATGAAGCTTAATATTCATGCCAAATAGAAACAGAAGTATCGTTTTGTGTGTTGAATTTCCACATGGTTTAAATGAAAAAGTTTCTACTGCATTTGTGAAAAACGTCATGTAGAGAATTGGGAAATGAAATATAACCACACAACATCATAAACAAACAATAAAACAGCCAGACACATTTTAGTTAAATAAAACAAAGATCTATTTACTCAAGAGATACAGTAAACTTCCATATTTCAGAATGAGCACTGATACAGAAATTAAAAAAAAATTAATGCTCAAAATTTGATCAAAGCACAAATAATTTTCCTTACAAAGAGAAGTTCTAAACATAAATCACATAAAAATGATAAGCACAACTTAACTTTTACTTACAACATCAATAATCACCCATTGTCATTGTACATAGTAAGGATTTAAGGCACAAAAGAAGCAGCAAAGCAAAAACCAGGGTGAGTTTTCTCCAGACTTCTTCTGATACGCACTATGGTCATTCCCTCTTCCCACTTGCCATGACATTTGTGGCAATAACTCAGTCACTCAATTAGGCTGTGTGGTTTAAACTGATCAACTACAGAGAAACTACAGAGAATTCATGTGGTCCCATTTGTAGATTGAAGCTAAGTCTGTTGTTGGCTTAAGTCAACGGAGCTCCATTACTTACCTCCTGATTTTACAAATGCTTTACAGTTATCCAGACATTTTAAAATCCTTTCCTAATTCCCCATATTTTACAGGATGTCATACCTCTTCCAAAGCAAGGTTTCCTTCTTCATCAACATGTGGGGACACACTTTCATGCTCTCTCCAAGTCCCTTAGATTTCATGGTAGGAAATATGCAAATTTTATGTGGTAAGAACAAAAATCAGACCCATTTCCATCCTGGGATAATTTCTGGAAAGAAAGAATCTTAGAGTATTTACAAGATTGATATTTAATAACAAAGAACTGCACATGCTTGTCACCTTAGAAAAACAGATTAACCTTAAAAAAAAGGAAAAAGAAAACAAGAAAGTGTTGCAACTCCAGGATATGACAGTCACTCAAGGACACTACAAAGCTTCTGTACTGAACTAGAACATTATAGATAAAATGGTAAAATAGTAAGTCAGTCTTGTATTCTATTTGCAGTGCACCTCGCTACTTGGTACCAAAGAGAGTCCTCTATGCATTCCTGTAAATCATGTACATATATTCACCAACAGTGATAACCTTTGACAGAGTCCCTGTTGGTGTGAAATATTCTGCACCTAACGCATATGGTCGTTAAGTCTGGTAACAAAGAGCTAAGGGACTGTACTCTGCCACTAGGTCAGGAAAACATGATGATCGATCTATCTATCTATCTGCAATCACTCCTTCATAGAATAAACTTTTCATTAGAATTCCGGTAGCTTTCTTACTTTGAAAATTTTAAATCTTTTAAATCCTACAGGAAACAATTTTTAAAGCACCATGATATAGATCATTTCTTAGCATTTCCTCTCTTTACACATTGCTTCTCTCAAAGAGAGTCTTATTCTATTAATAACGCAATGCCTGAGGAGGCCCATTCAATAAAGTGTGTGAGTGCATCTGTATAAGTATTTGATATGTATATGTGAATATCTATATATTCTCTTTCTGTTCAAATTGGCAATAGTTCACATGGGATGCTTTCTCTTTAGTAATTCAATCTGCTTTTAAAAATTTTGCGTTGCTACTTATTGAGCAAAAGTGAAAGGACAGAGCTAATTCTTTAGGAGAGTCAGTTAATAACACAAAGAAGCCTTCCTGATGTTCTGTGGCCACAATTTTGAATACACAGATATTTCCTAGGTGAATGAACTTTATCCCTTGTGTGTAAGGTCATTTACCGAAATTTTCCAGGATGTTGGTTTATGAGCTATACGCTGGAAAAGCTAGCATGAATAAGTTCACATTAGTATGGCTTCACAACTGTGAGCCCGCAGAGCTATCTAATGGACTCTGAGCCACATAGAGATGGGATGGTTCTGTCTTTACAGACCACAGCAGGAACCAACACTCTCAGAATAAAATGGGAGGCATGAGAGTATCATGTTCTTCCTGTGAGTCTGGCATTTGAATATTCCCCAGAAGACATAAGGGGAAAAGCAATGTCTTAATAAGTGGAAAGTCATTCTCTGGCTATAGAGAAAAACAATGAGTAAAAAGTTATCATATGGCCATAATGTCATGCTGTGTAACTAGAAATCCATGGATGCTCAACAGACACTGAACAGAAGATACTGAGCGAGATGATGTCCTTAGCATGAAAATGATGTTAGCTAAAACTGTATTTTGCTCTGCAAAACTCTAATGTTCCAATTCAGCTAAGCAACCAGTTGTTTACGAATGTCTTACAACCCAATTAAGCTTGAGAAACGAGATCCATAAAACTAGAACGAGAGGGTCTGTACCCACAGCCTCACAAAGAGCTGACATGGAGAAGCATTCCACTGGCTAGCACATCAGAGCTACGTGAGTTTGTCACAGCATCCTCTCTGCTGGAAACAATACTTGCAGCCTGCCCAAGATCTCTTCTGCTCACTCACATAAATGCTCCCCAGATCTGTCCATGAGTCCAGCTTAACTGGTGCAGCTAACCTGCCACGGAGACCACGACTCCCACAGAGAACACGTCCACACATGGGGGGTGAGTCAGCTTTCCTTCTTCGTGCTGATGTCATCCTCAAAATGATGTTCACACTTCCCATTCTCTGTGAATGATGTTTTCCTTGGTTAGACAACATATTTCATTCTTTTTCTTTTTTAGTAGTATGTGCTTACAAACAGTTTTAAGGTGATGAGTTGTTGTTCATCCCCTCAAGTTAGGTCACAATATATCTTGTCAACAGGTGGTAAAATATGCACATCCAAGAGAAGAATTATATCCCGATTTTTTCCATTTTTTGCTATAGTTAACTGTGGCCTGTCATCTTCCTGAAGTGTTTGTATATTTTGTTGTTCATGTAAAACAACATTGGAATTATTGAGATGACTCTTAAAAAGGTCCTGAAAACCTAAGCTTTATAGTATAATGAGGAACAGAAGAAAAACAAAATACAAGATCTCTTTTAAAGAAGGAAAAAAGAGAAACTCATTAAAGAAAAAAAAGTAAAAGAATCACCTTGATAATTAGTTATAATTTCTTGCATTTAATTCCTGATTTCTATAAACTATTGAACATCATTAACCCCAGGCCCAGTAATGGCACGGGAATTTAACATCAAAAAACCAGCTAGCCTATCTCCCTAGCAACACAAGATTGTTGCTTGTAGTTTACAGCGTTTCATATTGTCCCCTTTGAAAAAAAATAAGCCTACCTGTAATAAGCACAATCTAGATTTTATACCAGAAATATAGAACACCCATTTACAATTCATCCTCCCAGATCAATATACCCTTATATCACCATCTCTTTCCAATACTGTTACGTTATAGTCTCCATTTACGTTTCCTATTTGTAGAAAATATTAAAATAGCTGCTAGGAAAAAAAATACATTCATTTTCTGTAGTATTATTAAGTGCTTGATATAACTACCTTTATTCCAAATGGTTGGTTATGAAACCTGGAGGGGAAGAAAATCTTTTAACCTTATGATTAATAATGAATTCTACGAAAGCACTAGAAGTTTCCTTTCAAATTTATAACATCTACATAATTAACAAAAATATTCTTCAATATGAGAAAAATATACTATTTCTATATTTAAGGAAGACCTGCGTCATCTCTTAAAAACTCAGAAAACATACAATTCTGTTTTCCCCATATATACCTAACAAGGCCATTGTGAGTTCTTTTAATTAGCCCACAAAAGTGTAATAAGAAACTGGTTTCATCACGACAATTTAAACAGTTTTCAACAGTTTCTATCAGAGGGCTTCTAATTATATAGGAAGGAATCTGCTTGAAAGTCTAAATATAAGTGGCCATTAAAATAGACATTTGCTGATATCCCTAGGGGCAAAAATATGACAAGGCCAATCCTAATAGAAATAAGGCAAAAAACAAGTCAAATGCAGTCTTGGGTTTTTTTGTTGTTGTTGTTCTTTTATAAAACTCTGGAGAGAATTCAATCTTTAGACTAGCCAATATTGAGTTTTCTAACACAGTAACATGATGAAGAGATGGGTATTATTGGTGAAGGTAGACTAGATCCATGAAAATCCAGAGGACATCAGAACTTGCAAACTATCCAGCCAGGCTCAGTGACTATAATTGGGTGTTCCATGGTAAAATTCCTTCCTGAGCGTGTCATTAAAGCCATAAGGATTAAAACCTGAAGCACTTAAGGGAGAGGGGGGTGCCCAGATGAATCACTAACACACTGAATGGAGACTTCCTCCTTCCAAAATGTGCTCTTTTTAATTCGTGTGAGATGGATTTGGGATCAGGAGGAAGAAAGGTAAGAATATCAACAAGTCAAGGAAACATTTCAATCTACTGCCATCTCTGAAACTAAATTACAATTTGTTTATTCAAGAGTTTGTTGCTTTAAAAAAAAAAAAAAAGGACATGCTTTCCTATTATCATCTCTTTAAAATTCTATGCCTTCCTAGATAAGTGCTCTAGAATAAGCTTCCATCTAATAACCTCACTTCTAAATTTATAGACAAGTCTATAATAGGTGTGGTCCTAACCTTTTTCATCACTTACCAAGACAAGTGGCCAATTGTCATCCCGAGCAACTGTCCCTCTATCCCTCTTACTTAATTTCTCTAAATGACTTTTACAAATATATCCCATGAAAAGAAGCCACTCTCCCTTAGTAGCTACTCAAAATTATCTAGTCTTTCCATTAAGCCTCCAATCTTAGAATTCCATAGGTAGTATTCAGTATTGTCACACCATGTTCAGCAGTAACTGTAACCTCATTATTCAAGTATTATAACCCTTCATTTTCCTGATAATCAATACACTCTCTTTTTTAAAAAATTATCTATGCTACGACAGCATAGTCCTCGTTTTGTTCGTTGTTCTCATTTTCTTGCGGACTCGTGATTTTTACTTCTGGTCTTGGTGGTCTTTGAGGGTCTAAGTCAGCCTGGAAGAAAAGATACCAAAACAAAGATATTTAGCTCTTTAGTCCCAAAGGTCATAAAATTCACAAGGGAAAAAAAATGACTCTGTATTTCAGGTAATCATATAAATATTCAACTAAAAATAGTTCCTTGGGCCCGTCCCTTTTGTATTCTAGTTGATCATGACCCAGTGGACATGCCATCCTCAATACCTTACTTGCACAAAAGCTTGACCTGGGACCGCAAGAGCACAGACTCACTGCTCGTGCTGCAGGCTTTATTTTTCTCAATATTTTTTCTTTTTCTTTTTCTTTTTTTTTTTAAAGATGTTATTTAAATTGTCAGAGAGCGAGAAAGGAGAGAGAGCACAATCAGGGGAAGAAGCAGAGAGAGAAGCAAGCTCCCGTGTGGGACTCGATCCCAGGACCCTGGGATCATGACCTGAGCCGAAGGCAGACGCTTAACCGACTGCGCCACCCAGGCGCCCCCTCAATTTTCTTTTTCTTGATTTCACTTTAAGTTTTTCTTTTCAATAGCATATTTATACATTTCATTTCAGCATTTTCAGAGAAAAGAGAAAAGTACAGCAATTCTACCTCATGTCACATTAACCCAGCCCCATACCAGTTGTTTTTCTGTTAGTTAGAGCTCACAAATTCCTTGTGAATATGGTACCAAGTACGCTCAAGTATCAGACAGATAAGGGCAGGAAGGAAACCAAGTACAGAGGCAGGATTTCTCCAATGGCATGTGCATCCCTGTGCGCGGACTTCTTTCATGGTATCAAGGGACTTGTCTCATTTACATGTCCTTCTCCCACTAGACTGAAGTCCAAGGGGATGGGATTGGAATTCGCTGGTTTTCAAACTCTGCTCCATGGAAGGCTGGAGGTTCCATGACCCTCATAAGGGCCACCCGAGTGGGAACAGGGAGACTAGCTCCAAGGCCCCTGCCCCTACCGCCATAATTTATGCTCTAAAAAGGAAAAAAAAAAAAACTACTGGGACTCTTATTTCACATTGTTATCTCATGAAATGTCTCAAATAGAGCACCAGCTCAATGAATGTCGGTCGCTTGTGGTATGTTTCTCCCATGTTCCCTGCTGTCTTCCTGTCATCCCAGCACACTGTGCCTAAGAACAGCTACAGGGCACAAAATGTTACACCACAAACTGAACCCTTAGTCGTTCTAGAAGTAAACGATCCTTTTGAAAAAGTTAATTTTTAATGTATAATTTAGGATTCCTATGGATCTTGTTTTTTGCATGTTTGATACACTTCAAATGTCCCCGAATGAGCAACTGAGGGAGAATGAAAACAAGATGCCTTGCCATTAGAAGAGAGATGAGTCAAGTAAGATTCAGTCTCTCTGTGGGTGACTGCTCTGCTTCGGCATTTGCAGGGTTAACATCCCTAACTCATCACATAGCAGGTACTTGTTCATTTGCAACCCCACAAGTTTAGATTCGCCATCAGTACATCCCCGGAAGACCTGTACTTCACATTATGTGACCTTGATCTTGACTGAGACCCGATTCTTATAAGAGGCCTATTTTTAAACGTTAAATTTACAGAACGGAAAAAATAAAATAAAATAATAAATTAATTAATTAATTAATTAAATAAAATTTACAGAATGGAAGACAGGCAATCCCTTCATTTCTGTACAACTGTTTCAGGTTATAAAACTGAATTAAAACCTAGAGCACTGAAAGAGTACATACTTGGAGCTTATGACCGGGGTCGCACATAGGATCTGCACTTTGATTTCATGCTGTAGACGTTCAACAAAGGCAACAGTAACAGAGGGCTTCATGAAGCCGACTCTTGTAGTTACCATATCATGACAACGAGGATACTGTCCTCTACGTTACTGTGCTTTCCAGATGATACCCCCAGATAAACCATTTTGCTTCCCTTGAGAAAGTGTGTGTGTGTGTGTGTGTGTGTGTGTGTGTATTCCTTGAGAAGTTCATTTTGTTTCCTTATTGAGGGAAAGGGAATCATGTAATGGACTGATTTCCTTTTCTAATTTTAGCTACAAACAACTTCAGGATACAAATTTTCGCTCAATTTCAGTAACAATGTAGAATAGCATATGGGGAATTTCTGGCTGCCTACAACTGTGATTCCCTCACCTTGAGGAAAGATGAAATGGGAGACACACTGAGTGTTTTCACTTAGATGTTGAGAATGTTTTCATATAAAACAGACAACAGATTACAGACAACTCTGTGCTGGTTATTAAAAACTGGCCACAAGAATGTTTTGCTATTTTACCATTACTAAATTTGATCCCCCCCTAAGCAAAATAAAACAGATGAGTCAATAATAAATCATCAAGAAAACCACACTCATGACACTGGGTGTTAGGAATGAAGACAGCAAGGCCCACTTGAGAGGTTACAGCCTGAGGGAGGTGGACCCTGCCCAGAGGGATAGACAGGAAGGCTTCATTCTCAAGGATGGGAAGAAGGCTGTGGCTACCTCTTACACTATGACGTTGAACTTGAGCCTATTCATCAGTCTCTAGTTTAACCATCCATCCTCTGGAAGAATGCCTGCATGTGAGACTATCCTGCTGCAGGGCCCCTGGTGGGAAAACAGGCTAGGAAGGAGGCTTTACCATGTAATTCCTTACCCTCTCTGTATAACAAATAGAACCATATCTTATTAAGTGCCTGGTGCATCAAATGCTTAATTCAATCAATCCATTTAATGTGAACTAAACAAGTGAAACTTTAACATCTCCAGAGTACAAAGAAGTCATCCATGACAGAGGGGATATTCTTTCTTTCACGTCTAGCTCTCATGGCCTTCATGTTCATGTCTTGTCTGTACCTTCCCTGATATTAAATTATTTGTATTTGTGTATATTTGTTATATACATTCTCAGGAGCCTCTGCAAACTCTGTAGAATGAGATAAGGGATGGATGGATGGATGGATGGATGGATGGATGGATGGATGAAAGGGTGGGTGGATGAGTGGGTACATGGGTAGATGGGGGATGAGTGGGTGCATGAGTGGATGGGGAACGAGTGGATGGGTGTATGGCTGGGTAGGTGAGTGGGTAGATGGGTGGGTGGGTGGGTGGATGGGTGGGTGGGTAGATGGATGGATGAATGGACAGATGGATGGATGGCTGGGTGATTAGTGGGTGGATGGGATGGTGATAGTGGGTGGATGGGTGGACGGATGGATGAGTGTGTGGATGGGTGGATGACAGGACAATGCGTGGATTCTCTGACAGATGGATGACAGTACTTTTAAGTGCCTGAAATAATATAGTCAAGTAAATGGTATTGAGTCCTTCCCTGCTCAACAGTAAGTGGTTCCAGTGTAACTCTTAAGTGCTTGAATAATTCCCTAAGTGCATGGGCGTGTGCACCACACACACATTCACACATGAACACAAGTGAGCAAAAGCAATAGAAATACCTCATCTTGTCCACTGCCAGCTCCTTGCGACTTTACTTCCTCATCCACTGCCTCCTGAGGCTCAGTATTAACCGGATCCAGCTCCTCGCCATTTTCTTCATTGGTGCCTCCGTTAACGCGGGCGGGAGCCGCCGGCTCCTCACTGTGAGCCGGGAGCCCCCCGACTTGCTCAGAGGCATCTGTAGTCTCCTTCTCTCCTCCTGCTTCAACTTCACCATTCATTCCCGAAAAATCTTCTTTCTGCTCTGCATCCTTGTTTGCCTTTTCTCCGTCTTCTTCCTCATCTACTATTTCCGCTGGCCTCTGGTGGGTCAGAATGAACAATGGATAAAAGCAAGCAGGGCAACAGAGATTTTCCACTGCACGTTATAACAACGTGATGATGATTATCCTACAGTCACGTAAAACTTCCTCACACGTGCAGAGTGCTCTGCAGCAGATAATGTGCTAACCTTTCCTGAGCACCTACTGAATGCCACTCTTCACAAGGATTTTTCCTCCTTTGCTCCTCACAACAATCCCGTGAGGTTGGTATTATTCCCCTTTTACTGGTGAGAAAACTAAGGTACAAAGAGACCAAGTATCTAGCCCAAGATCCCGCTGTACGGAAGTGGACAGCCAGGCCTGGACCAAGGTGTGTGACTCCAGGACCAGTGCTCATAAGTCCCGTGGCAGAGATGAAGCCAGACTGCAGGGCCTTTGGCCGATATAGAGCGGAGCGTCCGGCCCAGGGGAGGAGGTTAAAAAAAAAGTCTCTGTGGAGAAGTCATCCTCCTCATCGCGACTGCCTCGGGCATATTTAGCTCTCTAAATACAGAAAGAGGGCAATGGTGGTGGTACCAGGACGTGAAGCCAGGCTTTCTAGCACCAAAGGTGGACCGCTGCCCACACAATGCCTGGGGGCTCACACTATATCTCAGAACACAAACACGGTCGTGCAGGTCCAAGGCCAAGAAACTCTACGTCCTTTCTATAAAAATGAGAAGTGCTCAAGAATTTATGAGCTCAAATTAGGCATTTTCCAAGTTATTTGGATACATGTAAATCTGATTTAAAAGACAGCAGAAGGCCGACTTCCAGAACCAAGACTTTGGAGAATAACCCGGGTTCAAGCCCTGGCCAGGCACTTACTGGCTGTCACCTCACTGCTTGTAACATAAGAAGAGTGCCCACTTGTAACATGAGAATATAATAAAACATCCAGGGGGCAATGAATGAGAGAAGTTACATGCAGTGCCTACCACTGTACCTGGCACATCACATCCTAAGAAAACACTAGAGTCGCTTCCCATTTGTAGGACATACTCTGTCCTGGAGCCCTTAGATTTTTTTACTGCCTGCAATAAAATAACAGCTTTTCTTTTAAAGTATAGTATAGAAAGAACACAGGATTTATTCTAAGTTAGGACCCTAGACCTGCCTCTTTCTGGTTGACACTGGACAGGTCACGTGGTCCTCCAGCACCTGTAAAATGAAGGTCTCAGATGCAATTCACCCTGACCATCCCCCCTTCCAGCTCTGGAAGTCCATTCTCCTCAAACTGTTCAAATGCTTGTTATGAGGTCTTAATGGTCTTCTTGTAAAAGTTAACGTAAGTTTACTTCCATTTTTGGAAGTAAAGAAAAAAGAAAAAAAAAGAAACAAAACAGAGTGGAAGCAAAATTTAAGGGCAAAACTCCACACAACATTATTTTGAAGAGGAAAAGAGTTGAACCGTGAAGTCTTATATTCTGCCAAAGGAGAGTCTCAGTTTTGACCGCATGGTATCAAAGATACACTTTAAAAAAAAAAAAATGAAAGAAAAAAATTAGTTGTTCTTAAGATAATCCAATAACCATGGTGTTTGCCATCATGCAGCTTAAATCATAGTACAAGTGAGCCTGGGTCTTCCACATTTCCATTTGGATGCTTAACGTCAAACAGTGTGGGGCCCCTGCAATCCCTAAGCTTGCTGCCCAGGGTGAGACCCTTGGGAAGGCCAAATGCTGGACAGAAATGAGCATGTCGGGGGGTGGGTCTGCCAGATGGTGCTAAGAGAAAAGACAAAGATTTATGAATTGGAGGCTACAGTGCTTGGGAAGGATGTATAAGACTGAAATGAATGAAGGTGATTTTTCCAATTTCCAAGAGGAAAAGCAGCATGCTCACATGCCCACACCGCTGTCCCACTCTCTCTACAGAGAACGCTCATAAGCCAAGGAAGAGTCCGCTGAGCAAGAAGATGCGCGCTGTCCTCATGAAAGCAGGGGAGAGGAAATGTCCGGGGCCAAAGGTGGTGTGGATGCACCCCTGAGCAGCAAGGGCTTTGAGGGGGGCTTCCTCAATTGGACCCTAGGGCAGAGAGGGGACCGCAGATGGGAAAGAGCTAGAACAGGGAGCCGACTCAGAATCACTGTGGGCGGCTTCCTACTCACATGTCATGAGAGGCCAAGCAAAGGCCGGGGGGGGTCTCAAGCCCAGAGACCACAAGCTCCTTTCTTAGGGACTCTGAAGGACGTGGGGGAGACTCACTGTGCGGCCCTAAAAGACATGTGGAAGGCGCGGTCACGCGATTCATGAATAGGCCTGGAGTACCCATCTGTGCTGAGCGGGACTCTGGATGCTGGGCATTCAGAGACAAACAGAACAAGAACCAAGGAGCTCAGAGCTGGGCGGTCACAGGGCACATTGTAACATGGCCCACGCAGAGAAGTGCCCAGCACGTGGGTCAGGAAAGGCACCTCTCGTGGTGGGCGTGGCAGCCTGCCACCTGGTCTTGGTCATGGCAACCGATGCAAGCCTGCGGGAATGCTGTGTGCAGGTGGGGTCCATCCACGGAGCCCCCAGCTCCCATCGGTGCTGAGTGTCATGCTCTGCGCTTACGTGCTCATCATTCCGTGAAACCCTCCCAGCAACCCTGCAAAAGTACGCCTCTTATGTCCCGCACACACATCAGGAAAAGGAGAAACCGCGCAACACCTTCAGCATCACGCGGCGGCGACCACCGCAAGGCAAGGATTTGAACCCCAGGCGAGAGTTTGCCCCCAAGTCCTGGTGTCCTTCCTTAAAGAAATACCACGAGAAGCTTCTACTTCACATAGTCACCACAGCAAGCACACTCGAATGTCCATTCAACAGCTGGAAAAGGTGTGACTCCGCAATATGCAGCATTTCTTTTAACGCTGAAAGAATTACCGACCTGAGAACAAAACATTTCTGGATTTCTATTAAAGACTTCTGGTGTGATCCAGCGAGGGAATGTTATAAAGATGGCTAGGCAGAGTCCCCGAAGCATTACATAACAAAACTCCAGAAATACTACAGCACTGACGGCCAACGGGAGCAGAGTTCTTTTTAGATTATTTCTGAGAATTGGATAATTGTATATCACCCTGCTAGAAACTGTTAGTGTATCTAAACTCGCCCTATTCGGAGCAACATTCGGTTTTGGTTTTAAAAAGAAGTTATACAGAATTTTATAAGAAAAAACACTGAATGACAATAACAGAGAAAACCCCAAATTTACTGCGATCATTTAGGAATGTCGATCTATCTGTTTCTTGTCTCTCTGAGAACCTATTACAAGAACATGCTAACGTCTGGTAAGGTGGCTACTTCTGCGTCAACAGAAGTCTATTTTCCTTTCCTGAAATCTGGACGTATACCGAAATGTGGCAAAACGTATGAGTTGGCTTTTAGATTTTAGTTTTGTGTTTCTCCTTGTACGCTTTTTCTTCACTCCCAATTCCCAAACACATATACATTTTTTTTCTTCTTTTCAGGCAGGCAGCTGGGACAGACCCTAACCTCTCTCCAAGAAGGGAGTCGCCCAGCCCTGAATGCAGGCTCTGTTCTCCCCACCACTGTGGGCGCCGCCGCACACGCACAGTATTACCCTTGCATCCCATCCATTCTGTTACGCTTTCCCACCATGGTTACCTCACTGTCATCACAGGAAGCCGCATCGGGTTAGCTCAGCTTTACGAAATGCAAGATTAAGGTGCTACGCTACCAACTGGATCAATTTAAATAAGACAGTAACAGGAGTTTAAAGGTTTATAATGCTTCAAAATATCCACAGTGTAGAACACAATTTATTATTACTATGACACTACAACTCAGGCCAAAACAAAACAAAAAAAATTCTGCTATGACGGATCTGTAATGAATAAATGAAAAGCAATGTGCTTTTTGGTGTAATCTCCTTTGAAGCAGGCATTAAATTATTAAAGATGTTTCCAGTGCATACATCAATCAAATCATCCCAGGAAGGAACACTGGGTTTCACACCCATAAACACACACACACACACACACACACACACACACACACACACACACACACACAGAAAAAATCTATACAATGGTGAGGACCTGCAGAGAAGCAAAGGAACACCCCTTCCACGGGACAGTGGGGGTCCACGGTGGGAGGAAGACAGGAGGGAAATTCAGCAAGCTGCACACTCCCTCAATCCTTCTCTTGCTGCAGAGAGACTCTCCGGGAGGAGGCCGGTGCCCCTCACACCACGCTGACCTGACCTTCGGCCCAGGCAGCGGGACGCCCACAGAGCAGAGTCCACTCAGGTGAATGCCGTTCTTAAAGGGCCTTGGGATCTCCCCTCACAGCTAGAACAGCTCTTCCCTGGGGGGCAGGCTGTGAGTTAGCTCCACGCAAAGTCAGACACAGAAAGTCACTTATTGTATGATTTCACTTCCACAAAACATTCAGAACAGGTCAAACTATAAAGAACGAAAGTGGATTCGTGGTTGCCAGGCTTGAGGAGAAGGGAGAATGGGGAAAGGCTGCTTAACAGGCAGGAGGTTTCGGGGTGCCTGGGTGGCTCAGTCGGTTGAGTGTCTGACTCCTGGGTTTCAGATCAGGTCATGATCTCGGGGTCCTGGGATTGAGCCCCGTGTCAGGCTCCTTGCTCAGCCGGGAGCATGCTTCTCCCTCTCCCTCTCCCTCTCCCTCTGCCTCTGCCCCTGCTCGTGCACTTGCTCTCTCTCTCTCTCCTTCAAATAAATAAATAAATCTTAAAAAAAAATAGGCATGGGGCGCCTGGGTGGCTCAGTTGGTTAGGCGACTGCCTTCGGCTCAGGTCATGATCCTGGAGTCCCGGGATCGAGTCTCACATCGGGCTCCCTGCTCGGCAGGGAGTCTGCTTCTCCCTCGGACCCTCTTCCCTCCCGTGCTCTCTATCTCTCATTCTCTCTCTCTCGAATAAATAAATAAAAAAATCTAAAAAAGAAAAAAAAATAGGCATGGGGTTTCCTTTTGGGGAGATGGAAAATGCCCTGAAACTAGACAGGGTAACAGTGGAACAACACTGTGAATGTTGTAAGGGCCACATATCTGTATATCTAAGAATGGTTAACAGTTGTATGTTAGGAGAATCTTTAATTTATTATGTTTTCTTTCTTTCTTTCTTTCTTTCTTTTTTTTTTTTTTTGGAGAGAGAAAGAGAAAGGGAGTGCGATCATGAGCAGGAGGGGAGGGCCAAAGGGAGAGGGAAGGGAGACTCTTAAGCAGGCTCCACACCCAGCACAGAGCCCATCGCAGAGCTCAATCCCAGGAGGACCCCGTGATCATGACCTGAGATGGAATCAAGAGTCGGACGCCTGACCAACCGAGCCACCCAGGTGCCCCTCTGCTTCAACTTCTAAGGAATCTGTATGCCCCAGCCCCTGACCACCAGGTAGAGCTATGTGGCCACCTCTCTGTATCTGCTAAGACGCCCACAGAACATGCCGCCTAACTGAGGAACCAACCTCTGGTTATCACCCTGCTTTATTCTGCGATGATACTCCAGCCAGACGCCTCCCTTGTCTCAGATGTAAGAAGCTTCCCTTCACAAAATGTCCAGTGCCTCCTGGTAGAAAGTCACTGGTGGTGCCCAATGACTGAGAGAGCTGAGTGGATGAACTAACAAATAGAGCTGAGACGAGCAGCTTACTTAGAATTAAAATACAGAGGGGCGCCTGCGGGGCTCAGTCGTTAAGCGTCTGCCTTCGGCTCAGGTCATGGTCCCAGGGTCCTGGGATCGAGCCCCGCATCGGGCTCCCTGCTCCGCGGGAAGCCCGCTTCTCCCTCTCCCACTCCCCCTGCCTGTGTTCCCTCTCTCACTATCTGTCTCTCTCTCTCTATCCAATAAATAAATAAAATCTTTAAAAAGAAAAAAGAAAAAATTGATTCTATTTTAAAAAAGAAGTAAAAAACAGAAAGTGCTAGAAAAATATTCCTAGCCCGCCCCCCCCCACCAAAATCTTTACAACTATGTCATTTCTCAAAATCCCCAAGTAGTTCTCAGACTCTGTGCATTTAGCTGGACCTGCCCTATGCCCGGGGTGCGGGGACAGTCCCAGCTAGCCAGGCACCAGCGTCAAGTCCGGGAGCAAGGCTCGTGTGCACAGAGCCCACGTTCTGCCCCCACCTCAGTCATTCATATTCGTTGCCTGGACTGGAGTACCAATAAAATTAAAATACGAAATTCTTGTTGTTTCTTCTTCACCTTGATTGGACTGAACAAATACAGTTACACTGTTAACATTCTGAAACTTAACATAACGAAGTGGGACAATGCCATCTTCTTTAATATCATCCTCAGTTAGTTCCAGAGCTTGAGTCGGTTCGCTTCTTCAAAATCCATAGATCGGGGCAGATTGATAAAAATTTTTACATATTTAGGACTCTGACCATTATCTGGTCCTTGAAATTTCATGAATAAAGCTTAACAGTTTGATTAAATGCCACAGTAATAAGCAGCTGTTCATCACAATCAGATTCCAAGGTCACATCTTTTCTCAAACAGTTGTCAAATCCATGCTCATCACTTTCATTAAGACATTCACAACCTCAGAGAACCCTACAAAGATCCTGATAACGTTAATAATTTAGGTAGAAAGGAGTAGACACAAAGCCAAAGGGAGGGGCTGGGGGGTCTGGGGAGGGAGGAGCAGGGATCCCAAAGGAAAAGGTAAGACTAAAGAAGGGCAATTAATCTTGAGGGAGGTGAGGGAGGAGGAAGAGAAACAGGAAGGAAAAAAAATCCTTTTCGCCAGGTCCAATCACAGGGTCCCTCCTGCAGATAAGGAAGCAGAGCTCCCATGCGAGACCTCGCCCCTCCACCTGGCAGAAGCCAGTTCGCAGGTGATCCCGAGAAACCGTGTGCCTACCCAAGCAAGAGGGGTTCCTGCACAAGATCTATGGCTGCTCCCTCAAGCAGCCAGCATGCCTTACCTGTGCTCTCATGAGACCTGTCAGATCTCCTCAGTACACTGTACCCACGGTGTGCGATTATTTGCTATTTATGTGATACGAAAATAGTGGGCAAAGATTCCTTGAACGATATTTGGAATGACTGTGGGAAAAATGGGGCTCTACAGAGGCCCTCTGGAAGGTTCTAGAAGCAACAGCTCTTTCTTATTCATCTTTGTATCCATCACCACATTTACCATGGTATTATATTGTCCTTGTCTTGACTTAAACACAAATACGCATCCTACAGGCAAAAACCAGTGCAATATGCGCCTTTGGGAAGGGACAGATGACGGTGACAAGGCTCCCATTTCCTGGGCACTCTCCAGGTACCTGGTCACGATATGGTCAGAAATACACCACTTTGGGAAGGCATTTTTGGTTAAAATTTCTAATTGTAAACAGTACCTTGAAATAGTACCTCTTTTTTATTTTTAATTTAAATTCAATTAGCCAACATATAGTACATCATTGGTTTTTGGTGCAGTGTTCAATGATTCATTGGTTGCATGTAATAGTGCCTTTTGAAGTGAGAATAGTATTTTTTATGTTAAAAAAACACCAATTTTATTGAAAGCTGGGAGAAAATAGGATTGACTGTCGACAGAATGTTGTTTAGCCATAAAGACAATTCTACAAGATTTATTCCAATTATGTCACACTGCCATTCTTTATTAAGAGTCATGTTACAGAAAGGAGACGCAGCATGAGCAAAGGCAACAAATCAGGAAGATGCTTTTACCTATGCTTCAAGTCTTCTCCCCTGAAGAAGGGGATTTACCTTCTTCCTTCATTTACCTCAAATTTTAGCCAACTTGTGACTAAAATTTTAAGAGAACCAGTTTTCGGGTAGGAATCATTTCTCCAAACAGCACATCCATCCTAAAATCTCAGGACTAGCTGATGCCTACGAGGAACTGTGGAATCCTATGTCTTGTATAATGCACAATTCCTACGCTTCGCTGGAGTCAAGAAAGGGCATTCATTAGACCTTCTCCATGACACTCACTAAACCGATGTATGTTAATAGAACAACAAGGATCGCAGAAGTCACTCAAACGATTCCAGCCTCGTGGTCTCTCTGACATCAGGAACATCCACAGCAAGGCTGGAGTAACAGACATGTTGCACATATATGTACAATTATAGACAATATGTACCCTTAAACATACAAGTTTTTATAAGAAAGCTGAGAACTTTTTTACCTTTCAAAAAGCACGTTACTTAGGGGCGACTGGGTGGCTCAGTCAGTTGAGCATCTGACTCTTGGTTTTGGCTCAGGTCATGATCCCAGGGTTGTGAGATGGAGCCCCTGCATCGGGCTCCATGTTCAGTGGGGAGTCTGCTTAAGATTCTCTCTCCCCCTCTGCCCCTCCCCACTCTCCCTCTTAAAAAAAAAAAAAGCACATTATTTATCACAAGAAATTTGCTCTTACAAAGTTCCACTAGAAAGGTTCCACATTTCTCCTTAATATAACACCAGTGTTGGTATTCCAAGTGCCTTTGGCCTGCATTTGCTTACATGCATTTCTTACTATTTACTTCGTAACAGACAGTCTGAGATAATGGTTGATTTGTATGGCAAGTCAGGAAAGGTCTGGTAGTTATTAGCGCGGGCTGCATCCTAGCAGGGACGGCTCTAAGTATTCAGGATTCCTAGAGAGTATGCATGCGGTGACTAAGGTTAACTCGGGATGCCTGAGTGGTGAGAGGAAAGGAAATGGAATATGGAAATCATATGGAAATGAGTCACAAAATGTCAAAGGCGTCAATTACTTGGATGGTATTCACGGACAGCTGGGGCTGCTCGAAGGACTTGCACTTTAAACTCACATCACACCTTTGACAGTCACAGCAGCGCCCAAAATTAGAAATGGGAAAGGCATCGAAACAGAGACCAGAGCTGATGTCCCGCCCCCTTTAGCAGTAAACATTGATTTGTCTTATATTTACGTCAAAGTTCCCTGAGGAATATATGTTAAGGTTTAAGACCCTGGCTATCTGAGAAAATGGTGCAAGTTAGAACTTTCTAGTCAAGGGACCCTCCCTGACCACCGCGTCTCCTCCCCAATCCCACCTGTCACTTCCCCGTCCCCCAAACCCACTCCACCAGGAAGCGGATATCAGCACCAACAAGGAACAAAATGACGACCTCATGTCCACTTCTCATGTAACATTTACTACATTCGTGCTTCGGGAAAGAGGGAGGGTTTGTTTCAGGCTCTGGGTGGAAGGCGTTTCTGTGGAGTTCGGGCATTGGTGTTGCAGACACCGAAGTCACCCTACTTGTTTTTATTTCTGTTGCCATGGAAACTAAAGTCATCTCCTGCCCAAGTTGAATGAGGTGTTTGGAAATAATCAGTTTCAATTTTTCATGATAGCAAAGTACCGCTTCCTATTTTCAGCTTTCACAGAGGGGAAAAGAAAAATAAACAAATAAAAAGGTTCAAATGTGGTTTGAAGTACTGTGACCTACAAAAAAAGGGGGGTTTATGTTCACAGGTGCGACCCTGCAAGGACACAGTAGAGTGAGGCTCTGGCTAGCCACCTGCTGAGAGCTGGCTCACCTGGGTCCAAAAACCTCCCCCCACGCTCCTGAGACATCCAGGAAGACAGAATCCACTGAAACTTATATTTAGATAGCATGAGACTATTTTAGTCACCATTAGAAAAAAAAAATCCCCATTAAGTTCTCTCACTTTAGAAGTAAATGTTGATTTTTCTCTCACATCAGAAATCCCCCGAGGGCTACATTTTAATGTTTAACACCATTTCCATCAAGTAAACAGAAATCAGGAAACGGGATGTCACAAAGAGCCTTGCTGAGGATGCACGGGGAAATCAGGAAGCCAGGTCACCTGTATCTCAACTCCTGCAGCAGTGTGCGAGGCTTGCAGCAGCAAACACGAACACGGTTCACAGAGAGGGTAGGACTTGAAAGAATGGTGGAGATATTGTTTGTTGGAGATATTGTTCCATGAAGGCAGTGACAGCCGAGGAGCACTCCACACAGATGGGATGTGTTGCTGTCTGTGGGAAAACTAGAAGTCCCTAAGCGCCCCCCCACCCCCGCAGTGCCCTTCCTTGAGGTGTTCGGAGAGAACCTCTTCAACAGGCTGTGGTCTGTGGGAAGAGAGGGCTTTGTGTCTTCAATGGCAAATTAAGGAGTTTGCACCCACATCCCTTCTGGTTTTAAACATCTTATAATTCTTATTTTCACAAATCCATTCCATGGAAGTAGACCTACGGGTCTGGTCAGAAAAAGCAGCCCCCTTTGCCTTTCTGTGTCTTTTATTACACATGAAAAAGTAACGGAGAGAAGCTTTCCAACCAGCTCACCTGTCCTAGCAGAAACTGCAAGTGGCAGCCAATTCCCCATAAGCAGCAGGTCGGGTAAGTGGTGAGACCGCGTGAGGGCACGGAGAACAGGACTGTGTCAATGGGCATCTTGGGATTTCAAACCTCTCATTTCTGGTTAGACTACAGATTTTTTTTTTAAGATTTTACTTATTTTTGAGAGAGAGAGCACCAGCAGGGGGAGGAGCAGAGGGAGAGGGAAAAGCAGACTCCCCGCTGAGCAAGGAGCCCGACGCGGGGCTCCATCCCAGGACCCTGAGATCATGACCGGAGCTGAAGGCAGATGCTCAAATGACTGAGTCACCCAGGTGCCCCGACTACAGATTTTTTTTTTTTTAGTGGCATTATGTTCTATATGTGTAGACAAATAATCACAAGCTCAAATGCCCCTGGGAGCTGGGCAAATGACAGAAGTGTGTAATCCAGGAGCGGTGTTCGTAACACGGCATGCTGCAGTCGGGGGTGCACTGAAGAGTACCCAGGCTACTAAGGAGATTCTGTAAGCCCTGTGCCAGCCAAAGAAGAATCTCTTGTAGGAGATTTGGTCACAGGCTGCCAGTTTCTCATCATTATTGGAGATTCTATAAAAACAGTTTATTTCCCCTGTGATGAATTAGTGTGGAAGTGATTTCTGGTTAAATACAGCAAGTTGAACAAATGTGAGTTTTTGTGGGTTTTTTTTTTTTCACTTAGTCCCTTCTGACGTCCCTCCAAATTGTCAGTAAAGGCAATTTTTTAAAAAAGGTGAACCTGTAAGGGCACAGAGGCCTGGAAAGGAAATAACAGCCACAAAATTTGGGAAACAGTAAAACCAATGGATGTGGGGCCAGTAAGAGCAGAACTGATGCTGCTAAAATTTCCTCCTGTAGGAGGAGAAGCCAAGAAGCAGACCTCTGCCCGCTGAAGGACCTACAGAAAGCTGAGGGACTGGTGGCACCATCTATCTCTGGAAAAAGGGGTGTAGGTGTACCTAAAAATAGGGGGACTGGCTTAGAGTCTTTAAAAGAAGTGCACTGACTCCCAAGATCCCCTGGCCCTACCCTTGAGAAATACAGGAGGTTTCCTCTCTAAAGATGTTGCACTACAGGGGAGCAGACTCAGCACAGCTGAGAACAAGAGCACCATGGGCACCATACTGAAACTGAGAAGAATAAATCTCTTTACCTAACAGCAAGATCCTCAAGCCCCCGTCCCACAGTCAGATCCCCCAATGCTCACAGTCAGGCTGACACCCAAAAGATTCCATTCAAAGGAAAGAGACCAACCCAAAAGAACAAAGAAAAATGGAGATCTGCCAATTAAATGGCGAAAACCAATCACTCTACAGTGAAACTCCCCCAACCTGAGGAGCTGAACCTATGCATACAGAATTTCCCTAACATTTCACCCTAAAATCTAACCATACACCTTAAATTTATACAATGCTCTATGTCAGATATATGCCAATTAAAAAAAAAAAATCTAACCAGACAGCCAAAGAACACCTCTAACATGGAGACAGAGATCAAAACCTAGAAAGAAAGAGAAAAAGAAACAAGAGATATTGCAGGAAGAGAACGTTTAAAATAACAGATGAATCCTTGGAGATATAAAGGAAGATATCACATCCATAAAACAAGAATAGGAGACTACAAAAATGAACATTCAGAGAATATGAAAGAGCTCTTAGAAATTAAAAATATGATGACAAGAGAAAAATCAATAGATGGAAGATAAATGCTGAGGATTTTTGATTTTAAAAGATGTAATGTCTGGTGATTAGCATAACATAATAAAAAAAAGATGTTGAGAAAACAGTAAAAGATTTATAGAGATGGAACATAGGAGAGATAAGTGGAAGGTCAGTCTAAGAAGGTCTATATCCAAATATTTGGAGTTCCAGAAAGAGAGGAGTGGGAAAAAGGAAACTGTTAAAGAGATAGTTCAATAATTTTTTTCCAGGACTGTGAAATAAACATTTCCAAAATTAAAAAGCCCATCGAGAGGGGTGCCTGGGTGGCTCAGTCAGTTAGACATCTGACTTTGGTTCGGGTCATGATCTTGGGGTCCTGGATTGGGCCATGCATTGGGCTCCCCACTCAGAAGGGAGTTTGCGTGTCCCCCAGCCCCTCCCCCTACTCCTTTTCTCTTTCTCTAATAAATAAAACCTTTAAAAAAAAAAAAAAAGGCCCACTGAGTACCCAGTCCAGTAAGCAAAAAGAGCTGCACCAAGGCACATAACTGGAAATTTTCAGAACACCAGACACAAAGACAAGGCCCTAAAAGCTTCCAAAGAGGGGAAAAAAGATTATTTACAAAGTTTCAGGAAACAGAATGGCATCAAACTTCCCAACTGCCCTTCTGGATGGAAAGGACAACTGAGGAGTGGCTTCAAAATAATGAGAAATCATTATTTCACCTCAAATGTTATACTTAGCCATACCTATGATCAAGTTTGAGTAGAAAAAAAAAGACATGTGCAGACATGTAAAGTCTCAACCACAGTGTGCTTCCCAGAAGGCCACTCGGGGTAAATTCCACAACAAAGGAAGGTGTGACCAAGAAAGAGGAAGATGTGGAATCCAAGGGAAAGGAGAGCCAAACCCTGAAGAAGTGAAGGAAATTCCCAAAATCATGGTCAAGAAAAATCCCAGGATAACTCTAAACAGCAGATCCAGAGAACACCTAACCAGCTTGAGGCCGATGACTGACGTGTCTGAGAAAAAGCTGAAGGTGAAATGTCATCATCACTGCACACGCCTGCGCACGCCAAGAGAAAACCCACCGCCTGGCAGAGTTTAGAGACGGCTTGGTAACACCTACACAGGAAACTAAGCCAATGAATTAAAAAAGGCAATTACTAAAATAGGAAGGAGGAAAAGAGTGTTATGCAAGAAAGGAAATGTAATCGGAGTCCACTCTGTGGCTCAACTAACTATAAGCCTGATGTAGTAAAAATAACATAGAGATTAAATGCTGACTCGGCCAAAAATCCTCATAAAATGAGGATGGAATGAAAGAAGAAGAGGGTCGTGTATGTCTGTGTTTGTGTGCGTGTGGCCTTATCGGGGGGTGGGGGAGAAGAGTCGGTAAGAGATTTAACCAACCATCTTGCACAGTCATTAGAGATAAAGTTAATCGTATCTAAATCTGAAAACTAAAATCAAGAAAGTTATTTTATCAAATTTGAAATGTCACCTATTTAAAAGGATCTCCATTAGTTTATGTACCTCCCAGAATTAAAAAAAAAAAAAAAAGCCAATTAGACCATGACACGCAATCACTCGTAAGACCCAAAGATTTCAGAGGTATTAAAATGGAAGGGAGGGAAAGGATGTATGGTTTAGAAATATAGTGGTGTCTTCTATGAGAAAGAGCTGAACTGGTTCAAACGGGTTATCTCTGTGGTCCAGGAATCCAGGTGGGGAGGGGTGAGGCACGTGGTTGCTATTTTTGTTGTAATCTTCGTTAAACCTTAAAAAATATTGTATGTGTAACTTTATTAATGATTAATTAAGTTTTAAACAAACAAGGAAGAAGAGTATATAACACAACCTCCAATTTAAAAAAAAGGCTTTCTCTGCTCCAGTGATCATGACACAGCTTAAATGCTATTTGATGAAACTACTTAACATAAAAACATCTTGTAATTCTCATTATTTTACTATTCAAAATCAACTACAAATGGATGAAGAGAGCTATAAAATAACCCGAAACCCTCGTAACTTACTATCCCCATATTCTGCTCTCTTCTCTCCAATGGAACAAAATCCAAATATAACTTCTTTTTTGCCTATTTTATAGGTATTTGTTTGCTAGGGCTTCTGAGATGGTGGGTTCTCCAGCCTGATCCTTACTTACTAGAGGCACTTTACTTTTACTTAACTTTCTTGCCTCCTTAGCTTGGAAAAGCATCACTTTATAAGTGATACATGAGTCACCCATGCCAAAGTGTAAGCACAGGTACTGGCTAATCACACACTTGTTCTCCTGCTTATGAGGAACCAGACTGATTTGGAGTGTGCATGCAAAAAAAAAAAAAAAAAAAAAACCCTAATTTTTAAAAGAATACTTTATTCTTGTTAGACTTAAACTCTCTCCTGAGAAAAGATATTTATTCTCCCCAAATACATTTCAAAAAACATGCCATTCTTCAGTTTCCCCGTGGGTTTGGAAGTAGTCTTAGATACAGGATTGTCTAAAAAAGAAAAAATGACAAGAGTCTGAACGTTGGGAAGAGTTCAGCCATGTTCTTGGCTGGAATGAGTCCGCATTTACACACTTAAACACACCAACACCATGCAGTAGAGGCAAGGACTCTGGAAGGTCTGAAATTTTACCCTACTTACAAGCTTACTCACTAGCCTGCCGTGATTTCAGAGACGTGGCAGAAGACATGAGACTCCTGGGTGAGAGACAAAGAATTTTATTGCTCACGACAACAGCGGTAGCCAGAGTATCACCATGGGCACCCACTCCCTGAGGCCCCATTCCCACAGGGCAATGGGAAGGGGGGCCAGGTGATACAAATGGCAGCTTACAATCCAGGGAAAGAACCCAATCTTCTTTTTCCAAATACTTCTATGGTGCTAAAATACACACAACATTTACAATTTTGACTAGTTTCTTTTTTGTATTTGTTCCTTTACCTTAAAGGGAGAGAATGCCTGCGTGCAGGGGTGAGAAGGGCAGGGGGAGAAGGAGAGAGTCTTAAGCAGACTCCACGAGCCTGACACAGGGCTCGATCCCATGACCCTGAGATCACGATCGGAGCAGACACCAAGAGTTGGATGCTTAACCAACTGCGCCACCCAGGCACCCCCAATTTTGACTAGTTTTGAGCATACAGTTTGATGGCACCATATCTTTTATAATGGATACTAAACCTCACTGGCCCTGCACCGCAGGAAGACATTATCCTTATGACACTGGACAATAAACAAACCTGGCCTTTTCTCCATGCCAAGGGTTCTCATCTCAGTCCTATTAACATTTTGGGCTGAATAACGTTTTGTTGTTGAGGGCTGTCGTGTGCATTACCGGATATTTAGCAGCATCCCTGGCCACTTCCCACCAGCTGCCAGGAGTACTCCCTCAGTTACAACAATCAAAAAATGTCCCCAGAAATTGCCAAACATCCCTCAGAGGCAAGGCTGCCCTCGAGTTGAGAATGATTGTTCCGGAGGAAGTCACTATGTCTGTCTTCTGAGCTTATTCAAAAGATAATCCAAAGCAAAAAAAAAAAAAAAAACCTAGAAAAGATAGTCCAGAACAAAGGCAATCTGTCCCTCTGCTCATAAGATATGCAAAAACACAAGAGATCCATGGAGAATTGGCTCCTGGCAATATTTACTTCTAAAACTTGATCTGTTATTCAGGCATAGATACATTACTTGGCCGATTACACATGATATTTGCGCGCGCGCGCACACACACACACACACACACACACACACACACACACATGGCCTTGCCCGTGGCCCTTTGACTAAAATTATAACATGAACCATTGAGATGATAGGGAATCAGTCCCAAGAAATTAACTGGGCATGGCCCGAAAGGGGGTGTACGTAAGTGTCATTCATAGCTGAGCCAAGTAGTATATGACGACTACATTTCCTTTCCTGTGTAGGAATGTTTTTCCTTCCTTAAGCTAATAATTGGCTTTTTGGGGTTTGGGGTTTTTGTTTTTATTTTTGGCATCTAATACTCTTTCCGCAGATCACTCATACAATTTGAAACTGGACAGACTTGCATTCAAATACAAACTTCTCTACATAATGGGACAAGCTTGGACAAGCACGTCCACCTACATGAGCTCACTTTCTTTCCCTACATAACGCAGGCGTGATAAGACCTGTGTTTCAGGGCTGTCATCACGATTACATGAGATAAAAGTACCTAGTACGGTGCCTGGCACTTGGGAGGTACTTAGTAAACAGTACCTACTGCTTCATGAAAAGCACCAATAGAGTACAGCTGCAGAGTTGTTCTTAACTGTCATGGAGCTTTACGCTTACTTCTCCACACCCTCACTTGGTTCTTCATAGTACTGATAACACAGCCGCTGAGGACAGGGAGCAGAAGGTCAGCAGGCCATAATGAGAATGACTCTGACACTGGACCCCGTAAGTATCTCTCACCAACCATGTGCACCAGCCAATTCCAGCCGTACTACCAACGGGGTCAAAGAAGAAAGGCGTTCCGACTTTTTTTTACCGGGTTTCATTTCCTTCGAAGTGACATCAGTGTGTTGACATTGCCCAGCTTTCGCCAGTCTGTTCACCCAGTGTCTCTGCGTGCTCGCATGTTAATAAGCTAACCCTCTCCAGTCAAATGAGAAATGGAGTTCTGCAAACACTTAGCCAAGGCTGTTCAGGTAGCGTCAGAGACCAGCTCCTTCCCTCTATCGGCTCCCCTTCCCGCGACACAAAACTTACGAGTAATGAAACCCCTATCACAGGTTTTGAAACTTGTTACGTGATTGACAAAGAGAGTTCTCTTGTGGCAATCGCGGTCTGATTCTGTCCTGATATCATCTGGCCTTCTGACTCTGGAATAAATTCGTCTTGTGTTGGGCAGCTGTTCGGTGCTCTACATCCATGATGATTACTCTTGTCTTCAAATGTAACATTTAATTACAGCTTTCATAGAAGACTTAAAATTCCATTTTCCCTCAGGAAAAAAAATACCCATAACTGGAGTTTATGAAAAATTATTAGTTGTGGCTAATCCTGGGTAATAAATTGGATTTTTGAAATCTGTGTGAGTTTTAACACATGAGGCTTTTCATCAGGAAGGCGACGCTTATGGGAAATGCCTGTGGAATAATCAAGCAGCAATTTCGCTGCCACGCTGTTAAAGACAAATACAATTGAGAAGATCATCTATGGAACTTGCTGGATTGTGAAATTTGCTTTCTGTAGGGGAAATCTCACATAATAGTCAGAGGACAAGTGACAGTTCCTAGTGACTTCCCATTCCCTCGAGCCTGCGGTTATGACTTCGTCCTCCCTACCTCGATGCCAGTGCTCCATCTAGAAATGTAAGAAATCCAGCTGAGTCGTATTAAAAAGCCTAACTGACTTATTTCTTGCATCATTTAGCCAACACTAGCACTACTTCATCCCTTCTGTAAGCACATGGACACACACACACGCTCACACGCTCACGCTCATTCTCTCTCTCCTACAAGTACCGTGTTCTGTTGGCCGAAAAAGAAAATCAGCACACACACAGCAAATAACGCGCACTGTACTTGTATAAGCAATTCTTCTATGAAAAATTAATTCCAACCACAACAATTTCAAGGGCCCTAAAGGATAGAATATCACAGGTTTTAAAAAAAAAAAATGTTTTTCTGAAGGGAGGACCTTTTTTCTAGACAAAAACCCCCAGCCAATATGCTTTTTCTGTATCAAACTTTCTCCCCCTTTGCATCTCCTGGCTTACCCAATCCACCTTACTCTTCCATGCTATTTATTAAAGTTACATCAACATTATTTAAAAAATTAAAATTAAAAAAGACAACTCAAATGGCTATTCTTTGTAGGACTGCTAGGAAGACCTGAGGGGGTGTTGTGGGTCATTCGACCACCCAGCACCTGAGAGGGTCTAACCAGCCTACTCGGAGGAACAGCCTGGAGCAGACAACACAAAAATTGAAAGAAAAAAGTGGTCATTAGTTTATGCATATTTTTAAAAACATGGCGACTACCTGGTCAACTGGGATCTCAACTTGAGTGTCTTCATCTTCTTGGACTTCTGCTGCCCCCCGTGTCTCAGACCTCTCTGCTCCAGCTTTGAAAACGCCTTCATCTATTATTGGAGACAAATGCACAGTGAAAATCAAAATCCAATGGTGACATCATGTGGCTGAATGTTGAAACTGCAATCAAATACCTAATGAAGATAATGCTTCTTAATAGGTATTTTGCTTCCCTTCGTACTGATAGGGTTTTTGCAGCCCTCCCTCCCCACCCCCTCCGCCACACACACATTTCCGCATTTTCACAGGGAAGAGGGTCAGTGGTGAAGACGAGGCTGACTGAGCAGAGCAGAGCTGTGTCCCAGACTCCTCACCCTCAGGCTGCGGGTCTAATAACACACCCCTGTAGAGGTATTTACATAGAAAGGACCTCACACCTGTTACCTGCTCCCCACTCCTATCCACAAAACAGTGATGATGCTTGTTTGCCCAAAAATACTAGTTTTAGAGGTTCTTCTTTCCCACAAGAATGCCAGGCACTGAATATAGTGTGTTGGCATAATTCTATTTGGAGCAATAATAAAAAATATGTATTTTTTTCCTGCAACAGAATCATTGATTCTCGGTCTCACACAAATCAGTCTTTTAGTTTGCAGATTTCCACAGGATTTTCACAGCCTAGTTCTCAAAAATCCTTAACCGTAAAATGTAACCTAAATCTCTAAGGCTTTAGGTTAAGCTCCCGTGACTTGTTTTCCCACGGAAAGCAACGATAGCTGTTTTCTGTATCCAAAGAAGTTTCCCTGTTTCCCCTCAGTCTTCTCTCCTCCAGGCCAAGTCATCAAAGCATCACAGAATAGTTTGTCATTCTATCTGTGTGCCCCAAAATAGGCTTAAGCCTTCCGTCCTTCTCACAGATGTTTCCTCTGCCCAATTTTTAAGGATCTCCAGGGATGGAGATTTCACCTCCTTCTCTGGTAATCTACTACAAAACTCGCCCTGCAGTTTAGAAAATATGGTTTCATCTTTTATCTTAAAACCTCCTCTATTTCTCCATTGGAAGCTTGTTTCCCAGAGCACAATTATCTGACATGTGTCACATAATAACACTCCATATTGTTAAAGTTATAAAAGTCACTCGTTATTTATGATGAAATGGAAAACATCCCTTTACATTCGTGGAGGATCGAGTATATGTAAGGCGCCATGTGAGTCACGGTGGCCACCGAAGACATACATGAGATGTCGCTCAGGTTGCTTACAGACCCATGAGTGTATATTTGGAGATGTATACACACCCCCAGTAAGGTACTGCCCTGGAGGAAATGCTAGAACAGGTAACGGCTGGAGCAGAGCGCCATGGGCACTCAGAACATATAACCAAGTGAAAAAGGGAGGGAAGGAGAGAGGAAATATAACCACACTCAAGCCCTTCTTGTTTCTCCTAGAGAAACCATTTTCCTTTTTAATTACTTTTTTGTAACTTGACTGGATATTAGCTTCTCTAGTCTCCTTTTTAAAAACCAGGGACAACAGGGCTGCCCTCAAAGCTGATTATACATGTTAGATTAATTCACATGGATTAACTCATTTTGAGGATTATCTACAGCAATCATTTAATCCCAGACTGGTTCTTCCTATCATCCAACAAAGTCTTTCCACCCAATGACCCCTTCTTTCCTTCAGCTCTTGTATGCTTAAGCAATCCAGAGTAATTTTTCATTCAACTAGAGTTTTCTCAGTTAAATCATCTTACATGTATATCAAAACTGAAAATATACATGTATACGGGAATCCCTACAACATCATCACCAAATGAGGATGTCAGCACTGGCAACTATTCTGGATTATCACTAGCACTAATCCTCCCCAAAGACATGGCCCATGCAGCATATCCAAGGATTATGTCCTGACTTGGTCTTGTCTTACAACTGAGGACATGAATCCACAGTGAAATCTCAGCCAAAACCTCAGCAACATCAGAAGAAAGAATATAGAAAGCAAAATAGAAAATGTGCTGACAGCCTCATGGATGTAGAAAGAAATGCACAGCGTTTTGGTTACACACTCAACAAAGCCATCCTTGACCTAGCAAGAGTGCAGGGAAGGCTACTTCGAGGGGCTAGGAAAATGGCTCACAATTATTGTCATAAAGCAGGAAAAGTGAAAGGGAGTAATCAAGTCTACAAAACTGGGAGTCAACAGATATACGGTAAGCTCTTGGTCTCTCCATCAAACTCTGGGGAACTTGGAACTCAAGAAAACAATGGCAGAAACTATACAAATAAATTCTGCCTTAGTCACATGTGGAGTTCATAACCTTGAGAACGTGCAGAGGCAAATTTCAAAAAAAGGCTGCACAATTTATCAAATGTTATCTCCAGTGTAGTTTTAAAAGGAAAATTAGGCATATTTGACATTCATTGCTACCTTCTGGATTACCTTAGAAGACAGTAATCATACTCGTCCCGAAAATGGCCCTTGAGTCAACCTTCAGTGAAAGATGTTGCGCTCTAGTTATGACCTGAGTACATGACATTTTTGGATGACATTTGGGCATCCAAGTGTTACACTTGCTTTCAAAGACACTACCAAGAGAAACCTACAGATACGAAAGGAATACATTCTTAAATACTCACATCCAATGGAATGCTTAACTTGATCCAACCAGAGCTATGAATGACTTGCAGATGTGTTTTAGAATAAACATTTCATAGGAAAAGAAAAATAAAACCAATAATAACAAACAAAATAAGATTGAAAGGGCACTGGAATGGAAAATGGCAGCCATAGGATATAAAAGGCAAAGGGACACATCTACAAAACTCAACGTCATGTATGGCGACAGAGAGAATAAAGAGACAAACGTGTCCATCTGCAGTGTGGGTGGAGAGTCTTGTTCATCAGTGAACTGATGTGGGAGCCATCTCCTTCAGGGGCACGGGGCAAGAAGGGAAGGTCAGCAGGGAATTCACAGGAATAAATGGTGGAAAAAAAAAAAAAGGAAGAACAGCCAGGAAATTACTCTGTGATGAGAGAAAGCCTACTAGGATTTTAATGTTTATTATACATGTCATAAAATTAAAAACAGAGAAGAATTTCTAGAGGAAAAATATTTTTACACAGCATGTATTGATGATACATTGTTTATATAATATGTATGCATTTTAGAAAGCTTGGAAAATGAAGAAAACAAACATCCTTCTAACCTCATGACCCAGAGATAAGCACCACTAATAATTTGACAACGGACTCTCTCTCCCTGCCTTTTTCTGTTTCTCCCTCTCTCTCTCCCTTACACACACACACACACACACACACACACACACACTCATAAAAGTGGGATCTTACTGTATATATAATTTTTAAGTGTTTTTTGACTTTAAAATCACTTCATGAGCATTTCCCATATCATGAAATGTTACCCGAAAACACAGTAAGTTGCTGGGTGTGGTGGTACCACATTGTAATTAATGACGATATTGAACAACGAAGCATTGTTTTTTTTTATTATGTTATGTTAATCACCATACATTACATCATTAGTTTTGGATGTAGTGTTCCATGAATCATTGTTTGTGCATAACACCCAGTGCTCCACGCAGAACGTGCCCTCTTTAATACCCATCACCAGGCTAACCCGTCCCCCCACCCCACCCCCCTCTAGAACCCTCAGTTTGTTTCTCAGAGTCCATCGTCTCTCATGGTTCATCTCCCGAAGCATTGTTTTTAAATGAATAGGTAGATTTCATTCATTTGATTGATGGGTATCAAGATCCACCATATAAAAAATCACTCTGGAAAACCTGAAAGGGTTGCTCTTGACAAGCTTAGCAGCTTCTGGAAAACTTACAGACACATGGGCTATTTATCTTTCCATGTACCTGCCCTGAAGCTCCTTTCCTGCCTGTGGGTCCTTGTTTCCCAAGAATAAGCACGGTGCACTCCCCACAGTAAGTCCTCAATAAATGCTCATTGAAATTTAAGTGGAAAGATAAGTTCGTGGTTCCATCGCTTCCTGCTCCGCGCCCCTCCCACCCAGCCCCTGCGCACTCCGCCAAGTACTGAATTTGCTCTTCCAAAACTTCCCCTGAGCCTACGGACATCCCGGTTTTCATACAACTTTCATTGATATGATTAATCTCCTATAAATCCTCAGTCTCTCCACTGAGTGTCTCATTTTGCAGGAAGCCTCGCCCATCTGTCCCTCTCCATCCTGTATCCACCACCTGAGTAGTTTCAGTACCCAGGCGATGAGCCATTCCACACCGTGGCCTGAGCACTGAGTACAACGCCACGGACAACGCCAACTCCACTTTAGCACACACTCCCTTCATCCTGTGCAGGCACTTCCATCACAGCCCACCTGCAGAGTCCACGGTGCTCGCTCCCATCTCATGCCTGCGTCCTCAACCTCTGGTTTACTCCTTGCACCCTCATCCCCATGCAGCTGCCTGATGGAGTCCGTCTGTAGATCAGTCCGTCTCTAGCTCTCCATTTCTCCGTTCAGCTCTCCACGCTCTGGCAGCACCACCAGCTGCTGCCTCCCTGGCCAACCCAGGCTCCTCTTGTTCACCTTCTAAGTGCTGGACCACCCGGAGCTGCATCATGGGTCCACTTCTCTCCTTGGATGGTCTCATCAAGATCATGGTTTGACATGAGAGACGATGGACTCTGAAAAACAAACTGAGGGTTCTAGAGGGAAGGGGGTGGGGGGATGGGTTAGCCTGGTGATGGGTATTAAAGGGGGCACATTCTGCGTGGAGCACTGGGTGTTACGCACAGACAATGAATCATGGAACACTACATCAAAAACGAATGATGTAATGTATGGTGATTAACATAACAATAAAAATTTTTTTAAAAAGATCATGGTTTGAACACCAGCCGTCTGCCAATGACTCTAACCTAGATCAGCCTCCTCAGAGATCCCAAAACTTATATATCCAGTTGTCTAACTTGACATCTCACCTTTGATATAAAATGGGCATCTCAACCTTAATATGGTCAAAACAGAAATCTGGTCCTCTCCCCTCCACCACCAACTGCTCATCATCTCTCTTCCCCACCCCAGGAAATGGCAGTACCCCTTAATTCCCAAATCTGGGAATTATCCTCACTTCCATATTGTTCTCACTCCTTGCATCCATTCCACTGTTGTCTTGTCAATTCAATTTCCTTTTAAATATATCCCAAATCTGGGAATATAATTTCTGTCTCCACTATCAACTTGGTCTAATCACCATTCTCTGCAGGACAGGCCATTGCAAAGCTTACACATCAGTGTCTCTCTTCTTCCCTCTTGCTATCCTGTAATTCATCCTCCACAAAACAGCCAAGTGATCTCAATAAATGAGAAAAACTGTTTAGAAACTCTCTAATGTCTTTCCATCATGCAAAGAACCCAAGGTCTCTACCATGGCTTACAAGGGTGTGATCAGGCACTTACCTCCCTCTTGGCACACACTTCATACCACTCTCCCTTTGCCCATTACACTCCAGCCACATTCTGTTTCTCCAACAGAAAACTCATTCCTGCCTTTGTACTTCTTATGCCCTCTGCCTGGAATATTCTTTCCCCTTTTTTCACATGATTGGCTGCTCCTTGCCATTCAGATCTCAGAAACCTTCCTCCTCCCTACTCCAGTAGCCACCCAGTCATTCATACTGCTGTTTTTAATCCTCTGCCTAGCATTTATTATGAGCTGATACTTTTCCTATTTATTTGGTGTTTCAGTGTTTGTCAGTCTCCACCAAACCGTAAGCTCCAAGAGCGCAGGTAGCATGCCCATATTGTTCAGTGCTGATCCCCAGCACGTCATGGAGCTCAGCACGCAGGTGTTCAAAGGGTATTTGTTGAGAGAATGAAGAGCAGGCACTCAGAAACATTTGCTGCACAGGGATGAAATATAGGAGCATACCATTTAAAAGCCACTAGCCCAGCCCATTAATTCTTCGTGCTGTTACAGGGATGATGCCCCATCAGGCCCTACATGGCAGTATAGCCTTCGGATGAGGAGGGGGATATGGAGGTTGAAGAGAAAGAAGGTTGGAGTGCCACCTACACAGGGATCGACTATGTATGCTATACTGTGGTAGCTAAGATAATAGCCCCCCAAAGATGTCCATGTCCTAATCCTCAGAAATGGTGAATATGTTGCATTGCATGGCGGAGGTGAATTAAGGTTGAAGATGGAATTACCATTGCTAATCAGATGACCCTGAGATGATCCTGGATTAGTCTTGTGGACCCAGTGTAATCACACAGGTCATCATAAATGAAAGAGAGAGGCAGGAGAATCAGGGGCCCAGCGACACAGTGTGAGAAAGACTTGCCTGGTCATTGCCGGCTTTGAAGAGGGAGGGGACCATAAGCCAGGGAATTGCGGACAACCTTAGAAAACTGAAAACGGCAAGGATGCAAATTTTCCCCCTTAGGGACTCAAGATTCTGACCTCCAGGACCATGCCATAAAGAATTTGTACGTTGTTTCAAGCCACTCCATTTGTGGTAAGTCGTTACCACAGTAACAGGAAATTAATACACCATGCGTCTGCCATTCAGGCGGTGGTCCGAAAAAGCCTTGCAAGTCCTCCGGCTTTTGTTTTCTTCCTCTGTTATTACTTCTCCTTCTCACTCCCTTACGAGGTGCAGAAACCAACCACCACCGCCCCCAGACACCACCCCCCCCATCTGCCAACAGGAAAGGGATTGCCATTTTTTTAACCTCTCCCCCCACCCCGAAACCTTTGTAATAAAAGCCATTTGCTAACAAACTAAAGAACGGGGATAAATTTGATACACAAAACTGCTCTCATTCAATTATTCTACTAAGGATCAAATTCAATGCTTGGATGCACATCCACCCAAATGCAGCTCTAATCTTTCTTGTTTGACTCGTGAGTAGACACTTTAGGGTATATTACGCCGTAAAGCAATAGCAAACATGCTAGTAAAAATAAAAATGCTCCTCAATTATTTTTCACTTACCCCTTATGAATTTTATTGCCCAGAAAAAAAATGAAAGCAGAGCTGCTGAGGTGGAGTGCTCGCAGCATTACTGTGGAGTTTCTCATAAATAGGAATCTGTTTCCCCACAGAAAGGGAAAACAGATGCTCATGCTTGTTTAGCCTCTGCAGCTAGAGGGGTGGAAACAGAAGGGTTCCCAGTCTCGGGGCATCCATAGCTCAGTCTAGTAATGTCACAGGACTCGGACGTTCTCAAGTAAGAAAAGTTACCAGATAATGAATGGCAGGTGCATGGAATTGGTGATAATTAGTATTAAAGCCCAACCACCTCGTTGAAAGCATACCTCCTCACTACAATTATTAACAATCGTTTTTAAATAGTATTGTAAGCCATATTTTGATGAGTTCCATGTTTTGAAATCAGTGGGAACTTATCAGGACAAATAAGAAGAAAAATCACAGCACAGTGCCCAGTTCTGAGTACTCTCTGGAAATATGAGGTATCTATTAAGTGGAAGCTCCACATGTAAGCAAGAAAAGTTTAATGTGACTATAAACATTTTCCTATGATTTACTACCAAGATTGCCTCATAAAGAAATGGTAAATTAGAAACAAAACGTTAATTTTAAAATGTAGCTCATTAAACCAAGTAGAGAAAAAAAATGTGGGGAAACAAGGAGTTTATAGCTCTCAGTGTATAAAATAATATTCTAGGAAGAAAAAAAAATATATATAGGCCTTTTTGCAAGAAAAACTATGCACCCTATCTATGTGTCACATCAGTCATCAGAGACAGAATTAAAATTAAAATGGTTAAGAAGGTGACATAAAAATTATTTTCATTAGCTAATGTTAATGGGAATACTATTCGCATGTGAAATACACCCAATTTCTAATACATAAACTCTCCGTAGATATAGACTACCACCATCATATCTTATTGAAATTTAAAGGAAGCACTTCCCGAAAGCTGACCCAGTGTGAGGCAGCCCCCATAATGTTCAGCAAGCAGGGAGGCAGAGCGGAAGAAGGCATCCACATGTGATAATGCTTCCTTATGAGAGGCTATTGGCCAACCCTGCCCCGATCCTTGTAGGACTTACACAGTACCCTCCTCACAGCACTCCTCGGCCTTAAAGGGTATTATCGTTAGGAAGAATCAGAGCACATGACAGCACATATTCTGAGCGTGTCTGAGGCAGTACAGAAATATAACCCGAATGTTTTTTAATCACTAATCTTCTCCATGTGTTTCATTATGTCCTACAAACCCAAATGGAAACTCTTCCCAGAAACGGGAATATCGCAAGTGATATTTTTCTTTGGCAATTTAGAATATTACAGGGAAACGCCTTTATCCATATGCTTATACAGGCGGAGTTTTCTCGGCCGCGGTTTATATGTGGTTTCTTTCTATTCCCTGACTCCCACGGCAGGGTATTAAATACCACCCGCGACACAACTGAGGTTTACATCTGACTGGGAAGACTGCGCAGACTTGATCTTAACCATGATGGTTGTTTTACCTTGAATTTAAATGGGTGCAACGACATTTTCAAGTACAGACAGAACTTAGAAGCAGGATGATTACCACTGATTTGTCCAGATCACGGGCAGTTTTGTTCTTACCCCTGCGTTCCTTTTTTAATCTTTTTTTTTTTTTTTTTGGATACAGACGTTTTATGATTTTCATCAAAATCAGAAATATTCAGAGGACAAAGAATGAAGCACACATTTACAATACGTAGAATTCATGACTCTTAACCATTTTGTAACCTATATAGACTAAAGTCTGTATCAGATACACGGGACTAAGAATAATAAAGTACCTCCGATTAGGTTTGCCTAAGTCAATAAGAATATAGGGCTTTACTTTTTCCTTTCTAATTTTGTTACCTTATAAAAATTGCACTGCAAATTAGTTTTAGTTTATCAGAATAATTGAATTGTTCCTCTTTATACCCCAGTGACTTGAAGTTACTTAATAAGTGGCCTAAAATTCTCAGTTCCTGTTCTGAATTTCTGGCTGGTCCAATTACCTTCAAACGACCTTGTGTGTTCCAGTCTGTAACACAGCCAGCCCTCCTGAGACTACTACGCTACTCTAGGAATTTTCTTCTGGTAACAAACAGAGTACTTGCACATAATAGAAATACTGGGTTCTATTAAATTCCTCAACTTTTTGTTCATTCATTCATTTGTTCATTCATCCTGCCGATGTCCACCAAACCTCCTCGTGCTCAGGCCCGTGCTGGATGCCAGCCATAGAAAGATGACCAAGATGCTCTCTGTCTGCTGGGGAATCGAAGGAGAACATCAACGGCACAGAGTAAGCATAGTGAGGGCTGCACAGGCTGTCTGGAGAGAGTGCACAGAGGCAGGAAAGGGGGGAGCAGAGAGGGGGACAATCAAAGCTTCTGAGAAACAGAAGCTACAAATCCAAAGACAAATGGAACTCGTCCCTGGAGAGCCGAGGAAGGGCATCCAGACAGAAAGATCAGTGTGTGCAAAGCCCGAGAGGCAGGGACTGCAGTTGGATGGGCTGCAGGGCTGGGGAGGGTGGGTGGGTGGGGAAGGATTTGGAAAAACTTGTCTGATAGAACAGACTCTGAACTTGGTCTTACAGACGATGAAGAGCAACCCGAGGGGCTGGGGTGGGGGACTGTCCTGGAGGAGGGTTGCCCGGTGGGAGGTATCGGGTCAGAGTGAGAAGGCTGGCTGAGACTGTAGGAAGGGAAGCCCGGAATGTGGGTCAGACAGAAGCAACAAGAGGCTTGAATGGGATGGGAAGTAAAGCCTGAAAGGATGGGTCCCGCGCATCCGTTGTGACAGCAGGACAGGCCCTGCTCAGGGGGACCGTGGTCTGCGCCAGACTTGTAGCTCCCACGTGAAGGCAGTGGTAGTGGGATGGGCAGAGGGACACCAGGGACACAAAGCTGTACTCCCGGGACTCCAGGACCCCCCGGATGGGGGAGGGGAGAAGTGAAAGAGCCGCAGGGGACTCTCAGGTTTGCGGCCCCCGGGGGGGCGGGGGTCTCCATGGTTAGTAGAGCTATTTACCAAGATGAGGGACAGAAGCGAGATGATGAGTTCTGAACAGGATGTCCTGGTTAGAGTCCCCAGGGAAGCAACTCGACAGATGTGTCAGGTAAGCGGTTGGAGATACAGATCTGTTGACTGGGGTAATGTTCTAGCATGAGGGCATAGATTGGGGGAATATGTGAATGCAGCTGGTAAAGGAAGTCATGGGTCTGGACAGTAACTTGCAATGAGAATAGAAGATGACCGGGGACAAAATTCTAGGAAGCAATGTTTAAGGGATGGGCAGAAGAGGAACTCACAAAGATTGAAAACAAATAATGACAGCTATGAGAAAAAAATCAGAGAGCGAGGTGTCTGGGAAGCCCAGGGAGAAAAGAAAGCAATGACAAAGGAGCAATCACTATTAAAAAGTGTCCTCCAATACACAAACAATGACTCATGGATCACGACATCAAAAACTAATGATGACTAACATAACATATGACTCACCATAACATATGGTGACTAACATAACATAATTAAATTAAATTTAAAATAAATAAATAAATAAAATAAAAAGTGTCCTCCAGGGGCACCTGGGTGGCTCAGTCGGTTCAGCATCTGCCTTTGGCTCAGGTCATGATCTCGGGGTCCTGGCTCGAGTCCCGAATCGGGCTCCCTGCTCAGCGGGGAGCCTGCTTCTCCCTCTCCCTCTGCCCCTCCCCCTGCTCATGCTCTTTCTCTCTCTCAAATCGGTAAATAAAATCTTCAAATAAAAAAAAATAAAAAGTGCCCTCCAGTTTGGCATCCCAGTGATCTGGTCAACGAAGTGAGAGCAATTTCAGTAGAGCATGAAGATCAGATTATATTGGGGTATGGTTTGAAACAGTGGTGAGGAAGTGAAGATGGGAGTGTGGACCACTCTTCCAAGATGATTCGCTGTGAAGCTGAGAAAACTTGTAAGACTGAACTCAGAAGCCTGAGACCATGAAGATAGGGAGGGCTGAACGGGTGGGGTGGGGAGAGGTGTCAAACCCCATCTTTTCTAACTCCCGGCTTCCAATGAATTTGTCACAGATGTCCGCACCATAAAGCTGTAGCTAAACCTATGTCCCCCGTGCACAAGCATGTCTAATGAAATCCAAGCATTCTTGCAAAAACTCAAACTGCTCCCCCAGCCACTCATGACCGAGTTACACCAAAGCAGACCATCTTCATCTTGATAACACAAATGTTACTAGAACTGTATGTCACGAAAATACCAATTGCTCTTGCTATGCAGACATGTCCTGGAGTTTAAACCTTAGCTAAATGTCTCAATGGTAATCTGTCTGCAGGGAGTCGGGGCTGGGGGAGGCAGGGCAGCACCCGTCCCAGGAAACAAGGCACCTTCAACCTGCAGACCTAACTGATTTGGTCATTAACAATCATCTCAGAGAAATAAAAGACTCCGTAACTCCAGAAAACTACTAAGAATTCATTCAAGCAATCTCAAGACCCAAAGACTGAGGAAAAACCAGGATTTAAAATTTTCTAACTCTAACTGCAGTCCATAAAACTTGAGATGGAAGACTGAAACATTTCTCTACATATTTGTTTCCAAATTACATAGATGGCATATACTTATGGGATTAAATACCAGCTCAAACATGAAAATAGAGACTGCGTTTTCAAAAGTTGGCTATTAATCCCAATTATTACTAAAGTACTCCTTTGAGAATCTAAGACTCCAACATACGCTTTCAACAACTAGCAATAATACACTTTTTAAAATAATATGCTCAACAATGCCAATACTCCACTGGAAGAATAAAGCCAGAATCACCACTTTTAAAGTGAGTCTAATCCTGAGACAGGTGCTGGAGAGTCTGTCAACTGCGGTCCTCACTCAGGGGAGAGGGACCCGCAGGGCAAGCAAGCACGTTGGCGCAAACCAGTCATTCTGAATAAAGGGACTGGATAATTTTGCATCTCATCTATTTGGTGCAGGTAGTATGCCTGAATTGTTCATTAAATCTGAGTGAGAGCATTTCAATCTAACCGTTTTGGCATTTTACAGATAGCATGCTTCTATTTGCTTGAGACAATCAAAGCGAGATCTCTTGAACACTTAGCATTGCAGGTGTTTATATTTGCTCCACAGTAATTTCTGGAGAGGATGATAAATTTTTGTCAGAATTGATGGCCTGCTAAAGATATAACTTTGCTTTGGTTAACATACAATGGGAAGTTACAATATGCTCAATTCAGCATATCTCTAAAAACTCTATAATTCAAGGAACTGTTGTCAATAAATAGTAGACAGAAACAAATTTTTGCACGAGATATTCTTCTCTGCAATATGTATCATGTTCCAAATCTGTTTTATTTAAAACAGCCTAAGATAAATCCACTTAAGTGAGTCAACTGAATTCCATCGTAAGATGACTATATGACCACAGATATGCCCACATATCGGCAACTGATATAAACATTCAGATATAAAGTGACTATATATTGACTTAGTACAAAATTTGAGAGGATCAAGGAAATAAAAAAAAGTCAGACCATCAATGGGAAAAGTGATCCCAATGCTTCAATTAACGATGGGAAATATACAGATTAGCTTCCAAATAGTACTATTTATTATGAAACTCTTAAGGATGAAGACAGGTCAAAACAAATCAGTCCGCACTTTGCTCGCTCAGACTTAACGTTGCTCCAACAACACGTATTCACCAGCATCCACCAGAATCTGCACTCTTTCATTTAGAGATTTAGTCTGTATTATAACAAAAATCTGTGCCTGCTGTACTTTCGCAAAGATAGAAAACATTCTCCTCTAGCATTTTTGCCTATGATTGAAGTTCGTCATCTAATAGTTTCCTTCCAAAAGGAATAACTCTGACTCCTAAAGCTCAGGGAATAGTATCTGTCAATTATCCTTGCTTCTTTCTTAACTGATAATTGAGAAATACCAATAATCTACTTGTGGGGTTTTTTTGTTTGTTTTGTTTTGTTTATGAGAGAGCGCACGTGCATGTGCGCATGAGCATGAGGAGGGACAATCTTTTTTATTGTTATGTTAATCACCATACATTACATCATTAGTTTGTGATGTAGTGTTCCATGATTCATTGTTACACCCAGTGCTCCACGTAGAACGTGCCCTCTTTAATACCCATCACCAGGCTAACCCATCCCCCCACCCCCCTCCCCTCTAGAACCCTCAGTTTGTTTCTCAGAGTCCATCATCTCTCATGGTTCGTCTCCCCCTCCGAGTTACTCCACTTCATTCTTCCCCTCCTGCTATCTTTTTTTTTTCTTAACGTATAATGCATTATTTGTTTCAGAGGTACAGATCTGTGATTCAACAGTCTTGCACAATTCACAGCGCTCACCATAACACATACCCTCCCCAATGTCTATCACCCAGCCACCCCATCCCTCCCACCCCCCACCACTCCAGCAACCCTCAGTTTGTTTCCTGAGATTAAGAATTCTTCATATCAGTGAGGTCATATGATACATGCCTTTCTCTGAGTGACTTATTTCACTCAGCATAACACCCTCCAGTTCCATCCATGTCGTTGCAAATGGCAAGATCTCATTCCTTTGGATGGCTGCATAATATTCCATTGTGTATATATACCACAGCTTCTTTATCCATTCATCTGTCGATGGACATCTTGGCAGAGAGAGAGAATCTTATGCAGACTCCATGCCCAGTGTGGAGCCCAACACACATCTTGAACTCACGACCCTGAGATCAGGACCTGAGCTGAAATCAAGACTTGGATACTTAACTGAATGATCCACCCAGGTGCCCCCCAATAATCTACTTCTTTTCATCTTGGGGAGGGGAAAACAGAAATAAAGTGATCTTTCATCAACCTATAATTTTTAAGTATTCCCACTGCATTAAGTAGGTAAGAATTAACTTTTATTTCATCATATAATGGTTTCACATACTTGCAATAAAGATAAAACACAAAGACTGGCAAACCTAAGAAAATATCTCTTTTAGAATAGGGTGGAAATGCTTATTATCTGGTCAGGAAACATTTTTTTTCTTCAGCATTTACCTAGAGCAAGGCAGTAATAATAGTGACAATATTAATAACAATGATGATTAGCTAATAGTTATCAGATGCTTATTATATGACAGGCGTTGTTCTAAGCACATTACATGTGAAACTCATTTGATGCCCAAAACAACTTTATAAAGTAATTGTTGACACTACCTGCATTTTATGTACAGACAACGAAGGTACACTAAAGTTCCCAGGCGGCGAGTGTTGGAAGCAAGGTACAGATACAGCGATTGAAACTAGATGGCTCGACTGCGCTTTTTTTTTTTAATGTTATGTTAGTCACCATAACAATACATCATTAGTTTTTGATGTAGTGTTCCATGATTCATTGTTTGTGCATAACACCCAGTGCTCCACGCAGAACGTGCCCTCTTTAATACCCATCACCAGGCTAACCCATCCCCCCACCCCACTCCCCTCTAGAACCCTCAGTTTGTTTCCCAGATTCCATAGTCTCTCATGGTTCGTCTCCCCCTCCGATTTCCCCCCCTTCATTTTTCCCTTCCTTCTCCTAATGTCCTCCACGCTGTTCCTTATGTTCCACAAATAAGTGAAGCCATATGATAATTGACTTTCTCTGCTTGACTTATTTCATTTAGCATGATCTCCTCCAGTCCCGTCCATGTGGATGTAAAAGTTGGGTATTCATCCTTTCTGAAGGCCGAGTAATCTTCCATTGTATATGGATCACATCTCCTTATCCATTCTTGACTGCACTTTTAATGCAGGCTTTCTGATGTGCCCGTCATGACCCATTAGTGGATTGTGACATCAATTTAAGGAGTTTCAAGTAGTGGTTTTGAAGTAAAATAGAAGAAACCAGAAAAATGGATTGTGACACCAGGATCAGCTTCATGGGCGTAGGAGCCAAGTCTTTGCACGAGGCCAAGGGGTGGGGGTGGGGGAGTCTGTCTGTCGAGACTCAGAGTGAGTACAAGGGAAGCGTGTTATGCCTGCAACCGAGTCGGGGGCAGTGGGGTCACTGACGGCCCCTCAAAGCCACACGTGCCATGAAAACCAAAACTTGCTCCCAAGGAGGAAAGAGTCCGCTGGCACTCTAGGAAATACGAAAGACCAAGGATACTCCTGGCTTGCTCTCTCTTACTTGTGTGGCTTCCCTGGAGAAGTTGAGCATTCTGCTGGAAATGACAACACGGCATGGAAGGGAAATAGGTGGTGACACTTGGCCTCCTTTCTTTTCAGTCCTTCCTCACTCACCAGCTCACCGCCGGTCAGGAGTGTTGGTAGACTGTGTGCAGGTAAAGGAGTGCGGTGAGCAGCTGAGTGAGTTGTAGGACAGTACTTCCACTTGTCTGGTGAGAGCAGAATGCACACGCAGGTACGAGCTAAGAAATGCAAACTGTGTCATTGTGCAGACACGCGCGAGGTCAATGCTCTTACGTCCGCGTGTAAGACTGGCCTTGCACAATAGAAAAATGAAGGGCAAAGTCCATCCTAGTTACCATTTTTAGTTTAATTTTCCTTTCTTTAGAATGACGGTAACAGCACGTAAAAAACACCATGGAGAAAGAGGAAGACCGTGGAAGCAAGGGAAAAGTATATGTTTACAGACCTTGAGTAGCACTTTTCTCCTGCTTTTGGAACAAAAGGGGCCACGTCCTCATGGTGCACTGGACCCTGCAAACTACACCAGCCGCTCTGTGCAGTCCCCGTAGTAATTACTGTTCCACACCTCTTTCACTTCATGACACAAATATAGAGAAGCACGTGTGTGGGCGCCTGGGTGGCTCAGTTGGTTAAGCGACTGCCTTCGGCTCAGGTCATGATCCTGGAGTCCTGGGATCGAGTCCCACATCGGGCTCCCGGCTCAGCGGGGAGCCTGCTTCTCCCTCTGACCTTCTCCCCTCTCGTGCTGTTTCTCTCTCTCTCTCTCTCTCAAATAAATAAATAAAATCTTAAAAAAAAGAGAGAGAAGCACGTGTGTACACACGACATTGTACTTTTTTCATAGTGGGCTACATAAAATTTAAAAAGCCCTTCACTACACTGGAGAAAGTAAAAGGCATAAAGACTCTCTCTCCTTGCCACCCTGAAAGACAATCAGGACAACACAGTTTCTGGCAGTCCTGCTCCCCATTATGTTCTAAACCCCTCTGCCCAGTGTCTGAAGACCGCCATAATTTGGCCCAGCTCAGACTTTCCAACAACATGTCCCACAGCTCTGCCACTAGGCCCTTCCCCCCAGCCCCAGAAGAACCACAGTGGCTCTGGGCCGCCCGTGCTCTCCCCCCCCGCCCCCCTCTACTCACGCCATCTCCAAACGGCCACACCCATCAAGATGCAACTCAAGGGCCACCTCCCAGAAGTCTTCCATCTCTCTGAACTTTTTGACACTTTCACTCTGTGCCCTAACAGTACCACGTGGTAGACAATTAGACACTGTCACACAGCGGATAGGAGACTGTTTCAACTCACTTCATGTCTCCCAACGCCCCTGACGTCCAAGACGGTTGGGCTACACACAGCGCTCACCATGGAGCCAGGACAGGGAGAAAGGGGCCAGCTTCTCTGAAAGCCTAATATGTATGCGGAGCACATGCCTCACAACCACCCCGTGAAGGAGGTACTTTTATCCTACTTTATGGATAAGGAAACTGAGGTTTCAATAACTCACCCAAGGTTGCACAGAGCCAGGCCCAAGGTCCAGGTGTCTCCCGCCACAGTGCCATCTACATGACACCCACCTGGGAAGACACATCCCCAACAGGAAGGTCAGCAACTGCCAATTACACCTGCTGGACCAAACCCGAACAGATGTTTTAAGAGTCACAGGGGAGAGCTATTTTACTTTTGAAGTTTTGGACGGCCTTCTAAGTTATGGAGGAAGAGAAGTAAACTCAAAAGTGAAGAATGGAGATCACAGGCCCGGGTGGGGAAGGTAAAAGGCACACGGTGGAAGGTCGTTTTAGGGAAACAAATGAGGGAGAGAATATTCTTGACAATAAATCAAAACTGGAGGAAAGTGTAAGAAATGAAACTTTGCAGGAACAACAGGGAGCAGAGAGGTATCAGTTTAAAAATGTTGGCGGGCTCCTGGGTGACTCAGTCAGTTAAGTGTCCAACTCTTGATCTCAGCTCAGGTCTTGATCTCAGGGTTGTGAGTTCAAGCGCCAGCCCCACGTTGGGCTCTACACTGGGCAAAGAGCCTACGTAAAAAATAAAAAATAAAAATTTTACATGTTGGCAACTCAGGCATAGAACTCAAATAATGAGTTTTTTAAAATTACTTATTGTATTTATGATTGATTATGATCTGAGCCAAAGGCAGACGCCTAACTGACTGAGCCACCCAGGTGCCCCTCAAAGTATGAGTTTGAGTCTGGTGTGTGCCCTGGAGGGAGTTTGGAGAAAGAAAGTTTTGTCTGCTTTAGGCTTCGTGGATAGATAGCTGAAGACTCTATCTGTGAGCTTTTCTGTAAAAATCTTAACCTATGATTGAATCCCTTAACTCTCATTCAAGATAATTCTTCCATGTGAAGTAAAACTATTTCTTTTCCTGACTTAGAGTTTAACTGTTGGAACCCTTCCATCAAAGGCATGATTGGCAAAATAACTACAGGGTTTAATACCTGGATGCATCAGAAATGCCGGCAGCGATAAAAACGTGAATGTGGGATAGGAGCGTAACAGACAGTGATACGGTACGAGAACATCCATAACAATTTCATTCCCAGCTCCACAGTGAAAAGCATGAGCTTTCATTTCAGAGTAAAGAAACTCTGAAAAACCATCTGTTTCCCTCAGATGTTCCTAAGCTGATATATATTGTCTTTTTCATTGAGAGGAGAGTTAAAAATAAGGCAGGAGGAACGTGTTGTGCTCCAGATAGAACAGTACACCCGTCAGGTGGCAGAATAAAGCAGACGAGATAAAAACAATCAAAATAGTGAATGCCTTTTTCAACAGTGAAGTCCCAAAGTTCCATCATAATCAAAACTATTTTTATTTCCAATCACATTCACTTCTTGGAAAATATTTTCCTTTTTGGGGACAAAAGCTGAACTAATTTTATGGGGGAAAAAAAGGTAATGAGGAAAGTGTGTATTTTCATTGGAGTACTATGTATGAATAAAAAAAATCAATATATTCCTTTTTGAAAAGTCAGTCACCAGGTGAGTTTAGCACACATGAATGAATCCCACAGCTGGGTATACATGGAATCTAGCAAACCTCTATTAGAAGACTTCCAAAAAAAGCTTTTAAATAAAGAGGGAGCTCCTAATATTGAAACTGTGTCTCTAAATGGTTTGACTTCATTCTGAATGCTACTCAAAAGCTCAACAACAGTCCAACCTCACATTTAAGTGTATTCCACGTTGTTCTTAAATACAACTTAAGAAGCACATTTTTAAAGCCAGAAGATGAAACCACACGCCAGGGTAGCCACGAGCAAAGCAGGGCAGATGAACCCTTGGTGCGCACACACCGGCAGGACTGACGTGATGCCCGCAGAGGGCCCTTCACTGCTCCCGCTCGGCTGGGCTCGCCCTCTCCTTCCCAACGTACGTCCCCTACAAAATTCATGCAGGTCGCAGCAGTTGTACCTTAACTCCGGAAAGGTCGTTGAATTGTCAGAGATGGTACGTGCTGGCAAATTAAAAACTAAAGAAAGAAATGCATAAAGAAAGAAATGTTTACACTAAATAAACAACCTGCCTAAATCTGTTGCACATCTGACATACTTCCCTAGATTTATTGGCTTGCAAAAGGAAGCTGTAAGTTGCACTGCCCAGGGACCATGCCACACAGGCTTCTTCACAAATTATCCTGTGCCTAAGGATTTGCGGCTGAGGTACTGGCCACACGTGCTTATGTAACCGTCACGCCCGCACTCATCAAGGAAAGCAAAACGGACAGAGAGAAAACCGTTCAGACTGCTATTTGTCTGAAAGAGTTTAAGAGTAAAAACCGTTCTTAAACGTCACTGTGCTGAGCTTTCCCACCAGTGGAACATGAAAGTGGGAACTGGCTTTTGTCTGACACATCAAATAACCTTGACCTCGCCCCTGACCTTCCCCTTGGCACAGAGGATTGGGACAATCTGGATCATCTGCGATGCACACACAGAGGAAGAGTGTGGGAAGGTCTCTCCCTGAAGGGCAGAGACAGGAATCCACTTAGCCGGAGTGCACTGGGAACGGTCTCCAGATCCGGCGTTACGGTTTATAAGCGCCCCCCAGCTCCCCCACCACCGGGGCCGTACATTCATTCGTTCGTTTGCTGTCTGAACTGTGTACCAACCAGTCAAAGAAGAAGAGAGCCCTTGCCCCGACATACACAGACCACATATCGAGGGCTCTGGAGGTCTGATGGACTTCTCTGTGGGGTACAATGGGGCACCGAGCATAGAGTCATCAAACACCCGAGGAGACGGGCACGGAGGAAAGGGTGTTGAAGCTGGTGTGGAAGGAAGAGTGCAAGGCCCCGCGAGTGAGTTACGGAGCCCAGTGGCTCAGGTTCATCTGAGGAGCTGAGCAGGATGCCTCTGGGTGACCAACTGGACACGGAGAGAGAGAAGTCCTGCAGGGTCAGCCGGAGCCCCTGGCGTAAGGAGTTCTGTAAGCCAGGGAAAGGGGCTTCGGTCCTGGAAAGGGGGGCCTCTGGCAGGGTTTTTAGCAGATGAGGAACACTCCGAGGTCTGAGCTTTAGATAGAGCACTCTGGAAGCAGGTGAGGGACGAGCTGCACACTGGGGGAAAGTGGGAGGCGGGAGAGTCCGTGGGGGTGGATCACAGCGTGTCCACCTAGGACGTCAGGTGACAAACCCGGAGACTCTAACATTGAAGGGGAGGCAGAGTAAGTAAGAGGAGTCAACGAAGAAGGCGGACAGAGAGGCAGGAGGGGAACGAAAGAGGGCTGTCAAAGTTAGAGATGGCTTTAAAACAAAGTGATCAGGAGAGTTAAATAGCACTGTGCAGCCCTGGCTTTGCGCCAGGCACTCGGCATCTATTAACTCAGTGGATACAAGGCTGTGTTAATAATACTATTGTCATCTCATTTTATACTAGAGGAAATCGAGGCAGAGGGCATCTGAGGAACCCATCCAAGGTCACATGCGTGTGAAGTGACACAGGAGGGGCCAAGAGGCCAAGTGGGATGACGCTGGATGTAACCTTCCGGAGGTCAAGGGCAGCGTGTGCCCCTGGAAGTTGAAAACTGAAAAAAGTTTCCACTAGGCTGAAGCGCAACTTGTAGGCGAGCAATTAGAGAGGTCGCGGGCGGAGCGTTCTTTTATGGAAGCCAGTGACACCTGAGGCTTTACTAATATGATCTGCTCCGTTCTCCGTAGCCGAAGCACTCGGCGGGTGTGTGTGTAAGCACGTGCACACATGTGTGCCCACCCACACGTGCGGTGCGTGCTGATGCTTGAAAATGAGAAGGGAGAAAGCCGCCAGAAGGCGAAGATCTCGTAAGCCCCTCTCGGGGGCGAAGGATGTAGTCCTAAGGATGGCAGGGAGCCACTCACGACCCCCTGACTCCCCACACTTCCCTGAGTCTTCCCTCATCCCAGGCCCTGGGTCTGGTTTTAGCTATTCCTCTTCTGCAATGCCACGGCCCCGTGGACCCGCCTGTCACAGGGAGCACCCACCACCCAGACTGTAAAGACTAATGCACCTGACTGTGAAGGCCCTGCAGGAAGGGACCACATCTTACTCATCTTTGGATTCTTAGCATCTAACAAGGCCATGAAATCAATCAATAAAAAAATAAATTGTGCGGGTATGTGTTTCTGGCAGATACGTGTTTTAGAAATACTCCTCTTGGAGCCATGTCCAAGATGGTCTGGAGAGCCCTGGGGGTCAAGACCTTTCTTCTAAGTCATAAACACGTTTTCTGCTCTCAGGTTTTCCTCCTCCAATTCAGGGGTTCCTACGACACCCACATTTTTGTAAGTGGCTGATGAATCTATGCCCCAACAAAAACTTGTAAATGCATCACTGCTGTGGGACTCTGGGTGCTTCTTAAAAATGTTTAAGTGGAACAAAATGTTTGCTCCATTTCAAGGAGACATACAAAGATGATGAGGCTGTCAGTAAGTCGTTCTCGAGTATCTGCTGGGTGCGTTGAACAACTTGTTACGCGTGATCGATCTACAACAGGCAAGTAGACACGAATAAATGAACAAGTCTGTCCCTGGTGTGGAAACGCATGCAGCTTAACTGCGTAAACATACACGCACACAAATGAGTGTGCATATGTACATCTGGGCACGCATATCTGTGTATATAGACAGATGCAACCAGCATGCCACACCAGACTGTTTTAACTCTTCACTTAACTAGTAAGGAACGTCTCATGTTGGCAAGCCCGTGATTTGCTGATGTTCTATACGTTACATAAGGAGAGCTTCGATGGGAAGTTTTGCCTACACGATCACACACACACACACACACACACACACACACACACACACGGATATGCATGTTCTGAGACTACAGCTCTTTGGTTAAGTCTGAAACCACTTTCTCTTTTTTAATTTGACTACCTAATTCAACCTAAATAAAGATTCCTCCAAAATTCTGGCAATTAATTTCCCACTTTAAATACATGTGCCCCCCCCTTAAAGTCAGAGCAGTAAAAAACAAAAAAACAAACAAACAAAAAAAACCAGCGCATTACACCAAATCATAACACAGCAGGACTCTGTACTCTAGCACACGTCAGTGAAACATTCGCATCTGATGTTTCAACTATACACCTGTCTCCTGTGGTGCTATTCCCTCTTGCTTAAAGTCTTTTTTAAAAATAAGATTTTATTTATTTATTTGAGAGAGAGAGAAAGAGAGAGAGCGTGTGAGTACAAGTGGTGGGGGGGTGGCGAGGGGGGACAAGCAGACTCCATGCTCAGTGAGGAGGCCAACACAGGGCTTGATCCCATGACCCTGAGATCATGGCCTGAGTCGAAATCAAGAGTTGGATGCCCAACCGACTGAGCCACCCAGGCACCCCTTGCTTACAGTCTTAATCACAAATTAGTCAACAAGTATTTATTCTTTGTCACATGTATGTTCGGCATTGTATAAGGATTTTTTAGAAGTTTAACACATATTTGTCCAGTGGTGGATTTGTATTTTCATTGGAAATGAACATCCACTGATTGACAGACTTTTACTGATACCCACTCCCACCCTCCGTGATCCAGGCAGGTATCGTCCTAGCATTCAGGACACAAAGATGAACAAAAGATGTGCACCCTGGCCTCAAACAGACCATGTTAATAAATAAAAACACATTCTATGTAATTGATACCGTAATGAGGGGGTGCAAAGAGCTAATGATACCCTGAAATAAAAGAGTGATTATTTCTGACTGAAGGCCTAGTGAAGATTTCAGAGACACTGTAATCTTAGCTGTGTCCTGCAAGGCACTCACAAGCCCGGTGGCGGGACCGTCCCCTGCACGAGCAGTGAGCAGTGAAGACAAGGGCAGACCCGCCAAGACCCACAAGCGACACACAAGAGACGGGCCCAGCTCTGGTGAGCAAGAGGCCACCGACATTTCCAGGAGGGAGTCACGATCCCATCTGTGTTTCAGACAATAACGTGCAGCTATCAGGAATAGATTAAAGGGGAAGAAGGCTGGGGGCTGAGAACACCTGAGCTAGGGCTGCCCATGGGTAGAGAGAATAGGACCCAGGGCGACGGCGGTGGGGAGCACAGATGACTCTAGAATATGCTGGAAAGGGACCAAACAGTGCCCTGCGGGATGTAGCCAGGAAGAAACACAGCTGAAGGGGGACACTGAGGGTTCTCATGTGGGCGTCTCAGTAAGATATATAAGGAAGATGTATCTGGAGGGAGACACAAAGCATGGCTTGATTGAGAGTCTTCCAGGCTTGAAAATCCAGTGGCATCAGCGAAGAGATACCACAGGTAGCTGGGATGCAGGACTGCTGCTCCAGGGAGAGATGGAGGCAGGAGATGCAGAACCCCAGGGGGGGCCTCTGACCTCGCCAAGGGGACAGCACACTTGAAGACAGAGAGGCAGGCTGATCTTTCTTCTCAGCCTGAGGAGGAACAGGAAGGTAGAAGGGAAGACAGCAGACAGGAACATCACCAAAACCAAGACAAGAGGTTTGAGATGATGGCAGGGTACCCACAAAACTGCAGCATGATGTACTGACTTCATTAAGCGCTAAGGAACACAGACACCTCTTTGGAAAACGAGTCTCCGTACCAGACGCCCGTTTGTGAGTCAGTACGTAGCTACAGGTTCAGGTCAGCGAGCATGAGACTCTAAAGAAGAGAAGCCGAGCACTGGGACATTCCAGGCGGGAGTTAAAAGCAAGAACGGAGCACTGCAGGAGCAGGGGTAACCAAGGGACCTAAGGAAAGGGAACTGTCTCCCGGGATCCTACTGAAGGGGTGGTGGGGGATAGAACTGGACCCGCTGATGGGCTACCGAAGAGCGCTGGCAACCCAGCGGAGACGCTGGGACCCTCCCGGGCCACGGCCACGCCCCCAGGTCCCATCTGCTCTGTGCCAAAACCTGACCATGACCGCCCCAGATTATTCCTGGCAACTCTCTCCACACCAGCTCCTGCCCTAACGAGGCTGGGCAGGAGGGCACAATGACAGAACCAGCCCACTGCTTTTCTACCAGCACAGGCTACAGGCGACCTCGCCAGCCCCACGTGCACAGCTGACCATGCCCCGATTAATCTGGTAAACCCAAGGGGGCATGTCAAAGATGCCCGGCGCCCTTAGCCCTGGGAAATTCTCATTAACCTATCAGGGTGGGAAGGGAGAGATAAAACACCTGGACTTGCTCGCTGCTGAACAATTGTTCAAAGATGGTGATTCTCACACCTGCTGATTCCATCTTAAAAGAGCCTTTCAAGGCAAAAAAAAAAAAAAAAAAAAAAAGAACACTGTTCACTTTTTCTCTCCCATCTTCTTCCTTCTCTTCTGCGGTTTGTGCAAAAACACCCCTGTTGCAGTTCATAGGTAGAATACTGGCCGGCTTTTTAATCTCGATGAAACACACATAGCAGCGGATTATCCGGGGATTATCAGTGACTTACATAACGGAACCCGAGGAACAGAGAGGGGTTTCGCTCTTAAATAATTAGGGGAAAACCCGTTCTGGCTTCTTTTTGGAATCTGGAAGCCTCTTCCTACTGCAGACAGGATCAAAAGGTTACAGTAAAGTTTGAAGAAAGGTCTGCACCCAGCTTGGAGAAATTTACACATTGGCTTTTTAAATGAAGGCACTTTTTATAGCATTAATTGGGAGACTTCGAGCAGCAGGGGGTGAGATTTCATTTTTATTTTGTAAGGAAAATTCTAACCCCTGTCAAATGGCCTGGGTAGAAGTGAATTATTTTGAGTTTTTTTCTCAAACTCTCAGAAATGGAGCTTTTACTGCCTGCCGTGTAATGGCCTTCTTTTGCCATGGAAATGTGGGATCAATCCAGCTTTAAGCAGAAAGATTTTTCTAATGTGTTTTTGGTATTTTTCAAGCTGTGATACAGCTGATAGGAGTTCTTATAAAATGCGAATTACAGGAAATTCATATTTATAAGCTTCTGCAAGTAATTTTGGAGTGCTGACTTTTAAACATCTGCTAATGAAGATTTCCAAGAGCAGCCCTGTGTGCTGACTTTCCACATTCCCCACGTGGGCCCCTCCACGTGGCCCAGGGCTGGGGGAGCAGCCAAGGCTTGAGGTCTTTCCTGGGGCAGGGCCCACTCTGTGAGCTTCTGGGCGCTGTCCCTGAGCCGCAGTGGAGGAGAGAGGGGCCTGGACCGCAACCCTTGGGCGAGGTCCCCAGTGGCCGGTGCTTTGTGGTTCTGTGTGTAGCTTTTCATCTTCCCTGGAACACTGGAAATCATGACGCTGTGAAGGAGACACGTGGTGGAAAGACACGGAGGCAGGTTTGCGGCCCCTGCTCACCCCGTCCTGGTTTCTGATTGTGGCGGTAACAAACTGAAACCACACACATTTATTATCTCACGGACCGGGAGGTCAGAGTCTGAGATGCAACTCACGGAGCTAAAATCCGGGGGTCTGCACTGCTGCCTTCCTTCCTGGAGGCTCTGCGGAAGAATCGGTCTTCCTGACGTCTCCAGCTTCCAGAGGTCACCTTCGTTCCAGGCTCGTGGCCCCCGTCCACCCTCAAGGCCGTCAAGGGCCTACCCACCATTGAGTTTCTTACAATGTCAACTCTTCTGCCTCCTCTCCCCCATTTAAAGGACCCCTACGACCCACCAACATAATTCGGGACCATGTCCCTGTTTTAAGGTCATTTGATCAGCATCCTTAATCCCCCCCTTGCCTCATAACATAACACATTCACAGATCCTGGGCATGAAGATGTGGCTCCTTGGGGGCCGTTATTCTGCCGACTGCATTCCCACTAAATCTTTCGAGAGAAGGTTTTCAAGTCATTTTTACAGTAAATCAGCTAGTCAAATAGAAAAGCTGGTTTCCTCACAACACTGACATTTTTTTTAAGTCCCAAACACTTATGACCATGTCTTCAAACAACCAGTAATTGAAGGTGAACTGTTAAGTATCTCTCAGTTACATTATTTTATAATTGTGCCTTCAGAACCAACCAACCAGAGAGGCGAGTCCCCATGTCCACACTTAGCAGTCACTAATCTTGGAGGGACTGCAGGAGAAGTCAGGGGGTGCTGAGCCCACACCCCACCACTGAGCAGCTCCCAGTCACACCACTTTCCCTGCCCGACCCGGGTGGCTGCCCAGACCACATTCCCCTCCTCCCTGGACCAGAAAAGGATTAGCACTTCTGAACTATCCCCTAAGTCCCAAAAGCAAACAGCCCTTTTGAGATTTTTTTAAAAATAGGGACACTTGAGAAATACTTTTTTAACCTTTCATGAATTCAACAATTTTTATTAGGCACCTACTACCCTGTGTCAGGCCTGGTTCTAAGCACGAGGAATGCAGAGGGTGAACAAAAGCAGAAATCTTTGGCCTCATGGAGCTTAGAGGGAGGAGGGACAACGGAGAGACAAAAACACAACAAAGAAGAGTATGACATCATCCAGGAGCTATGAAGTACCTGCCAGAGGATGCAATTTCAGCAGACTACCAGAGTAGGCTTTGCTGAAAAAAATAACACTTTAAGGAAGACCTGAGAAGCATGAGGAATTGGTGTCTGAGGGGAAAATATTCCAGGCAGAGGGAATGGCTGGTGCAAAGGTCCTGAGGTGGGAGCAAACAAAGAAAAAGTTACCAAGTATTAGGAGGGCATAGACTTTCACTACAAAAGCTACCCCTAAATTTCATTTATATGCAGAAAGACTAGATCAAATCTTTTAGAAAAAAATTCTCCTCTACAACCACCTCATTGTTTTTAAATCTTAAGACTGTCTAGTTATTCTTTTCATCAGCAGATACTCTGCACCGGCCATGCTCTATGCTACGTGGTAGGGGCCAGCACGAGGGACCCAGGAGAAACTGGGAGAAGTCACCACGGAGGGGCAAAGTGACACAGAAAGGGGGAGCTTACGAGACACAGGCTTTGCCTGACCCATGACTGGCCCTCTGTTCAGATGATTCCAGACAAGTGAGGGGAATATGGAGAACACATACCCCCAGGGCATAGCTCCCCGTCCTGCTGCGTTTCCTTCCTGGCATCACTGTTCCCACCCGGTCTCTTGCACCTGTTTCCCACTTTGTTGCCTGTCTCCTTCACTAGAGTGTTCACCCCCTAAGAGCAAACATCTTGCCTGACTTGCTCGCTGCCCCGCCGGCCGCCGTACCACCCACCCCCGCAAGATTGTGGCCCAGGGTCGCCTTCGGTATCATCATACGTGGGGTGTTCTTTCTGAGGTGCAGGCCAGGGGCCTGGTTGCAGAAGCAGGTAACCCGAAAAAGGAAAAGATACCAGGCCAGAAGCGGATTCTTTCTCTGCAAAAACACTGCCATTTCTCCATGCAAGCAGTTTATTTTTAAAAGAACTTGCTCCTGCTTCCTGAAACACTTCTTTCCACCCAGCTCAGACCTGGGTCTCGTTGAGGTGAGTGCCTACCTTCTGTCACTACCTGGGGAAAACTTCATCTGAGTAGAGTGCTGTTCTCCCCACTCCAGTGGAAAGCAGTGGAGAGCTGGAGGGAAGTTACGGCAGGAGGCGTTAAAAAAAAAACACAGAACGGTAATTATTTATATGATGAAAAGGTTGTTCTCGGGATGCTGTGCAGACGCACGATGTGGTGGAAGTATTCCCATCACATTAATAATAATAATAAAAAGGCCTTCACCTCCCATGACAAGAAGCTGCAAATCTAAATAATTTTTATCTTCTCCTCTATTTCCCAGGGTACAACAGTAGCTCTCAGGCAGAGAGAAATTATTCATTGAGAACATTAAAATACTCTCTTTCAAAAATGACTTAGAGATAATATTTGTTATGTGACTTCGGTAATTATATAGATGTATATATATAAGATTATGATGTATATAATTCTATACGCACACTCGTATAAATTTCTTTTACTTAAATGCTCAATTTTGTTGATGGAACAGTTTAAACTTTATCCAGCAATTTCATCTGCGGTCGCATATATGAAAAGATCTATGTCCAAGACATCAGTAATATCCATGCACTCAAGCACTGCATTTAAAAACATATTCATATGAAATGCCATAAAATCAAAGCACCACATCTCAATTAACCAGGCTCAAAAATATTTTAACTGTTCTCCCACAGCATAATATTAACTCGTTCCGTGTTCCAACACCCGAGCCGTGAACGTTTATACCTCCCCTACACACAGGATATTTCCTCGTTTACATGAGCACAATCGTCACCGCATCTCAGAACTCGGTCTCCTACGCCAGTTCGCAAAGTCAACTCAATCAGCATGCTTGGGCACTAAACCAACTCACAAATACTAAAGTGTGAGCCAGAATGCCATCAAAATTAATTAGATCATTATATTTTAGAGCCTCAAAGGACTGTCGAAAGCAAACGGTTCAACCCTTTCATTTTCCAGTCGAGAGCAGAATTGTTGAATAATTTGCCCAAGGCATGACTAGACCCACATTTCTCACTTACGCAGGCAATGCTCCTTAATTTATAGTATGCTATATCTGGCTAATAGGCAACATATTATTGGGGGGGGGAGTCAACGTGAATTATCAATTCATATTGTCACTTCAGCGATCATGGAACGGTCTCTAGAGCTCAACAGAGTACTGTCCAGAGAGCCACTGCTCAATAAATAGTTCCTAAAGGTGAATGAATGAATGAATGAATGAATGAAGTTCTTGAAAAAGTATATTTGTTTCAGATTATACTTCCTTCTGGCCATAGGAAAACCTAGCAAACTTTCTATTCTGTGTCTGCCTAGGATCAACACAGGGACTGGAGTTCCCAGACTCAACTAAGAACAGCATGACTATCCCAGGAAGCACTCTATGGCTTTTTCTGTGTTGAATTCTTTTTGGTTTTTTCCCCTAGATCTAACGTGTTTTCAACGGGCACAAACTCAGGAGGTGAGGTGTTCTATCTGATGACAATGGCTCTCTGACTTCATCAGAAAGTTCTGATAAAATCGTCTGCCACTATTCAAAAAAGTTACATCATTTTTACATTTAGGCACGTGGTTATGTGCATTTCTACAATCACCCTCGTAGCCTCACAATTAGCTCAACACAAAATCAAGGGAGGGTCTGTGTCCTGGACCTATGCCTAATTCCCTTCAGAACTAATATGATACTTTTTCCCTGGAGTCTCTGCCCATTTGTCATGTGGCATGGTTGTCTGCTTGCTTTTTGTTTGCTTAAATCACTGCTATTTCGTAAAAATGCCAGAGGCTTATTGTCTGTGCCATGCTTTTTGACCCTTGACCACTTGCTGGATTTACTGTTACCTGTTTCGTATTTATGCCACCTTCTCTCAACGAGATTTTAAAGTGCTTAGTGTTAGGAGGCGCGTGTTACAGCATCAGAGAGAGCAGTCAATAAATCCATGCTATTTTACCCCGGGCTTGATTGTCGGAGGCTACTGGAAAGAAAGAACCACGGAAAAAGAGCTCTCCACTCAGGCAGTTTAATTAGAAAGACATTCTTTCCAGAATTGTCTGTGGGCGTTTAAGAAAAGATGCGGCAATGGAAAAAGGTCCAAAATAAGTTCACTTAGCCTAACAGGAATGAGAAAACTTCTTTCCTTTTTCACCAGGTTGCTAGTTTGATAGATGAAGAAAATATCAAACAGAGTATTTGCATCTCGACACACTAGTTAATGGATTCACTCGTCCAGAGCTTTGTGTATACGATGGTAAAATTTGGGATGGGAAATAAAATGATTGTAGGAATTTAAGTAGGTTTATTTATCCATTACTTTGCTCAACAAATATTTACTGAGTATCTATTAAAGACCAGATGAGGGGCGCCTGGATGGCTCAGTCGGTGGTCTGCCTTCGGCTCAGGCCATGATCTCAGGGTCCTCCAGAAGGAAGGATACCTGTTAGGAGGAGGTTACTCCTGCCTGCGGAGAGCAAAGCAGAAGCTGAACAAGCATTGTGGTAGAGAGATGAAAGTCAGGGCACCTTCCCAACAGTGAGCAAGGAAAATCAGCAGAACATGGCCAACAACTGGGAACATGTGCTAAGGGGAGGGAAGGAATCGAGACTGCGCCTGGATTTCAGGCACAGGTAGGTGCACAAGTGATGACACTGCTCCAGATGGAAAGTTCTGGGGCAAAAGATGGTTGGTTTAGTTTCAGGAATGTCTTTGAACTCTCCCCCCTCCCCCAAAATGCTCACCAGTGTCTGGGTGTCAAATTTGAAGAACAGGTGCTCTCATTGGCCCCTGTTTCAATAAACTTATCAAAATAATTGGAGACCATATAGATAGCCCATTGCCAAATATCCAGATCAGGGTAAGATGGAAAAGATAGCAAATAAATAAATAAATGAGTAACAAATTCAAGACCCAAAATGATAATGACAGGCCAAGATACAGATCAACAAAATTAAATCTAATAGGAAAACATGGGGAGTCCTGCATTATGGGATCAGAGGATGTGACCTGACAGCTATTTATGTGAAGATAAATGGAAATTTTAGAAACACTTAAACTTAATATAACCTATACTGTGTCTGCAAACTCAGACTCCATAAAAGCATGTAATACGTTTTCTAACAATACATTTTTCGGGTTGAGGTGAACCACCAAACCCTCAGAGTCCCACCAAATGTTTCAGTGGCCACCACCGTATATGAGGAAGGAAAACACGGGCAGGGGTCCAGAAAACTCCCCTCAACCAGAAGAAGATCGCCTTTCTTTATTATACAAAGTGGACTTGGTGTAAAGTTCCCTTTAATGAAAGCGTTCCCCTTCGAAAGCCACTGATTATCATCCTAGGGTACAATCCTCCCATAGTAAATTCTGCACGAGTCAAATCACATCTTGGGTGTCTGCGCTCTGTTCCAGGCGTCACATCTGGAGGTGGCCACGGACACACCCCAAAGTTTATAGGGAGCATGTAACCAGGATGGGGAGGATCCAGAAATCCTGCTCACCGAGGAATGGCTGGAAAATCAAGGATGTGTTCTCTGGAGAGAAAAGGTCAAGATGAAGGGCAACATCTATCTCCAAATACCTAAAGGATTATCAAACAGAAGAGGCCTTCTGACGGGTCCATGGGAAGCAACGGGTGGAGATCGCAAGAGAACGGGTGACGCGTCCACACAGGAAGGGACTGATCATAGTCAGACTAACAAATATGGCTGCCAGGAAGGGACTGATCATAGTCAGACCCACAAATATGGCTGCCCTGTGAGGCCTCAAGCTCCCCGAAGGTGTGCAGGCCATTCTATCTACCAGACAACAAAGTTTATCAGCTTTAACAGTTCGTGTTGCAACTGGAGAATAAAAGACACATGTCATCCAAAGATATTCTGTGCCTCAACTCCGCGAGACTCCACTTTCTAAGTTTATTCATTTAGCAAGCATCAGACATTCATGTCCAAACATGAGTATCTTCAAACGTGACCAGGCACGGTCGCGACCCTCAAAGAGTCCCCAGCCCAGTGGAGACGGCGGGCTGGTGAAGAAATTATTACACTACATTGTGTTATATGTGACCGAGGCAAGGACAAGCTACAGTACCCCTCTGAACACTGAGGTGGGTCATAAATCATTATTCCCCGGCCACGATGCTCCCGAGGGGTGGACACATGACATGAAGCCAGGCCAACGAGCATCCTTCTCTGTGACTTCATTTTGCAATCTCGGGTTAAAAGGTAAGGCTCTCTTTGCTTTGATGTTTGTTCCTGGACAATCCAGGAGCTGCCCGCAGACACGTTCCTGTCATGTGCAGGAAGTCTGGGCTCAAGAAGGAAGAATGCAGCTGAGGGGTAGGAGGACAGCTGAATGGCGTAACAAGGATGTTGTGGGCGTCGGTGCTCCTGGTTCCAGCCCCGGAGGTCCTCGCTTTGCCCTAGTCTTGAGAATTCTTTTTTTTTTTTCCAATTCTGTTGAATGTTCTATATTGGAACACCTATCTCAATGTTCAATGTCACTTTCAACAAAAACATGCATGCAATGAAATTATTCTATAAAACTTACAAAAATTTATTTTCCAAGTCCAAGCTGGTGGAATGTACAAAAAGTAGAAACAAAAGACATTGAGATCATGTGTTTCCATTTGTTCAACCAAGAACACTGTTGAGCACTACCAGTGTGACAGGCAACGGGTAAGGGCCGGGGAGAGAACAGAGTGAACAGGTACACAAAACAGCAAGTATCTGTGTAGACAACAGTACAAGGGCGTATAGATTTGGGTACAGATGGAATGTAGTTAAGATACACATAAAGATCATGGGGCGCCTGGGTGGCTCAGTCAGTTGAGTGTCTACCTCTCGGTTTCGGCTCAGGTCATGATCTCAGGGTCCCGGGATCCAGCCCCGTGTGGGGCTCAAGGGCAGAGTCGGTTTGTCCCTCTCCCTCCCCCTCTGCTCCTCCCCTCACTCACGCTCTCTCTCTCTCTCAAATAAATAAATAAAATTTTTTTAAAAAAAAATACACACAAAAATCATACATGGCATTATTTGCAAGTTAAAAAGTCAAAGTATTTTAGAACAAATGAACAGTGGCACGGACTAGCTAGAAAATCACAAACAACCAGTGTGGGTTTCGACCATAATGCTAAGTACCAGCTAAAAATCAGCCCTGATTATAGTCAGAATTCTTCTTTTTCAATTCACCCTAAAAATTAATTATCATCCTTGAATCCTCAGTGGCTTTGAGGGGATACATCAGGAAGTAGGAAGAGGTTAGAGGTAGTAATTGAACATTGAGTTTATGCCAGTTTTTCTGATTACAGGCATCATGCAATTTATCTGCTGCTAATTGAACTGTAAAGTTTTTTCCATGGGGGCTTGGGGTTAAATTTGAAAGTGGTGGACTTTTATGAAATTATTTGGTCAACAAGGTAAGAATAGGCCTGTTCAGCCACATTGCTTGCCTAGCAATTTCCATGAGCTAAATTCACATAGCAGGCCTACATAGTGGAAAATCATTAACGCTATTATTTTGACGACCCTTTTGGAATAAATGACTTACGGACTAGGGAACCAGTCAATTTCAAAATCAAAGGGATCCGGAGAGGCTAATCAGTGCTCCGCCGTCACACGCGGCTGGATTGATAGAACACGGTTAATAGCATCAAGCTGCGGACAGAAACAAGAGACAGCCCACACAGAGGAGTACCAGATAAAGCTGGGAAAACAAAGAATCAATCCCTTGTGCAGCCGAGAGTTTAAAATATTCATAAAGCTTCCACTGCCCAAAAGCATCAGGAGCAGCTTCATTTCAATTAAGAGAACGGGAAGAAAATTGAATATTACAACAAGATAATGGGCTCCTACGTGGGCACAACTATTCACGTAAAGTCAAAATGTCTGCTCACCAAGCGCCTGATACTGCTATCAAGACAACCGTTAACAATGGAAGTCGTTGGTAAACACTTCCTTGGGCGAAATCATGTTTTGCTGGTTGTGGGATTCGGGTACCTGTCAATTCCTATAACAGAGTACAGGCTGAAGTTTTACCATTGGATTATAAGACCCATGACCCTCAGCCAGCAGGGGCTGGACACAGAGTTAAATAACCCATTACAGCTATGCATACGCATTTAAAGGAGAAAAAAAGTGGCTCTTGGGCTTTACACCTTGTAGGCCCTGCCAAACTATGACCAAGAAGAATAAGAAGAACTGTGAGCCCCAAACCTTTATAATGCTAGAATTTTCTACATGGAGCATCCTGGAGGACAGCACAGTTTACATAAACATATTTCACATCTTCCTACCCTAAACCTTGACTGTGTCTGGAGAACGGGTTTCATTTATAGGTCACAATAAAAGATACAATCACCCAGGGCGCCTGGGTGGCTCAGTCGGTTGGGTGGCCAACTCTTAATTTAGGCTCCGGTCATGATCTCGGGGTCCTGGGATCGAGCCCCACATCGGGCTCCACACTCGGCAGGGTGTCTGCTCGGGATTCTTCCCTCCCCCTCTTCCCCTACCCCCACCCCAGCTGCTTGCGCTCAATCTCTCTCTCTCTCTCTAAAATAAGGAAATAAATCCTAAAAAAGAAAAAAGGTAAAATCACCAACTTCCCTTGCATTTATATGGGTAAGTTTCAAGGGAGAAGTGAAAATTAAAAGATTTGGAGAAAAAATAAGCAGTGAACCATATTTTTTAAAATACATGTATTTCCTGGGGTTTTAAAATAATTTCTCAAATATTCCCTAACTGCAAAAGCTCTACAGCAAACAAACAAACAAACAAAACTGCTCCTCCAGGGGCGCCTGGGTGGCTCAGTCGTTGAGCGTCTGCCTTCAGCTCAGGTCATGATCCCGGGGTCCTGGGATCGAGCCCCACATCGGGCTCCCTGCTCCACGTAGAGCCTGCTTCTCCCTCTCCCACTCCCCCTGCTTGTGTTCCTGCTCTCGCTGTCTCTGTCAAATAAATAAATAAAATCTTTAAAAAAAACAAAAAACAAAAAAAACTGCTCCTCCATACTCATGAAAAGTTCACTAGGGAGAGTATTTAAATATCTTCTGGCAGTGTTTTTAAAGACCGACAAAGCACTCAGAGAGGAATCTCAAAAGAGCGAGTTTAAAAAGGCCACCCTCCCCAAAGTTCTTCAAACCTGTCATTGTTTACTTTATGCCTTTCTATATTTTCATGTCTTATTCCTAAAGGAGAGTACGATATATGAGTACACTTCCTGTTTTACTAGCTGTACAAATGGAGAATACAATTTCCTCAAAGAGAAATGACCCAAATAGCAGACTCCTAGTTTGTTATTATTTCTTGGCACCTGTAACAGCCACAAAACAAAATGCGGTCCCCTTAGCCAGCTCCCCAGGGCCCTTTGAATCCTAGGCTTGGGCTCCCGTCCCAGCTCCGGGTCATTCGCCCCCCTAGCGTGCGTTTTACTGGCCTGCCCCCAGCTCACCACGATCACCCTCACCTCAGAACCTGGGCACATGCTGGTTCTCTGCCTGGAACAACTTTCCCCCTGTTTGTCTACCTGGAGGAGGTTTACTGCAGCCTCTGTCCCGGAGTCTTCCCCAACTTCTCCCCATCCTCCCCCCGGCCTCACTCACCCCAAGGAAGAGTTGAGTCTGTATGACAGGTCCTGACACAGCCCAGAAACCACATCTAACTCCTCACAGGAGACCCTGAGCTCCCCGAAGACAAACACTGCACTTTGTCTGCCCAGCATGGAGCCTGATGGAGTGAGACAGTTGATCATGCTGAATGAACGAATGAATGAATGAAAATTCCCCACCAGGAAGGCACAGGACCCTCCAAGTCAAGACAGCCTTGAAGTCTATTTTCTGGGGTTTTTCCTCTGTCCAAACACAATTTGCAATGAGAGAAGACAGAAGAGAAACGTTACAAAGACACAGCCAGTTTCGGAAACAAGCTAAACCTCTCAGCCATCATGGAGAAGCAGAGTGGTGAGTAGGGCGGAAAGCCCAGCCCAGAGTTCCTTGCCTGGAAGAAGGGAGAAGGGCGGGCAGCTCCACCTGCAGGGTAGCCGAGTGACGGGGACCGGCGCCAGGCCGCACATGAGGCGGTTCACCTCCGGAGAGTGAGACACACTGCATCCAATCCAGGCCCTTCCTCCACCAGTGAGCTGTGTGATTCTGGGCGTCTTACTGAGCCCACCTCTGTTCCCTCTCCTGTCAGATGAGGCTAGTAAGAGTCCCAGCTCACCGGGTTGTTGGCACTTGGCTGGTGTGGGCTGTTGTATTATTATAATTATTATTATCACGATTGTTGTTAAGAGGATGACAAAACCCCTCTTTTTCTATTGCTTTCAGGGGCTGCAGATGATATGGGGCTGAGGGCTCGTTTGGAAGGAAGACCCAGGCTGGACCCATGGCTCCCATGACTGATTCTGCATGGACTGGAGACCCCACGTGGCCAGGACCCTGACTTCTGAGGTGAGTCTGGTCTGGCCTGCAGCATCAGCTAAGCAGAGAGAGGCAGCCCAAAAGCCAAGGGGAAGGGAGAGTTGGGGGGGGCGGTGCTGAGCAGGCCACGAAGAGACGGCAGGAGAGAGATGGACCAACAAGAGTCTAAAGATAAAAGTCATATGTGCTCCCCACCCACTTCGTAACTTGGGTTAATACTTAAGTTCCACTCACATTCCTGTTTCATTTCAGATTCACCCTATGATGAGCATTCATAAGGCTGACGGTATGACCTCCTAGGAAAGAGAGCTCACCTCCAATCAACATCGACAGTAGCCTCCAACGGGTGTTGGAACGGACAGCCAAAGCTTCTGCTTCAGAAGCAGTTGCCATAAGCAGAACATTTGCAACCCAGAAAGTAAAATCTAGAAGACTGCAGAAGGAATACCTCCTGCTACTGCTAACAATCAAAATGTCCTTCTGTTCCTAACGTCACTAAAGGAAAATTCAGGAATGGGGACCTCCTACCTTCGCTTCTAACAGTCCCAATGGAAAAGGTGCAGAATGATTTGGAATCGAGAAGACTTGTCAAAAGACTGCTCTTAAAAAAAAAAAAAAGAAGAAGCACGTGAGGTTGGTTTAAAAATGAAGTGGGGGGGTGGGAAGAGGAGCAAACTTACCCACCATAAAAATCACATGAGATGAGCAGAAATCACCCTGACCCTTCCGCACGTGACTGCTTTTGCCGCCTTAGATTCTCCTTCATTTGATCTGGCTGAGGCAATGCCACCAGCTCAGTGAGAACTGATTTGTGGAACAGGAGGAACAGCAGGGAGGACATTAGGAGAAGGAAGGGAAAAATGAAGGGCGGGGAGAAGTCAGAGGGGGAGACGAACCATGAGAGACGATGGACTCCAGGAAACCACCTGAGGGTTCTAGAGGGAGGGGCTGGCCCGGTGGTGGGTATGAAGGAGGGCACGTACTGCGTGGGGCACTGGGTGTTTACGCAAACAATGAGCCATGGGACCACTGCATCAAAAACTAATGATGTACCGTATGGGGACTAACATGATAAAAAAAAAAAAAAGAACTGCGAATTACGCATCTGCAGGGCCAAGGCAGGGTTGCCCCTAAGCAAGAACAGGAAGCTGCTCTCCCCTGCCTTCCAGTCTCCATTTCTGTGCCCTCGCCCACTTTTCCTCTCTGGTCTGCACCCGGAAGAGCGATGCAGCTTGTCCTCCTCCCCCAGCTCCTGTCGGTGCCCCTGGGCGCCCAGCGGCCCCCCCTCCGCTGGGGGTGCTCCATGTCCCAAGTCAGTCTTTCATTCATCTGCAAACTCGGACAAAATCCCTCAGTGCAAACTCATGTGACTGGCACTTAAAGTAATGTGATGCAGGGCGGTGGGGAGGGAAGCAGGCTCACTTGTCCGCTGGGAATACAGGTATAGCAATGGGTTTCAGAGCCACAGTGATCTGTTCTGAAACTCAGCTGTGCCCCTTAAGAGCTGTGTGATCTCAAGTATGTTCGTGAACTTCTCTCCAGCTCAGTTTCCCCATCGGTAGGTTGGGGACATTCAAGGAAAATACGTTGTTGAAAGTGCTTCGTATATACAATGGAATATTACTCAACCATCATAAAGGATGAATATCTACCATTTCCACTGACGTGGATGGAACTGGAGGGGATTATGCTCAGTGAAATAAGTCAATCAGAGGAAGACAATTATCATACGGTTTCACTTATTTGTGGAACATAAGGAACAGCACAGAGCATCATAGGGGAAGGGAGGGAAAACTGAACGCGAAGAAATCAGAGAGGGAGACAAACCATGAAAAACTCTGGACTCTGGGGACCAAAGTGAGGGTTGCAGAAAGAGAGGTGGGTGGGGGGATGGGGTAACTGGGTGATGGGCATTGGGGAGAGCATGTGATATGATCATGAGCACTGGGTATTATATGCAACTAATGAATCATTGAACACTATGTCAAAAACTAATGATGTACAATATGTCAGATAATTGAATTTAAATTTAAAAAAAGAAAAAAGAAAGTGCTTCATCAAATGCCAGCACTAAGGAGCGGCTAAAGAAATGTAGCCATCCTTAGTCCCGCAAGACAGGTATCACTCTGGGGAGCAGGGCATTGGATTCAAACACCAACCCCTTCACTCCCCAGATCTAGGGCTTCATACACAAGTTACGTGTTCTGAACTCCACCAAGCCTCAGATTTCTCCTCTGTAAAACTGAGAGAGTAGCTGTCTCATGGCACCGTTAGGAAAATTAAATTATACAACATGCATGAAGAACTTAGTATAGTGCCAGGTACCTAGGAAACCCTTAACCCATGGTAGGCATTATCATTTTCAAGCACAATTCCCTAAAACTAGTTTAACTGGCAAGAAAGGTGTGATTAAGCAAAGGCCTCTGTGTAACCTTTGGAATATTAAGACACTAGGGGGCAAATTTTAATTTGTAGTTCTCCCTTGCCATCCAAGGCAGAAGCGTCTGTCAACTACGTGCCAGATCCTCCGCATGTGGATAACTCATGCATACAGAGAGAGAGTCCGAGCCACCTCACAGAAAAGACACAACAAATAAAAATCATGATAAACATTTTCAAACTACAAACTTCTTCAGAAATATTAAATTAAGACAGAAGTTCACCAGGGAATAACTCGTAAGATGTTTGAAAATATAAAGCATCTGTCTTCACATTATGCCAATTAACCTAATGACCTAATCCCTTTAAACCTGCAAATGCCAATTACCAGCCTGCTGCCCAGTGAACAGCTCCAGTTTTTTGTTGGCATTAAATTATTTTAGGTATTTGTTCTTAGAAAGGAAATAGAAAGGTGTAAAATGAAGTGACAAAAATCTCAGAGGTCCTTGCTACTTTGATTTCTGTTACTCTTCCTCAATAGGGTAAAACTCAATCCTACAATGAGCCATTCATTCTAAAGTGACTCAGGTAAGAATACTTGATGACCCCCAGGGGCGGAGCAAGATGGCGGAGGAGCAGGAGACCTAGATTTCGTCTGGTCTCAGGAATTCAGCTGAATAGGGATCAAACCATTCTGAACACCTAC